>NW_027646069.1:0-372000 GCF_951394435.1 Stenella coeruleoalba
AGAGTATGATCAACCATGTGATCGGGAGACGTGTTCAAATATGTCTCAGTTTTCGTACCCTGGTACTCGGGTGCAACATTCCAGACGCTTTACTAACACTCTCCCCACTTGGAGAGTCAGCACATTTAACCTCCTGTTTGGCCCAGTTTGCAATTTCTGCGGAAGATGAACAGGAATAGCGAGAACCAATGAGAGACTAGCTGGAGGTGTCTGGACGGGCAAATTTAACTCTCATTTCCCACCAGGAAGAGGAATTAACCAAAGGCTCAGCATGCCGTGCCGGAACCAGATTAGGGCCTGAAGCCATCCTGCGGTGTTGCGGCCAGCTCACAAGAAAGCGAGTTGAAGAAAGGAGCTCAGGGGCACTGTAATTCACAAACCTGCAGAGTTATAAATGACAGCTATCGTCCAAAAATAGACTGAAGTAAGGCTGCCAAGAGGACTTGAAAGCGGGGCAGAATTGCAGGAAACCGATTTCAGGAGGTAGACTGGAATTGCATTGAAAGCATAGGAAAAGAGGCAGAACGTCCACAATGATGCACTTGGCCAAAAAGGGCGTATGCGTTTTTTCCTGAATATATTCAGGAAAAAACGCATACGCCCTTTTTGGCCAACCAAGTAAGCTTGGAAAGGAAATCTGCACTACAATGAAGTTTCACTTCCCCCGGTCAAAAGGGCCATCTGAAAAAAGTGTAAAATCCAGAAAGGCAGGACAGGCCATGGAGAACTGGGAGCCTTGTTATGCTGATGGGCGGGATGTAAATTGCCAACAGACACTCGGGAGAAGTGTATGGTGTTTCCTGAAACATCTAAAAAACAAAGCAACAGAGCCTAGGGCACTTCCACTTATGGTCCTATAGCTTAGGGAAATTAAAATCAAAAAGACACAGCCACCCCAAAGTTTGGGACGCCTCCGTTTACAAGAACCCCGTTTACCATACAAGTTCAATATCACAGAAAGTGAAAAATGGATAAAGAACTTGTGGTACTTACGTACAATGCAGTATCACTCAGCAATGAAATCTATGTCATCAGGCCCGTAGCAGCATAATGAGTGGATTCAGGTACGATGATTCTAACTGAAATAAGTCACACAGAAAAAGAAACATCATAAGATATCACTAATACACGGAATGTAAACTTGGCTACACAGGAACTGCATTCCAAAACAGAACAGGTTCTCAAATTTAGAAAACCAACTTATGCTTGCTTAAGGGGAAAGGTGAGTTGGGGTGCTGCATAAAACCAGAGATTGAAATGAGCACAGATAAAGTTCCTTAAGCCAAATATGGAATAGACAAGAGCTACTCCTTGCTCAACGAAATGGACTCAAAACCCCATATTAAACACCTAAGAATGTACCTGACTAGTAAGTATCTTAAAACCTATGGATTGCTATGTCTCCAAAAGAGAATCAAGCGTGTGTACTGGGGCATAAACGTAGCAGTGATAGGATTGGAGAGGTTCGGTGAGCAAATGAAGACCCTTTGAAGTCATATTGCATGGTACCCATTACACGGGTCTCAACTCTCCAGGTTTAAGGTATTCTTCCTTCAGCTAAAACATGCATGTGGAACCCAGAGTATGATCAACCATGTGAACGGGAGACGTGTTCAAATATGTCTCAGTTTTCCTCCCCTGGAACTCGGGTGCAACATTCCAGACGCTTTACTAACACTCTCCCGACTTGGAGAGTCAGTCCCTTTAACCTCTTGTTTGGCCCAGTTTGCAATTTCTGCGGAAGATGAACAGGAATAGCGAGAACCAATGAGAGGCTAGCTGGAGGTGTCTGGACGGGCAAATTTAACTCTCATTTCCCACCAGGAAGAGGAATTAACCAAAGGCTCAGCATGCCGGGCCGGAACAAGATTAGGGCCTGAAGCCATCCTGCGGTGTTGCGGCCAGGTCACAAGAAAGCGAGTTGAAGAAAGGAGCTCAGGGGCACTGTAATTCACAAACCTGCAGAGTTATAAATGACAGCTATCGTCCAAAAATAGACTGAAGTAAGGCTGCCAAGAGGACTTGAAAGTGGGGCAGAATTGCAGGAAACCGATTTCAGGAGGTAGACTGGAATTGCATTGAAAGCATAGGAAAAGAGGCAGAACGTCCACAATGATGCACTTGGCCAAAAAGGGCGTATGCGTTTTTTCCTGAATATATTCAGGAAAAAACGCATATGCCCTTTTTGGCCAACCAAGCAAGCTTGCAAAGAAAATCTGCACTACAATGAAGTCTCACTTCCCCCCGGTCAAAAGGGCCATCTGAAAAAAGTGTAAAATCCAGAAAGGCAACAGACCATTGAGAACTGGGAGCCTTGTTATGCTGATGGGCAGGATGTAAATTGCCAACAGACACTCGGGAGAAGTGTATGGTGTTTCCTGAAACATCTAAAAAACAAAGCAACAGAGCCTAGGGCACTTCCACTTATGGTCCTATAGCTTAGGGAAATTAAAATCAAAAAGACACAGCCACCCCAAAGTTTGGAACGGCTCTGTTTACAAGAACCTCGTTTACAGTACAAGTTCAACATCGCAGAAAGTGAAAAATGGATAAAAAAGTTGTGGTATTCACTTACAAAGCAATATCACTCAGCAATGAAATCTATGTCATCAGGCCCGTAGCAGCACAATGAGTGGATTCAGGTATGATGATTCTAACTGAAGTAAGTCACACAGAAAAAGAAACATCATAAGATATCAGTAATACACGGAATGGAAACTTGGCTACACAGGAACTGAATTACAGAACAGAACAGGGTCTCAAATTTAGAAAACCAACTTATGCTTGCTTAAGGGGAAAGGTGAGTTGGGGTGCTGCATAAAACCAGAGATTGAAATGAGCACAGATAAAGTTCCTTAAGCCAAATATGGAATAGACAAGAGCTACTCCTTTCTCAACGAAATGGACTCAACACCGCATATTAAACGCCTAAGAATGTACCTGACTAGTAAGTATCTTAAAACCTACGGATTGCTATGTCTCCGAAGGGGAATCAAGCATGTGTACAGGGGCATAAACGCAGCAGTGATAGGATTGGAGAGGTTCGGTGAGCAAATGAAGACCCTTTGAAGTCATATTGCATGGTACCCATTCCACGGGTTTCAACTACCCAGGTTTTAGGTATTCTTCCTTCAGCTAAAACATGCATGTGGAACCCAGAGTATGATCAACCATGTGATCGGGAGATGTGTTCAAATATGTCTCAGTTTTCGTACCCTGGTACTCGGGTGCAACATTCCAGACGCTTTACTAACACTCTCCCCACTTGGAGAGTCAGCACCTTTAACCTCCTGTTTGGCCCAGTTTGCAATTTCTGCGGAAGATGAACAGGAATAGCGAGAACCAATGAGAGACTAGCTGGAGGTGTCTGGACGGGCAAATTTAACTCTCATTTCCCACCAGGAAGAGGAATTAACCAAAGGCTCAGCGTGCCGTGCCGGAACCAGATTAGGGCCTGAAGCCATCCTGCGGTGTTGCGGCCAGCTCACAAGAAAGCGAGTTGAAGAAAGGAGCTCAGGGGCACTGTAATTCACAAACCTGCAGAGTTATAAATGACAGCTATCGTCCAAAAATAGACTGAAGTAAGGCTGCCAAGAGGACTTGAAAGCGGGGCAGAATTGCAGGAAACCGATTTCAGGAGGTAGACTGGAATTGCATTGAAAGCATAGGAAAAGAGGCAGAACGTCCACAATGATGCACTTGGCCAAAAAGGGCGTATGCGTTTTATCCTGAATATATTCAGGAGAAAACGCATACGCCCTTTTTGGCCAACCAAGCAAGCTTGCAAAGGAAATCTGCACTACAATGAAGTTTCACTTCCCCCCGGTCAAAAGGGCCATCTGAAAAAAGTGTAAAATCCAGAAAGGCAGGACAGGCCATGGAGAACTGGGAGCCTTGTTATGCTGATGGGCGGGATGTAAATTGCCAACAGACACTCGGGAGAAGTGTATGGTGTTTCCTGAAACATCTAAAAAACAAAGCAACAGAGCCTAGGGCACTTCCACTTATGGTCCTATAGCTTAGGGAAATTAAAATCAAAACGACACAGCCACCCCAAAGTTTGGGACGCCTCCGTTTACAAGAACCTCGTTTACCGTACAAGTTCAATATCACAGAAAGTGAAAAATGGATAAAGAACTTGTGGTACTTACGTACAATGCAGTATCACTCAGCAATGAAATCTATGTCATCAGGCCCGTAGCAGCATAATGACTGGATTCAGGTACGATGATTCTAACTGAAATAAGTCACACAGAAAAAGAAACATCATAAGATATCACTAATACACGGAATGTAAACTTGGCTACACAGGAACTGCATTCCAAAACAGAACAGGGTCTCAAATTTAGAAAACCAACTTATGCTTGCTTAAGGGGAAAGGTGAGTTGGGGTGCTGCATAAAACCAGAGATTGAAATGAGCACAGATAAAGTTCCTTAAGCCAAATATGGAATAGACAAGAGCTACTCCTTGCTCAACGAAATGGACTCAACACCCCATATTAAACGCCTAAGAATGTACCTGACTAGTAAGTATCTTAAAACCTATGGATTGCTATGTCTCCAAAAGAGAATCAAGCGTGTGTACAGGGTTTAAATGCAGCAGTGATAGGATTGGAGAGGTTCGGTGAGCAAATGAAGACCCTTTGAAGTCATATTGCATGGTACCCATTACACGGGTCTCAACTCTCCAGGTTTAAGGTATTCTTCCTTCAGCTAAAACATGCATGTGGAACCCAGAGTATGATCAACCATGTGATCGGGAGACGTGTTCAAATATGTCTCAGTTTTCCTCCCCTGGTACTCGGGTGCAACATTCCAGACGCTTTACTAACACTCTCCCGACTTGGAGAGTCAGTCCCTTTAACCTCCTGTTTGGCCCAGTTTGCAATTTCTGCGGAAGATGAACAGGAATAGCGAGAACCAATGAGAGGCTAGCTGGAGGTGTCTGGACGGGCAAATTTAAGTCTCATTTCCCACCAGGAAGAGGAATTAACCAAAGGCTCAGCATGCCGGGCCGGAACCAGATTAGGGCCTGAAGCCATCCTGCGGTGTTGCGGCCAGGTCACAAGAAAGCGAGTTGAAGAAAGGAGCTCAGGGGCACTGTAATTCACAAACCTGCAGAGTTATAAATGACAGCTATCGTCCAAAAATAGACTGAAGTAAGGCTGCCAAGAGGACTTGAAAGCGGGGCAGAATTGCAGGAAACCGATTTCAGGAGGTAGACTGGAATTGCATTGAAAGCATAGGAAAAGAGGCAGAACGTCCACAATGATGCACTTGGCCAAAAAGGGCGTATGCGTTTTTTCCTGAATATATTCAGGAAAAAACGCATACGCCCTTTTTGGCCAACCAAGCAAGCTTGCAAAGGAAATCTGCACTACAATGAAGTCTCACTTCCCCCCGGTCAAAAGGGCCATCTGAAAAAAGTGTAAAATCCAGAAAGGCAACAGACCATTGAGAACTGGGAGCCTTGTTATGCTGATGGGCGGGATGTAAATTGCCAACAGACACTTGGGAGAAGTGTATGGTGTTTCCTGAAACATCTAAAAAACAAAGCAACAGAGCCTAGGGCACTTCCACTTATGGTCCTATAGCTTAGGGAAATTAAAATCAAAAAGACACAGCCACCCCAATGTTTGGGACGCCTCCGTTTACAAGAACCTCGTTTACCGTACAAGTTCAATATCACAGAAAGTGAAAAATGGATAAAGAACTTGTGGTACTTACGTACAATGCAGTATCACTCAGCAATGAAATCTATGTCATCAGGCCCGTAGCAGCATAATGAGTGGATTCAGGTATGATGATTCTAACTGAAATAAGTCACACAGAAAAAGAAACATCATAAGATATCACTAATACACGGAATGTAAACTTGGCTACACAGGAACTGCATTCCAAAACAGAACAGTGTCTCAAATTTAGAAAACCAACTTATGCTTGCTTAAGGGGAAAGGTGAGTTGGGGTGCTGCATAAAACCAGAGATTGAAATGAGCACAGATAAAGTTCCTTAAGCCAAATATGGAATAGACAAGAGCTACTCCTTGCTCAACGAAATGGACTCAACACCGCATATTAAACGACTAAGAATGTACCTGACTAGTAAGTATCTTAAAACCTATGGATTGCTATGTCTCCGAAGGGGAATCAAGCATGTGTAGAGGGGCATAAACGCAGCAGTGATAGGATTGGAGAGGTTCGGTGAGCAAATGAAGACCCTTTGAAGTCATATTGCATGGTACCCATTCCACGGGTTTCAACTACCCAGGTTTTAGGTATTCTTCCTTCAGCTAAAACATGCATGTGGAACCCAGAGTATGATCAACCATGTGATCGGGAGACGTGTTCAAATATGTCTCAGTTTTCGTACCCTGGTACTCGGGTGCAACATTCCAGACGCTTTACTAACACTCTCCCCACTTGGAGAGTCAGCACCTTTAACCTCCTGTTTGGCCCAGTTTGCAATTTCTGCGGAAGATGAACAGGAATAGCGAGAACCAATGAGAGACTAGCTGGAGGTGTCTGGACGGGCAAATTTAACTCTCATTTCCCACCAGGAAGAGGAATTAACCAAAGGCTCAGCGTGCCGTGCCGGAACCAGATTAGGGCCTGAAGCCATCCTGCGGTGTTGCGGCCAGCTCACAAGAAAGCGAGTTGAAGAAAGGGTCTCAGGGGCACTGTAATTCACAAAACTGCAGAGTTATAAATGACAGCTATCGTCCA
Source organism: Stenella coeruleoalba (assembly GCF_951394435.1). Taxonomy (NCBI): domain Eukaryota; kingdom Metazoa; phylum Chordata; class Mammalia; order Artiodactyla; family Delphinidae; genus Stenella; species Stenella coeruleoalba. The sequence continues at coordinate 6,726 of NW_027646069.1, forward strand.
AAAATAGACTGAAGTAAGGTTGCCAAGAGGACTTGAAAGCGGGGCAGAATTGCAGGAAACCGATTTCAGGAGGTAGACTGGAATTGCATTGAAAGCATAGGAAAAGAGGCAGAACGTCCACAATGATGCACTTGGCCAAAAAGGGCGTATGCGTTTTTTCCTGAATATATTCAGGAAAAAACGCATACGCCCTTTTTGGCCAACCAAGCAAGCTTGCAAAGGAAATCTGCACTACAATGAAGTCTCACTTCCCCCCGGTCAAAAGGGCCATCTGAAAAAAGTGTAAAATCCAGAAAGGCAGGACAGGCCATGGAGAACTGGGAGCCTTGTTATGCTGATGGGCGGGATGTAAATTGCCAACAGACACTCGGGAGAAGTGTATGGTGTTTCCTGAAACATCTAAAAAACAAAGCAACAGAGCCTAGGGCACTTCCACTTATGGTCCTATAGCTTAGGGAAATTAAAATCAAAAAGACACAGCCACCCCAAAGTTTGGGACGCCTCCGTTTACAAGAACCTCGTTTACCGTACACGTTCAATATCACAGAAAGTGAAAAATGGATAAAGAACTTGTGGTACTTACGTACAATGCAGTATCACTCAGCAATGAAATCTATGTCATCAGGCCCGTAGCAGCATAATGAGTGGATTCAGGTACGATGATTCTAACTGACATAAGTCACACAGAAAAAGAAACATCATAAGATATCAGTAATACACGGAATGTAAACTTGGCTACACAGGAACTGAATTACAGAACAGAACAGGGTCTCAAATTTAGAAAACCAACTTATGCTTGCTTAAGGGTAAAGGTGAGTTGGGGTGCTGCATAAAACCAGAGATTGAAATGAGCACAGATAAAGTTCCTTAAGCCAAATATGGAATAGACAAGAGCTACTCCTTGCTCAACGAAATGGACTCAACACCGCATATTAAACGCCTAAGAATGTACCTGACTAGTAAGTACCTTAAAACCTATGGATTGCTATGTCTCCGAAAGAGAATCAAGCATGTGTACAGGGGCATAAACGCAGCAGTGGTAGGATTGGAGAGGTTCGGTGAGCAAATGAAGACCCTTTGAAGTCATATTGCATGGTACCCATTCCACGGGTTTCAACTACCCAGGTTTTAGGTATTCTTCCTTCAGCTAAAACATGCATGTGGAACCCAGAGTATGATCAACCATGTGATCGGGAGACGTGTTCAAATATGTCTCAGTTTTCCTCCCCGGGTACTCGGGTGCAACATTCCAGACACTTTACTAACACTCTCCCGACTTGGAGAGTCAGTCCCTTTAACCTCCTGTTTGGCCCAGTTTGCAATTTCTGCGGAAGATGAACAGGAATAGCGAGAACCAATGAGAGACTAGCTGGAGGTGTCTGGACGGGCAAATTTAACTCTCATTTCCCACCAGGAAGAGGAATTAACCAAAGGCTCAGCGTGCCGTGCCGGAACCAGATTAGGGCCTGAAGCCATCCTGCGGTGTTGCGGCCAGCTCACAAAAAAGCGAGTTGAAGAAAGGAGCTCAGGGGCACCGTAATTCACAAACCTGCAGAGTTATAAATGACAGCTATCGTCCAAAAATAGACTGAAGTAAGGCTGCCAAGAGGACTTGAAAGCGGGGCAGAATTGCAGGAAACCGATTTCAGGAGGTAGACTGGAATTGCATTGAAAGCATAGGAAAAGAGGCAGAACGTCCACAATGATGCACTTGGCCAAAAAGGGCGTATGCGTTTTTTCCTGAATATATTCAGGAAAAAACGCATACGCCCTTTTTGGCCAACCAAGCAAGCTTGCAAAGGAAATCTGCACTACAATGAAGTCTCACTTCCCCCCGGTCAAAAGGGCCATCTGAAAAAAGTGTAAAATCCAGAAAGGCAGGACAGGCCATGGAGAACTGGGAGCCTTGTTATGCTGATGGGCGGGATGTAAATTGCCAACAGACACTCGGGAGAAGTGTATGGTGTTTCCTGAAACATCTAAAAAACAAAGCAACAGAGCCTAGGGCACTTCCACTTATGGTCCTATAGCTTAGGGAAATTAAAATCAAAAAGACACAGCCACCCCAAAGTTTGGGACGCCTCCGTTTACAAGAACCCCGTTTACCGTACAAGTTCAATATCACAGAAAGTGAAAAATGGATAAAGAACTTGTGGTACATACGTACAATGCAGTATCACTCAGCAATGAAATCTATGTCATCAGGCCCGTAGCAACATAATGAGTGGATTCAGGTACGATGATTCTAACTGAAATAAGTCACACAGAAAAAGAAACATCATAAGATATCACTAATACACGGAATGTAAACTTGGCTACACAGGAACTGAATTACAGAACAGAACAGGGTCTCAAATTTAGAAAACCAACTTATGCTTTCTTAAGGGGAAAGGTGAGTTGGGGTGCTGCATAAAACCAGAGATTGAAATGAGCACAGATAAAGTTCCTTAAGCCAAATATGGAATAGACAAGAGCTACTCCTTGCTCAACGAAATGGACTCAAAACCCCATATTAAACGCCTAAGAATGTACCTGACTAGTAAGTATCTTAAAACCTATGGATTGCTATGTCTCCGAAAGAGAATCAAGCATGTGTACAGGGGCATAAACGCAGCAGTGATAGGATTGGAGAGGTTCGGTGAGCAAATGAAGACCCTTTGAAGTCATATTGCATGGTACCCATTACACGGGTCTCAACTCTCCAGGTTTAAGGTATTCTTCCTTCAGCTAAAACATGCATGTGGGACCTAGAATATGATCAACCATGTGAACGGGAGACGTGTTCAAATATCTCTCAGTTTTCCTCCCCTGGTACTCGGGTGCAACATTCCAGACGCTTTACTAACACTCTCCCGACTTGGAGAGTCAGTCCCTTTAACATCCTGTTTGGCCCAGTTTGCAATTTCTGCGGAAGATGAACAGGGATAGCGAGAACCAATGAGAGGCTAGCTGGAGGTGTCTGGACGGGCAAATTGAACTCTCATTTCCCACCAGGAAGAGGAATTAACCAAAGGCTCAGCATGCCGGGCCGGAACAAGATTAGGGCCTGAAGCCATCCTGTGGTGTTGCGGCCAGGTCACAAGAAAGCGAGTTGAAGAAAGGAGCTCAGGGGCACTGTAACTCACAAACCTGCAGAGTTATAAATGACAGCTATTGTCCAAAAATAGACTGAAGTAAGGCTGCCAAGAGGACTTGAAAGCGGGGCAGAATTGCAGGAAACCGATTTCAGGAGGTAGACTGGAATTGCATTGAAAGCATAGGAAAAGAGGCAGAGCGTCCACAATGATGCACTTGGCCAAAAAGGCGTATGCGTTTTTTCCTGAATATATTCAGGAAAAAACGCATACGCCCTTTTTGGCCAACCAAGCAAGCTTGCAAAGGAAATCTGCACTACAATGAAGTCTCACTTCCCCCCGGTCAAAAGGGCCATCTGAAAAAAGTGTAAAATCCAGAAAGGCAGGACAGTCCATGGAGAACTGGGAGCCTTGTTATGCTGATGGGCGGGATGTAAATTGCCAACAACCACTCGGGAGAAGTGTATGGTGTTTCCTGAAACATCTAAAAAACAAAGCAACAGAACCTAGGGCACTTCCACTTATGGTCCTATAGCTTAGGGAAATTAAAATCAAAAAGACACAGCCACCCCAAAGTTTGGAACGGCTCTGTTTACACGAACCTCGTTTACAGTACAAGTTCAACATCGCAGAAAGTGAAAAATGGATAAAGAAGTTGTGGTATTCACTTACAAAGCAATATCACTCAGCAATGAAATCTATGTCATCAGGCCCGTAGCAGCACAATGAGTGGATTCAGGTATGATGATTCTAACTGAAGTAAGTCACACAGAAAAAGAAACATCATAAGATATCAGTAATACACGGAATGGAAACTTGGCTACAGAGGAACTGAATTACAGAACAGAACAGGGTCTCAAATTTAGAAAACCAACTTATGCTTGCTTAAGGGTAAAGGTGAGTTGGGGTGCTGCATAAAACCAGAGATTGAAATGAGCACAGATAAAGTTCCTTAAGCCAAATATGGAATAGACAAGAGCTACTCCTTTCTCAACGAAATGGGCTCAACACCGCATATTAAACGCCTAAGAATGTACCTGACTAGTAAGTATCTTAAAACCTATGGATTGCTATGTCTCCGAAGGGGAATCAAGCATGTGTACAGGGGCATAAACGCAGCAGTGATAGGATTGGAGATGTTCGGTGAGCAAATGAAGACCCTTTGAAGTCATATTGCATGGTACCCATTCCACGGGTCTCAACTCTCCAGGTTTAAGGTATTCTTCCTTCATCTAAAACATGCATGTGGAACCCAGAGTATGATCAACCATGTGATCGGGAGACGTGTTCAAATATGTCTCAGTTTTCGTACCCTGGTACTCGGGTTCAAATTTCCAGACGCTTTACTAACACTCTCCCCACTTGGAGAGTCAGCACCTTTAACCTCCTGTTTGGCCCAGTTTGCAATTTCTGCGGAAGATGAACAGGAATAGCGAGAACCAATGAGAGGCTAGCTGGAGTTGTCTGGTCGGGCAAATTTAACTCTCATTTCCCACCAGGAAGAGGAATTAACCAAAGGCTCACCATGCCGGGCCGGAACCAGATTAGAGCCTGAAGCCATCCTGCGGTGTTGCGGCCAGCTCACAAGAAAGCGAGTTGAAGAAAGGAGCTCAGGGGCACTGTAATTCACAAACCTGCAGAGTTATAAATGACAGCTATCGTCCAAAAATAGACTGAAGTAATGCTGCCAAGAGGACTTGAAAGCGGGGCAGAATTGCAGGAAACCGATTTCAGGAGGTAGACTGGAATTGCATTGAAAGCATAGGAAAAGAGGCAGAACGTCCACAATGATGCACTTGGCCAAAAAGGGCGTATGCGTTTTTTCCTGAATATATTCAGGAAAAAACGCATACGCCCTTTTTGGCCAACCAAGCAAGCTTGCAAAGGAAATCTGCACTACAATGAAGTCTCACTTCCCCCCGGTCAAAAGGGCCATCTGAAAAAAGTGTAAAATCCAGAAAGGCAGGACAGGCCATGGAGAACTGGGAGCCTTGTTATGCTGATGGGCGGGATGTAAATTGCCAACAACCACTCGGGAGAAGTGTATGGTGTTTCCTGAAACATCTAAAAAACAAAGCAACAGAACCTAGGGCACTTCCACTTATGGTCCTATAGCTTAGGGAAATTAAAATCAAAAAGACACAGCCACCCCAAAGTTTGGAACGGCTCTGTTTACAAGAACCTCGTTTACAGTACAAGTTCAACATCGCAGAAAGTGAAAAATGGAGAAAGAAGTTGTGGTATTTACTTACAAAGCAATATCACTCAGCAATGAAATCTGTGTCATCAGGCCCTTAGCAGCACAATGAGTGGATTCAGGTATGATGATTCTAACTGAAATAAGTCACACAGAAAAAGAAACATCATAAGATATCAGTAATACACGGAATGTAAACTTGGCTACACAGGAACTGAATTACAGAACAGAACAGGGTCTCAAATTTAGAAAACCAACTTATGCTTGCTTAAGGGTAAAGGTGAGTTGGGGTGCTGCATAAAACCAGAGATTGAAATGAGCACAGATAAAGTTCCTTAAGCCAAATATGGAATAGACAAGAGCTACTCCTTGCTCAACGAAATGGACTCAACACCGCATATTAAACGCCTAAGAATGTACCTGACTAGTAAGTATCTTAAAACCTATGGATTGCTATGTCTCCGAAAGAGAATCAAGCATGTGTACAGGGGCATAAACGCAGCAGTGATAGGATTGGAGAGGTTCGGTGAGCAAATGAAGACCCTTTGAAGTCATATTGCATGGTACCCATTCCACGGGTTTCAACTACCCAGGTTTTAGGTATTCTTCCTTCAGCTAAAACATGCATGTGGAACCCAGAGTATGATCAACCATGTGATCGGGAGACGTGTTCAAATATGTCTCAGTTTTCCTCCCCGGGTACTCGGGTGCAACATTCCAGACGCTTTACTAACACTCTCCCGACTTGGAGAGTCAGTCCCTTTAACCTCCTGTTTGTCCCAGTTTGCAATTTCTGCGGAAGATGAACAGGAATAGCGAGAACCAATGAGAGGCTAGCTGGAGGTGTCTGGACGGGCAAATTTAACTCTCATTTCCCACCAGGAAGAGGAATTAACCAAAGGCTCAGCATGCCGGGCCGGAACAAGATTAGGGCCTGAAGCCATCCTGTGGTGTTGCGGCCAGTTCACAAGAAAGCGAGTTGAAGAAAGGAGCTCAGGGGCACTGTAACTCACAAACCTGCAGAGTTATAAATGACAGCTATTGTCCAAAAATAGACTGAAGTAAGGCTGCCAAGAGGACTTGAAAGCGGGGCAGAATTGCAGGAAACCGATTTCAGGAGGTAGACTGGAATTGCATTGAAAGCATAGGAAAAGAGGCAGAGCGTCCACAATGATGCACTTGGCCAAAAAGGGCGTATGCGTTTTTTCCTGAATATATTCAGGAAAAAACGCATACGCCCTTTTTGGCCAACCAAGCAAGCTTGCAAAGGAAATCTGCACTACAATGAAGTCTCACTTCCCCCCGGTCAAAAGGGCCATCTGAAAAAAGTGTAAAATCCAGAAAGGCAACAGGCCATTGAGAACTGGGAGCCTTGTTATGCTGATGGGCGGGATGTAAATTGCCAACAACCACTCGGGAGAAGTGTATGGTGTTTCCTGAAACATCTAAAAAACAAAGCAACAGAGCCTAGGGCACTTCCACTTATGGTCCTATAGCTTAGGGAAATTAAAATCAAAAAGACACAGCCACCCCAAAGTTTGGAACGGCTCTGTTTACACGAACCTCGTTTACAGTACAAGTTCAACATCGCAGAAAGTGAAAAATGGATAAAGAAGTTGTGGTATTCACTTACAAAGCAATATCACTCAGCAATGAAATCTATGTCATCAGGCCCGTAGCAGCACAATGAGTGGATTCAGGTATGATGATTCTAACTGAAGTAAGTCACACAGAAAAAGAAACATCATAAGATATCAGTAATACACGGAATGGAAACTTGGCTACAGAGGAACTGAATTACAGAACAGAACAGGGTCTCAAATTTAGAAAACCAACTTATGCTTGCTTAAGGGGAAAGGTGAGTTGGGGTGCTGCATAAAACCAGAGATTGAAATGAGCACAGATAAAGTTCCTTAAGCCAAATATGGAATAGACAAGAGCTACTCCTTGCTCAACGAAATGGACTCAACACCCCATATTAAACGCCTAAGAATGTACCTGACTAGTAAGTATCTTAAAACCTATGGATTGCTATGTCTCCAAAAGAGAATCAAGCGTGTGTACAGGGTTTAAATGCAGCAGTGATAGGATTGGAGAGGTTCGGTGAGCAAATGAAGACCCTTTGAAGTCATATTGCATGGTACCCATTACACGGGTCTCAACTCTCCAGGTTTAAGGTATTCTTCCTTCAGCTAAAACATGCATGTGGAACCCAGAGTATGATCAACCATGTGATCGGGAGACGTGTTCAAATATGTCTCAGTTTTCCTCCCCTGGTACTCGGGTGCAACATTCCAGACGCTTTACTAACACTCTCCCGACTTGGAGAGTCAGTCCCTTTAACCTCCTGTTTGGCCCAGTTTGCAATTTCTGCGGAAGATGAACAGGAATAGCGAGAACCAATGAGAGGCTAGCTGGAGGTGTCTGGACAGGCAAATTTAAGTCTCATTTCCCACCAGGAAGAGGAATTAACCAAAGGCTCAGCATGCCGGGCCGGAACCAGATTAGGGCCTGAAGCCATCCTGCGGTGTTGCGGCCAGGTCACAAGAAAGCGAGTTGAAGAAAGGAGCTCAGGGGCACTGTAATTCACAAACGTGCAGAGTTATAAATGACAGCTATCGTCCAAAAATAGACTGAAGTAAGGCTGCCAAGAGGACTTGAAAGCGGGGCAGAATTGCAGGAAACCGATTTCAGGAGGTAGACTGGAATTGCATTGAAAGCATAGGAAAAGAGGCAGAACGTCCACAATGATGCACTTGGCCAAAAAGGGCGTATGCGTTTTTTCCTGAATATATTCAGGAAAAAACGCATACGCCCTTTTTGGCCAACCAAGCAAGCTTGCAAAGGAAATCTGCACTACAATGAAGTCTCACTTCCCCCCGGTCAAAAGGGCCATCTGAAAAAAGTGTAAAATCCAGAAAGGCAGGACAGGCCATGGAGAACTGGGAGCCTTGTTATGCTGATGGGCGGGATGTAAATTGCCAACAGACACTCGGGAGAAGTGTATGGTGTTTCCTGAAACATCTAAAAAACAAAGCAACAGAGCCTAGGGCACTTCCACTTATGGTCCTATAGCTTAGGGAAATTAAAATCAAAAAGACACAGCCACCCCAAAGTTTGGGACGCCTCCGTTTACAAGAACCCCGTTTACCGTACAAGTTCAATATCACAGAAAGTGAAAAATGGATAAAGAACTTGTGGTACATACGTACAATGCAGTATCACTCAGCAATGAAATCTATGTCATCAGGCCCGTAGCAGCATAATGAGTGGATTCAGGTACGATGATTCTAACTGAAATAAGTCACACAGAAAAAGAAACATCATAAGATATCACTAATACACGGAATGTAAACTTGGCTACACAGGAACTGCATTCCAAAACAGAACAGGGTCTCAAATTTAGAAAACCAACTTATGCTTTCTTAAGGGGAAAGGTGAGTTGGGGTGCTGCATAAAACCAGAGATTGAAATGAGCACAGATAAAGTTCCTTAAGCCAAATATGGAATAGACAAGAGCTACTCCTTGCTCAACGAAATGGACTCAAAACCCCATATTAAACGCCTAAGAATGTACCTGACTAGTAAGTATCTTAAAACCTATGGATTGCTATGTCTCCAAAAGAGAATCAAGCGTGTGTACAGGGGCATAAACGCAGCAGTGATAGGATTGGAGAGGTTCGGTGAGCAAATGAAGACCCTTTGAAGTCATATTGCATGGTACCCATTACACGGGTCTCAACTCTCCAGGTTTAAGGTATTCTTCCTTCAGCTAAAACATGCATGTGGAACCTAGAGTATGATCAACCATGTGAATGGGAGACGTGTTCAAATATGTCTCAGTTTTCCTCCCCTGGTACTCGGGTGCAACATTCCAGACGCTTTACTAACACTCTCCCGACTTGGAGAGTCAGTCCCTTTAACCTCCTGTTTGGCCCAGTTTGCAATTTCTGCGGAAGATGAACAGGAATAGCGAGAACCAATGAGAGGCTAGCTGGAGGTGTCTGGACAGACAAATTTAACTCTCATTTCCCACCAGGAAGAGGAATTAACCAAAGGCTCAGCATGCCGGGCCGGAACCAGATTAGGGCCTGAAGCCATCCTGCGGTGTTGCGGCCAGGTCACAAGAAAGCGAGTTGAAGAAAGGAGCTCAGGGACACTGTAATTCACAAACCTGCAGAGTTATAAATGACAGCTATCGTCCAAAAATAGACTGAAGTAAGGCTGCCAAGAGGACTTGAAAGCGGGGCAGAATTGCAGGAAACCGATTTCAGGAGGTAGACTGGAATTGCATTGAAAGCATAGGAAAAGAGGCAGAACGTCCACAATGATGCACTTGGCCAAAAAGGGCGTATGCGTTTTTTCCTGAATATATTCAGGAAAAAACGCATACGCCCTCTTTGGCCAACCAAGCAAGCTTGCAAAGGAAATCTGCACTACAATGAAGTCTCACTTCCCCCCGGTCAAAAGGGCCATCTGAAAAAAGTGTAAAATCCAGAAAGGCAGGACAGGCCATGGAGAACTGGGAGCCTTGTTATGCTGATGGGCGGGATGTAAATTGCCAACAACCACTCGGGAGAAGTGTATGGTGTTTCCTGAAACATCTAAAAAACAAAGCAACAGAACCTAGGGCACTTCCACTTATGGTCCTATAGCTTAGGGAAATTAAAATCAAAAAGACACAGCCACCCCAAAGTTTGGAACGGCTCTGTTTACAAGAACCTCGTTTACAGTACAAGTTCAACATCGCAGAAAGTGAAAAATGGAGAAAGAAGTTGTGGTATTTACTTACAAAGCAATATCACTCAGCAATGAAATCTGTGTCATCAGGCCCTTAGCAGCACAATGAGTGGATTCAGGTATGATGATTCTAACTGAAGTAAGTCACACAGAAAAAGAAACATCATAAGATATCAGTAATACACGGAATGGAAACTTGGCTACACAGGAACTGAATTACAGAACAGAACAGGGTCTCAAATTTAGAAAACCAACTTATGCTTGCTTAAGGGTAAAGGTGAGTTGGGGTGCTGCATAAAACCAGAGATTGAAATGAGCACAGATAAAGTTCCTTAAGCCAAATATGGAATAGACAAGAGCTACTCCTTGCTCAACGAAATGGACTCAACACCGCATATTAAACGCCTAAGAATGTACCTGACTAGTAAGTATCTTAAAACCTATGGATTGCTATGTCTCCGAAAGAGAATCAAGCATGTGTACAGGGGCATAAACGCAGCAGTGATAGGATTGGAGAGGTTCGGTGAGCAAATGAAGACCCTTTGAAGTCATATTGCATGGTACCCATTCCACGGGTTTCAACTACCCAGGTTTTAGGTATTCTTCCTTCAGCTAAAACATGCATGTGGAACCCAGAGTATGATCAACCATGTGATCGGGAGACGTGTTCAAATATGTCTCAGTTTTGGTACCCTGGTACTCGGGTGCAACATTCCAGACGCTTTACTAACACTCTCCCCACTTGGAGAGTCAGTCCCTTTAACCTCCTGTTTGGCCCAGTTTGCAATTTCTGCGGAAGATGAACAGGAATAGCGAGAACCAATGAGAGACTAGCTGGAGGTGTCTGGACGGGCAAATTTAACTCTCATTTCCCACCAGGAAGAGGAATTAACCAAAGGCTCAGCGTGCCGTGCCGGAACCAGATTAGGGCCTGAAGCCATCCTGCGGTGTTGCGGCCAGGTCACAAAAAAGCGAGTTGAAGAAAGGAGCTCAGGGGCACTGTAATTCACAAACCTGCAGAGTTATAAATGACAGCTATCGTCCAAAAATAGACTGAAGTAAGGCTGCCAAGAGGACTTGAAAGCGGGGCAGAATTGCAGGAAACCGATTTCAGGAGGTAGACTGGAATTGCATTGAAAGCATAGGAAAAGAGGCAGAACGTCCACAATGATGCACTTGGCCAAAAAGGGCGTATGCGTTTTTTCCTGAATATATTCAGGAAAAAACGCATACGCCCTTTTTGGCCAACCAAGCAAGCTTGCAAAGGAAATCTGCACTACAATGAAGTCTCACTTCCCCCCGGTCAAAAGGGCCATCTGAAAAAAGTGTAAAATCCAGAAAGGCAGGACAGGCCATGGAGAACTGGGAGCCTTGTTATGCTGATGGGCGGGATGTAAATTGCCAACAGACACTCGGGAGAAGTGTATGGTGTTTCCTGAAACATCTAAAAAACAAAGCAACAGAGCCTAGGGCACTTCCACTTATGGTCCTATAGCTTAGGGAAATTAAAATCAAAAAGACACAGCCACCCCAAAGTTTGGGACGCCTCCGTTTACAAGAACCCCGTTTACCGTACAAGTTCAATATCACAGAAAGTGAAAAATGGATAAAGAACTTGTGGTACATACGTACAATGCAGTATCACTCAGCAATGAAATCTATGTCATCAGGCCCGTAGCAGCATAATGAGTGGATTCAGGTACGATGATTCTAACTGAAATAAGTCACACAGAAAAAGAAACATCATAAGATATCACTAATACACGGAATGTAAACTTGGCTACACAGGAACTGAATTACAGAACAGAACAGGGTCTCAAATTTAGAAAACCAACTTATGCTTGCTTAAGGGGAAAGGTGAGTTGGGGTGCTGCATAAAACCAGAGATTGAAATGAGCACAGATAAAGTTCCTTAAGCCAAATATGGAATAGACAAGAGCTACTCCTTGCTCAACGAAATGGACTCAACACCCCATATTAAACGCCTAAGAATGTACCTGACTAGTAAGTATCTTAAAACCTATGGATTGCTATGTCTCCAAAAGAGAATCAAGCATGTGTACAGGGGCATAAACGCAGCAGTGATAGGATTGGAGAGGTTCGGTGAGCAAATGAAGACCCTTTGAAGTCATATTGCATGGTACCCATTCCACGGGTCTCAACTCTCCAGGTTTAAGGTATTCTTCCTTCAGCTAAAACATGCATGTGGGACCTAGAGTATGATCAACCATGTGAACGGGAGACGTGTTCAAATATGTCTCAGTTTTCCTCCCCTGGTACTCGGGTGCAACATTCCAGACGCTTTACTAACACTCTCCCGACTTGGAGAGTCAGTCCCTTTAAACTCCTGTTTGGCCCAGTTTGCAATTTCTGCGGAAGATGAACAGGAATAGCGAGAACCAATGAGAGGCTAGCTGGAGGTGTCTGGACGGGCAAATTTAACTCTCATTTCCCACCAGGAAGAGGAATTAACCAAAGGCTCACCATGCCGGGCCGGAACAAGATTAGGGCCTGAAGCCATCCTGTGGTGTTGCGGCCAGGTCACAAGAAAGCGAGTTGAAGAAAGGAGCTCAGGGGCACTGTAACTCACAAACCTGCAGAGTTATAAATGACAGCTATCGTCCAAAAATAGACTGAAGTAAGGCTGCCAAGAGGACTTGAAAGCGGGTCAGAATTGCAGGAAACCGATTTCAGGAGGTAGACTGGAATTGCATTGAAAGCATAGGAAAAGAGGCAGAACGTCCACAATGATGCACTTGGCCAAAAAGGGCGTATGTGTTTTTTCCTGAATATATTCAGGAAAAAACGCATACGCCCTTTATGGCCAACCAAGCAAGCTTGCAAAGGAAATCTGCACTACAATGAAGTCTCACTTCCCCCCGGTCAAAAGGGCCATCTGAAAAAAGTGTAAAATCCAGAAAGGCAACAGGCCATTGAGAACTGGGAGCCTTGTTATGCTGATGGGCGGGATGTAAATTGCCAACAACCACTCGGGAGAAGTGTATGGTGTTTCCTGAAACATCTAAAAAACAAAGCAACAGAACCTAGGGCACTTCCACTTATGGTCCTATAGCTTAGGGAAATTAAAATCAAAAAGACACAGCCACCCCAAAGTTTGGAACGGCTCTGTTTACACGAACCTCGTTTACAGTACAAGTTCAACATCGCAGAAAGTGAAAAATGGATAAAGAAGTTGTGGTATTCACTTACAAAGCAATATCACTCAGCAATGAAATCTATGTCATCAGGCCCGTAGCAGCACAATGAGTGGATTCAGGTATGATGATTCTAACTGAAGTAAGTCACACAGAAAAAGAAACATCATAAGATATCAGTAATACACGGAATGGAAACTTGGCTACAGAGGAACTGAATTACAGAACAGAACAGGGTCTCAAATTTAGAAAACCAACTTATGCTTGCTTAAGGGAAAAGGTGAGTTGGGGTGCTGCATAAAACCAGAGATTGAAATGAGCACAGATAAAGTTCCTTAAGCCAAATATGGAATAGACAAGAGCTACTCCTTGCTCAACGAAATGGACTCAACACCGCATATTAAACGCCTAAGAATGTACCTGACTAGTAAGTATCTTAAAACCTATGGATTGCTATGTCTCCGAAGGGGAATCAAGCATGTGTACAGGGGCATAAACGCAGCAGTGATAGGATTGGAGAGGTTCGGTGAGCAAATGAAGACCCTTTGAAGTCATATTGCATGGTACCCATTCCACGGGTTTCAACTACCCAGGTTTTAGGTATTCTTCCTTCAGCTAAAACATGCATGTGGAACCCAGAGTATGATCAACCATGTGATCGGGAGACGTGTTCAAATATGTCTCAGTTTTCGTACCCTGGTACTCGGGTGCAACATTCCAGACGCTTTACTAACACTCTCCCCACTTGGAGAGTCAGCACCTTTAACCTCCTGTTTGGCCCAGTTTGCAATTTCTGCGGAAGATGAACAGGAATAGCGAGAACCAATGAGAGACTAGCTGGAGGTGTCTGGACGGGCAAATTTAACTCTCATTTCCCACCAGGAAGAGGAATTAACCAAAGGCTCAGCGTGCCGTGCCGGAACCAGATTAGGGCCTGAAGCCATCCTGCGGTGTTGCGGCCAGCTCACAAGAAAGCGAGTTGAAGAAAGGAGCTCAGGGGCACTGTAATTCACAAACCTGCAGAGTTATAAATGACAGCTATCGTCCAAAAATAGACTGAAGTAAGGTTGCCAAGAGGACTTGAAAGCGGGGCAGAATTGCAGGAAACCGATTTCAGGAGGTAGACTGGAATTGCATTGAAAGCATAGGAAAAGAGGCAGAACGTCCACAATGATGCACTTGGCCAAAAAGGGCGTATGCGTTTTTTCCTGAATATATTCAGGAAAAAACGCATACGCCCTTTTTGGCCAACCAAGCAAGCTTGCAAAGGAAATCTGCACTACAATGAAGTCTCACTTCCCCCCGGTCAAAAGGGCCATCTGAAAAAAGTGTAAAATCCAGAAAGGCAGGACAGGCCATGGAGAACTGGGAGCCTTGTTATGCTGATGGGCGGGATGTAAATTGCCAACAGACACTCGGGAGAAGTGTATGGTGTTTCCTGAAACATCTAAAAAACAAAGCAACAGAGCCTAGGGCACTTCCACTTATGGTCCTATAGCTTAGGGAAATTAAAATCAAAAAGACACAGCCACCCCAAAGTTTGGGACGCCTCCGTTTACAAGAACCTCGTTTACCGTACACGTTCAATATCACAGAAAGTGAAAAATGGATAAAGAACTTGTGGTACTTACGTACAATGCAGTATCACTCAGCAATGAAATCTATGTCATCAGGCCCGTAGCAGCATAATGAGTGGATTCAGGTACGATGATTCTAACTGACATAAGTCACACAGAAAAAGAAATATCATAAGATATCACTAATACACGGAATGTAAACTTGGCTACACAGGAACTGCATTCCAAAACAGAACAGGGTCTCAAATTTAGAAAACCAACTTATGCTTGCTTAAGGGGAAAGGTGAGTTGGGGTGCTGCATAAAACCAGAGATTGAAATGAGCACAGATAAAGTTCCTTAAGCCAAATATGGAATAGACAAGAGCTACTCCTTGCTCAACGAAATGGACTCAACACCGCATATTAAACGCCTAAGAATGTACCTGACTAGTAAGTATCTTAAAACCTATGGATTGCTATGTCTCCGAAGGGGAATCAAGCATGTGTACAGGGGCATAAACGCAGCAGTGATAGGATTGGAGAGGTTCGGTGAGCAAATGAAGACCCTTTGAAGTCATATTGCATGGTACCCATTCCACGGGTTTCAACTACCCAGGTTTTAGGTATTCTTCCTTCAGCTAAAACATGCATGTGGAACCCAGAGTATGATCAACCATGTGATCGGGAGACGTGTTCAAATATGTCTCAGTTTTCCTCCCCGGGTACTCGGGTGCAACATTCCAGACGCTTTACTAACACTCTCCCGACTTGGAGAGTCAGTCCCTTTAACCTCCTGTTTGGCCCAGTTTGCAATTTCTGCGGAAGATGAACAGGAATAGCGAGAACCAATGAGAGACTAGCTGGAGGTGTCTGGACGGGCAAATTTAACTCTCATTTCCCACCAGGAAGAGGAATTAACCAAAGGCTCAGCGTGCCGTGCCGGAACCAGATTAGGGCCTGAAGCCATCCTGCGGTGTTGCGGCCAGCTCACAAAAAAGCGACTTGAAGAAAGGAGCTCAGGGGCACCGTAATTCACAAACCTGCAGAGTTATAAATGACAGCTATCGTCCAAAAATAGACTGAAGTAAGGCTGCCAAGAGGACTTGAAAGCGGGGCAGAATTGCAGGAAACCGATTTCAGGAGGTAGACTGGAATTGCATTGAAAGCATAGGAAAAGAGGCAGAACGTCCACAATGATGCACTTGGCCAAAAAGGGCGTATGCGTTTTTTCCTGAATATATTCAGGAAAAAACGCATACGCCCTTTTTGGCCAACCAAGCAAGCTTGCAAAGGAAATCTGCACTACAATGAAGTCTCACTTCCCCCCGGTCAAAAGGGCCATCTGAAAAAAGTGTAAAATCCAGAAAGGCAGGACAGGCCATGGAGAACTGGGAGCCTTGTTATGCTGATGGGCGGGATGTAAATTGCCAACAGACACTCGGGAGAAGTGTATGGTGTTTCCTGAAACATCTAAAAAACAAAGCAACAGAGCCTAGGGCACTTCCACTTATGGTCCTATAGCTTAGGGAAATTAAAATCAAAAAGACACAGCCACCCCAAAGTTTGGGACGCCTCCGTTTACAAGAACCCCGTTTACCGTACAAGTTCAATATCACAGAAAGTGAAAAATGGATAAAGAACTTGTGGTACATACGTACAATGCAGTATCACTCAGCAATGAAATCTATGTCATCAGGCCCGTAGCAGCATAATGAGTGGATTCAGGTACGATGATTCTAACTGAAATAAGTCACACAGAAAAAGAAACATCATAAGATATCACTAATACACGGAATGTAAACTTGGCTACACAGGAACTGAAT
Source organism: Stenella coeruleoalba (assembly GCF_951394435.1). Lineage (NCBI taxonomy): Eukaryota > Metazoa > Chordata > Mammalia > Artiodactyla > Delphinidae > Stenella > Stenella coeruleoalba. The sequence goes on from NW_027646069.1 coordinate 23,272, forward strand.
TACAGAACAGAACAGGGTCTCAAATTTAGAAAACCAACTTATGCTTTCTTAAGGGGAAAGGTGAGTTGGGGTGCTGCATAAAACCAGAGATTGAAATGAGCACAGATAAAGTTCCTTAAGCCAAATATGGAATAGACAAGAGCTACTCCTTGCTCAACGAAATGGACTCAAAACCCCATATTAAACGCCTAAGAATGTACCTGACTAGTAAGTATCTTAAAACCTATGGATTGCTATGTCTCCAAAAGAGAATCAAGCATGTGTACAGGGGCATAAACGCAGCAGTGATAGGATTGGAGACGTTCGGTGAGCAAATGAAGACCCTTTGAAGTCATATTGCATGGTACCCATTACACGGGTCTCAACTCTCCAGGTTTAAGGTATTCTTCCTTCAGCTAAAACATACATGTGGGACCTAGAGTATGATCAACCATGTGAACGGGAGACGTGTTCAAATATCTCTCAGTTTTCCTCCCCTGGTACTCGGGTGCAACATTCCAGACGCTTTACTAACACTCTCCCCACTTGGAGAGTCAGTCCCTTTAACCTCCTGTTTGGCCCAGTTTGCAATTTCTGCAGAAGATGAACAGGAATAGCGAGAACCAATGAGAGGCTAGCTGGAGGTGTCTGGACGGGCAAATTTAACTCTCATTTCCCACCAGGAAGAGGAATTAACCAAAGGCTCAGCATGCCGGGCCGGAACAAGATTAGGGCCTGAAGCCATCCTGTGGTGTTGCGGCCAGGTCACAAGAAAGCGAGTTGAAGAAAGGAGCTCAGGGGCACTGTAACTCACAAACCTGCAGAGTTATAAATGACAGCTATTGTCCAAAAATAGACTGAAGTAAGGCTGCCAAGAGGACTTGAAAGCGGGGCAGAATTGCAGGAAACCGATTTCAGGAGGTAGACTGGAATTGCATTGAAAGCATAGGAAAAGAGGCAGAGCGTCCACAATGATGCACTTGGCCAAAAAGGCGTATGCGTTTTTTCCTGAATATATTCAGGAAAAAACGCATACGCCCTTTTTGGCCAACCAAGCAAGCTTGCAAAGGAAATCTGCACTACAATGAAGTCTCACTTCCCCCCGGTCAAAAGGGCCATCTGAAAAAAGTGTAAAATCCAGAAAGGCAACAGGCCATTGAGAACTGGGAGCCTTGTTATGCTGATGGGCGGGATGTAAATTGCCAACAACCACTCGGGAGAAGTGTATGGTGTTTCCTGAAACATCTAAAAAACAAAGCAACAGAACCTAGGGCACTTCCACTTATGGTCCTATAGCTTAGGGAAATTAAAATCAAAAAGACACAGCCACCCCAAAGTTTGGAACGGCTCTGTTTACACGAACCTCGTTTACAGTACAAGTTCAACATCGCAGAAAGTGAAAAATGGATAAAGAAGTTGTGGTATTCACTTACAAAGCAATATCACTCAGCAATGAAATCTATGTCATCAGGCCCGTAGCAGCACAATGAGTGGATTCAGGTATGATGATTCTAACTGAAGTAAGTCACACAGAAAAAGAAACATCATAAGATATCAGTAATACACGGAATGGAAACTTGGCTACAGAGGAACTGAATTACACAACAGAACAGGGTCTCAAATTTAGAAAACCAACTTATGCTTGCTTAAGGGTAAAGGTGAGTTGGGGTGCTGCATAAAACCAGAGATTGAAATGAGCACAGATAAAGTTCCTTAAGCCAAATATGGAATAGACAAGAGCTACTCCTTTCTCAACGAAATGGACTCAACACCGCATATTAAACGCCTAAGAATGTACCTGACTAGTAAGTATCTTAAAACATATGGATTGCTATGTCTCCGAAGGGGAATCAAGCATGTGTACAGGGGCATAAACGCAGCAGTGATAGGATTGGAGAGGTTCGGTGAGCAAATGAAGACCCTTTGAAGTCATATTGCATGGTACCCATTCCACGGGTTTCAACTACCCAGGTTTTAGGTATTCTTCCTTCAGCTAAAACATGCATGTGGAACCCAGAGTATGATCAACCATGTGATCGGGAGACGTGTTCAAATATGTCTCAGTTTTCGTACCCTGGTACTCGGGTGCAACATTCCAGATGCTTTACTAACACTCTCCCCCTTGGAGAGTCAGCACCTTTAACCTCCTGTTTGGCCCAGTTTGCAATTTCTGCGGAAGATGAAGAGGAATAGCGAGAACCAATGAGAGACTAGCTGGAGGTGTCTGGACGGGCAAATTTAACTCTCATTTCCCACCAGGAAGAGGAATTAACCAAAGGCTCAGCGTGCCGTGCCGGAACCAGATTAGGGCCTGAAGCCATCCTGCGGTGTTGCGGCCAGCTCACAAGAAAGCGAGTTGAAGAAAGGAGCTCAGGGGCACTGTAATTCACAAACCTGCAGAGTTATAAATGACAGCTATCGTCCAAAAATAGACTGAAGTAAGGCTGCCAAGAGGACTTGCAAGCGGGGCAGAATTGCAGGAAACCGATTTCAGGAGGTAGACTGGAATTGCATTGAAAGCATAGGAAAAGAGGCAGAACGTCCACAATGATGCACTTGGCCAAAAAGGGCGTATGCGTTTTTTCCTGAATATATTCAGGAAAAAACGCATACGCCCTTTTTGGCCAACCAAGCAAGCTTGCAAAGGAAATCTGCACTACAATGAAGTCTCACTTCCCCCCGGTCAAAAGGGCCATCTGAAAAAAGTGTAAAATCCAGAAAGGCAGGACAGGCCATGGAGAACTGGGAGCCTTGTTATGCTGATGGGCGGGATGTAAATTGCCAACAGACACTCGGGAGAAGTGTATGGTGTTTCCTGAAACATCTAAAAAACAAAGCAACAGAGCCTAGGGCACTTCCACTTATGGTCCTATAGCTTAGGGAAATTAAAATCAAAAAGACACAGCCACCCCAAAGTTTGGGACGCCTCCGTTTACAAGAACCCCGTTTACCGTACAAGTTCAATATCACAGAAAGTGAAAAATGGATAAAGAACTTGTGGTACATACGTACAATGCAGTATCACTCAGCAATGAAATCTATGTCATCAGGCCCGTAGCAGCATAATGAGTGGATTCAGGTACGATGATTCTAACTGAAATAAGTCACACAGAAAAAGAAACATCATAAGATATCACTAATACACGGAATGTAAACTTGGCTACACAGGAACTGCATTCCAAAACAGAACAGGGTCTCAAATTTAGAAAACCAACTTATGCTTGCTTAAGGGGAAAGGTGAGTTGGGGTGCTGCATAAAACCAGAGATTGAAATGAGCACAGATAAAGTTCCTTAAGCCAAATATGGAATAGACAAGAGCTACTCCTTGCTCAACGAAATGGACTCAACACCGCATATTAAACGCCTAAGAATGTACCTGACTAGTAAGTATCTTAAAACCTATGGATTGCTATGTCTCCAAAAGAGAATCAAGCGTGTGTACAGGGGCATAAACGCAGCAGTGATAGGATTGGAGAGGTTCGGTGAGCAAATGAAGACCCTTTGAAGTCATATTGCATGGTACCCATTCCACGGGTTTCAACTACCCAGGTTTTAGGTATTCTTCCTTCAGCTAAAACATGCATGTGGAACCCAGAGTATGATCAACCATGTGATCGGGAGACGTGTTCAAATATGTCTCAGTTTTGGTACCCTGGTACTCGGGTGCAACATTCCAGACGCTTTACTAACACTCTCCCCACTTGGAGAGTCAGTCCCTTTAACCTCCTGTTTGGCCCAGTTTGCAATTTCTGCGGAAGATGAACAGGAATAGCGAGAACCAATGAGAGACTAGCTGGAGGTGTCTGGACGGGCAAATTTAACTCTCATTTCCCACCAGGAAGAGGAATTAACCAAAGGCTCAGCGTGCCGTGCCGGAACCAGATTAGGGCCTGAAGCCATCCTGCGGTGTTGCGGCCAGCTCACAAAAAAGCGAGTTGAAGAAAGGAGCTCAGGGGCACTGTAATTCACAAACCTGCAGAGTTATAAATGACAGCTATCGTCCAAAAATAGACTGAAGTAAGGCTGCCAAGAGGACTTGAAAGCGGGGCAGAATTGCAGGAAACCGATTTCAGGAGGTAGACTGGAATTGCATTGAAAGCATAGGAAAAGAGGCAGAACGTCCACAATGATGCACTTGGCCAAAAAGGGCGTATGCGTTTTTTCCTGAATATATTCAGGAAAAAACGCATACGCCCTTTTTGGCCAACCAAGCAAGCTTGCAAAGGAAATCTGCACTACAATGAAGTCTCACTTCCCCCCGGTCAAAAGGGCCATCTGAAAAAAGTGTAAAATCCAGAAAGGCAGGACAGGCCATGGAGAACTGGGAGCCTTGTTATGCTGATGGGCGGGATGTAAATTGCCAACAGACACTCGGGAGAAGTGTATGGTGTTTCCTGAAACATCTAAAAAACAAAGCAACAGAGCCTAGGGCACTTCCACTTATGGTCCTATAGCTTAGGGAAATTAAAATCAAAAAGACACAGCCACCCCAAAGTTTGGGACGCCTCCGTTTACAAGAACCCCGTTTACCGTACAAGTTCAATATCACAGAAAGTGAAAAATGGATAAAGAACTTGTGGTACATACGTACAATGCAGTATCACTCAGCAATGAAATCTATGTCATCAGGCCCGTAGCAGCATAATGAGTGGATTCAGGTACGATGATTCTAACTGAAATAAGTCACACAGAAAAAGAAACATCATAAGATATCACTAATACACGGAATGTAAACTTGGCTACACAGGAACTGAATTACAGAACAGAACAGGGTCTCAAATTTAGAAAACCAACTTATGCTTGCTTAAGGGGAAAGGTGAGTTGGGGTGCTGCATAAAACCAGAGATTGAAATGAGCACAGATAAAGTTCCTTAAGCCAAATATGGAATAGACAAGAGCTACTCCTTGCTCAACGAAATGGACTCAAAACCCCATATTAAACGCCTAAGAATGTACCTGACTAGTAAGTATCTTAAAACCTATGGATTGCTATGTCTCCAAAAGAGAATCAAGCATGTGTACAGGGGCATAAACGCAGCAGTGATAGGATTGGAGAGGTTCGGTGAGCAAATGAAGACCCTTTGAAGTCATATTGCATGGTACCCATTACACGGGTCTCAACTCTCCAGGTTTAAGGTATTCTTCCTTCAGCTAAAACATGCATGTGGGACCTAGAGTATGATCAACCATGTGAACGGGAGACGTGTTCAAATATGTCTCAGTTTTCCTCCCCTGGTACTCGGGTGCAACATTCCAGACGCTTTACTAACACTCTCCCGACTTGGAGAGTCAGTCCCTTTAACCTCCTGTTTGGCCCAGTTTGCAATTTCTGCGGAAGATGAACAGGAATAGCGAGAACCAATGAGAGGCTAGCTGGAGGTGTCTGGACGGGCAAATTTAACTCTCATTTCCCACCAGGAAGAGGAATTAACCAAAGGCTCACCATGCCGGGCCGGAACAAGATTAGGGCCTGAAGCCATCCTGTGGTGTTGCGGCCAGGTCACAAGAAAGCGAGTTGAAGAAAGGAGCTCAGGGGCACTGTAACTCACAAACCTGCAGAGTTATAAATGACAGCTATCGTCCAAAAATAGACTGAAGTAAGGCTGCCAAGAGGACTTGAAAGCGGGTCAGAATTGCAGGAAACCGATTTCAGGAGGTAGACTGGAATTGCATTGAAAGCATAGGAAAAGAGGCAGAACGTCCACAATGATGCACTTGGCCAAAAAGGGCGTATGTGTTTTTTCCTGAATATATTCAGGAAAAAACGCATACGCCCTTTTTGGCCAACCAAGCAAGCTTGCAAAGGAAATCTGCACTACAATGAAGTCTCACTTCCCCCCGGTCAAAAGGGCCATCTGAAAAAAGTGTAAAATCCAGAAAGGCAACAGGCCATTGAGAACTGGGAGCCTTGTTATGCTGATGGGCGGGATGTAAATTGCCAACAACCACTCGGGAGAAGTGTATGGTGTTTCCTGAAACATCTAAAAAACAAAGCAACAGAACCTAGGGCACTTCCACTTATGGTCCTATAGCTTAGGGAAATTAAAATCAAAAAGACACAGCCACCCCAAAGTTTGGAACGGCTCTGTTTACACGAACCTCGTTTACAGTACAAGTTCAACATCGCAGAAAGTGAAAAATGGATAAAGAAGTTGTGGTATTCACTTACAAAGCAATATCACTCAGCAATGAAATCTATGTCATCAGGCCCGTAGCAGCACAATGAGTGGATTCAGGTATGATGATTCTAACTGAAGTAAGTCACACAGAAAAAGAAACATCATAAGATATCAGTAATACACGGAATGGAAACTTGGCTACAGAGGAACTGAATTACAGAACAGAACAGGGTCTCAAATTTAGAAAACCAACTTATGCTTGCTTAAGGGTAAAGGTGAGTTGGGGTGCTGCATAAAACCAGAGATTGAAATGAGCACAGATAAAGTTCCTTAAGCCAAATATGGAATAGACAAGAGCTACTCCTTTCTCAACGAAATGGACTCAACACCGCATATTAAACGCCTAAGAATGTACCTGACTAGTAAGTATCTTAAAACATATGGATTGCTATGTCTCCGAAGGGGAATCAAGCATGTGTACAGGGGCATAAACGCAGCAGTGATAGGATTGGAGAGGTTCGGTGAGCAAATGAAGACCCTTTGAAGTCATATTGCATGGTACCCATTCCACGGGTTTCAACTACCCAGGTTTTAGGTATTCTTCCTTCATCTAAAACATGCATGTGGAACCCAGAGTATGATCAACCATGTGATCGGGAGACGTGTTCAAATATGTCTCAGTTTTCGTACCCTGGTACTCGGGTGCAAATTTCCAGACGCTTTACTAACACTCTCCCCACTTGGAGAGTCAGCACCTTTAACCTCCTGTTTGGCCCAGTTTGCAATTTCTGCGGAAGATGAACAGGAATAGCGAGAACCAATGAGAGGCTAGCTGGAGGTGTCTGGTCGGGCAAATTTAACTCTCATTTCCCACCAGGAAGAGGAATTAACCAAAAGCTCACCATGCCGTGCCGGAACAAGATTAGGGCCTGAAGCCATCCTGCGGTGTTGCGGCCAGCTCACAAGAAAGCGAGTTGAAGAAAGGAGCTCAGGGGCACTGTAATTCACAAACCTGCAGAGTTATAAATGACAGCTATCGTCCAAAAATAGACTGAAGTAAGGCTGCCAAGAGGACTTGAAAGCGGGGCAGAATTGCAGGAAACCGATTTCAGGAGGTAGACTGGAATTGCATTGAAAGCATAGGAAAAGAGGCAGAACGTCCACAATGATGCACTTGGCCAAAAAGGGCGTATGCGTTTTTTCCTGAATATATTCAGGAAAAAACGCATACGCCCTTTTTGGCCAACCAAGCAAGCTTGCAAAGGAAATCTGCACTACAATGAAGTCTCACTTCCCCCCGGTCAAAAGGGCCATCTGAAAAAAGTGTAAAATCCAGAAAGGCAGGACAGGCCATGGAGAACTGGGAGCCTTGTTATGCTGATGGGCGGGATGTAAATTGCCAACAACCATTCGGGAGAAGTGTATGGTGTTTCCTGAAACATCTAAAAAACAAAGCAACAGAACCTCGGGCACTTCCACTTATGGTCCTATAGCTTAGGGAAATTAAAATCAAAAAGACACAGCCACCCCAAATTTGGGACTCCTCCGTTTACAAGAACCTCGTTTACCGTACAAGTTCAATATCACAGAAAGTGAAAAATGGATAAAGAAGTTGTGGTACTTACGTACAATGCAGTATCACTCAGCAATGAAATCTATGTCATCAGGCCCGTAGCAGCATAATGAGTGGATTCAGGTACGATGATTCTAACTGAAATAAGTCACACAGAAAAAGAAACATCATAAGATATCACTAATACACGGAATGTAAACTTGGCTACACAGGAACTGCATTCCAAAACAGAACAGGGTCTCAAATTTAGAAAACCAACTTATGCTTGCTTAAGGGGAAAGGTGAGTTGGGGTGCTGCATAAAACCAGAGATTGAAATGAGCACAGATAAAGTTCCTTAAGCCAAATATGGAATAGACAAGAGCTACTTCTTGCTCAACGAAATGGACTCAAAACCCCATATTAAACGCCTAAGAATGTACCTGACTAGTAAGTATCTTAAAACCTATGGATTGCTATGTCTCCGAAAGAGAATCAAGCATGTGTACAGGGGCATAAACGCAGCAGTGATAGGATTGGAGAGGTTCGGTGAGCAAATGAAGACCCTTTGAAGTCATATTGCATGGTACCCATTCCACGGGTTTCAACTACCCAGGTTTAAGGTATTCTTCCTTCAGCTAAAACATGCATGTGGAACCTAGAGTATGATCAACCATGTGATCGGGAGACGTGTTCAAATATGTCTCAGTTTTCCTCCCCTGGTACTCGGGTGCAACATTCCAGACGCTTTACTAACACTCTCCCCACTTGGAGAGTCAGTCCCTTTAACCTCCTGTTTGGCCCAGTTTGCAATTTCTGCGGAAGATGAACAGGAATAACGAGAACCAATGAGAGGCTAGCTGGAGGTGTCTGGACGGGCAAATTTAACTCTCATTTCCAACCAGGAAGAGGAATTAACCAAAGGCTCACCATGCCGGGCCGGAACGAGATTAGGGCCTGAAGCCATCCTGCGGTGTTGCGGCCAGGTCACAAGAAAGCGAGTTGAAGAAAGGAGCTCAGGGGCACTGTAATTCACAAACCTGCAGAGTTATAAATGACAGCTATCGTCCAAAAATAGACTGAAGTAAGGCTGCCAAGAGGACTTGAAAGCGGGGCAGAATTGCAGGAAACCGATTTCAGGAGGTAGACTGGAATTGCATTGAAAGCATAGGAAAAGAGGCAGAACGTCCACAATGATGCACTTGGCCAAAAAGGGCGTATGCGTTTTTTCCTGAATATATTCAGGAAAAAACGCATACGCCCTTTTTGGCCAACCAAGCAAGCTTGCAAAGGAAATCTGCACTACAATGAAGTCTCACTTCTCCCCGGTCAAAAGGGCCATCTGAAAAAAGTGTAAAATCCAGAAAGGCAGGACAGGCCATGGAGAACTGGGAGCCTTGTTATGCTGATGGGCGGGATGTAAATTGCCAACAACCACTCGGGAGAAGTGTATGGTGTTTCCTGAAACATCTAAAAAACAAATCAAACAGAACCTAGGGCACTTCCACTTATGGTCCTATAGCTTAGGGAAATTAAAATCAAAAAGACACAGCCACACCAAAGTTTGGAACGGCTCTGTTTACAAGAACCTCGTTTACAGTACAAGTTCAACATCGCAGAAAGTGAAAAATGGATAAAGAAGTTGTGGTATTTACTTACAAAGCAATATCACTCAGCAATGAAATCTGTGTCATCAGGCCCTTAGCAGCACAATGAGTGGATTCAGGTATGATGATTCTAACTGAAATAAGTCACACAGAAAAAGAAACATCATAAGATATCAGTAATACACGGAATGTAAACTTGGCTACACAGGAACTGAATTACAGAACAGAACAGGGTCTCAAATTTAGAAAACCAACTTATGCTTGCTTAAGGGGAAAGGTGAGTTGGGGTGCTGCATAAAAGCAGAGATTGAAATGAGCACAGATAAAGTTCCTTAAGCCAAATATGGAATAGACAAGAGCTACTCCTTGCTCAACAAAATGGACTCAACACCGCATATTAAACGCCTAAGAATGTACCTGACTAGTAAGTATCTTAAAACCTATGGATTGCTATGTCTCCGAAAGAGAATCAAGCATGTGTACAGGGGCATAAACGCAGCAGTGATAGGATTGGAGAGGTTCGGTGAGCAAATGAAGACCCTTTGAAGTCATATTGCATGGTACCCATTACACGGGTCTTAACTCTCCAGGTTTAAGGTATTCTTCCTTCAGCTAAAACATGCATGTGGAACCCAAGTATGATCAACCATGTGAACGGGAGACGTGTTCAAATATGTCTCAGTTTTCCTCCCCTGGTACTCGGGTGCAACATTCCAGACACTTTACTAACACTCTCCCCACTTGGAGAGTCAGCGCCTTTAACCTCCTGTTTGGCCCAGTTTGCAATTTCTGCGGAAGATGAACAGGAATAGCGAGAACCAATGAGAGACTAGCTGGAGGTGTCTGGACGGGCAAATTTCACTCTCATTTCCCACCAGGAAGAGGAAATAACCAAAGGCTCAGCGTGCCGTGCCGGAACGAGATTAGGGCCTGAAGCCATCCTGCGGTGTTGCGGCCAGGTCACAAGAAAGCGAGTTGAAGAAAGGAGCTCAGGGGCACTGTAATTCACAAACCTGCAGAGTTATAAATGACAGCTATCGTCCAAAAATATACTGAAGTAAGGCAGCCAAAAGGACTTGAAAGCGGGGCAGAATTGCAGGAAACCGATTTCAGGAGGTAGACTGGAATTGCATTGAAAGCATAGGAAAAGAGGCAGAACGTCCACAATGATGCACTTGGCCAAAAAGGGCGTATGCGTTTTTTCCTGAATATATTCAGGAAAAAACGCATACGCCCTTTTTGGCCAACCAAGCAAGCTTGCAAAGGAAATCTGCACTACAATGAAGTCTCACTTCCCCCCGGTCAAAAGGGCCATCTGAAAAAAGTGTAAAATCCAGAAAGGCAGGACAGGCCATGGAGAACTGGGAGCCTTGTTATGCTGATGGGCGGGATGTAAATTGCCAACAACCACTCGGGAGAAGTGTATGGTGTTTCCTGAAACATCTAAAAAACAAAGCAACAGAACCTAGGGCACTTCCACTTATGGTCCTATAGCTTAGGGAAATTAAAATCAAAAAGACACAGCCACCCCAAAGTTTGGAACGGCTCTGTTTACAAGAACCTCGTTTACAGTACAAGTTCAACATCGCAGAAAGTGAAAAATGGATAAAGAAGTTGTGGTATTTACTTACAAAGCAATATCACTCAGCAATGAAATCTGTGTCATCAGGCCCTTAGCAGCACAATGAGTGGATTCAGGTATGATGATTCTAACTGAAATAAGTCACACAGAAAAAGAAACATCATAAGATATCAGTAATACACGGAATGTAAACTTGGCTACACAGGAACTGAATTACAGAAGAGAACAGGGTCTCAAATTTAGAAAACCAACTTATGCTTGCTTAAGGGGAAAGGTGAGTTGGGGTGCTGCATAAAAGCAGAGATTGAAATGAGCACAGATAAAGTTCCTTAAGCCAAATATGGAATAGACAAGAGCTACTCCTTGCTCAACGAAATGGACTCAACACCGCATATTAAACGCCTAAGAATGTACCTGGCTAGTAAGTATCTTAAAACCTATGGATTGCTATGTCTCCGAAAGAGAATCAAGCATGTGTACAGGGGCATAAACGCAGCAGTGATAGGATTGGAGAGGTTTGGTGAGCAAATGAAGACCCTTTGAAGTCATATTGCATGGTACCCATTACACGGGTCTTAACTCTCCAGGTTTAAGGTATTCTTCCTTCAGCTAAAACATGCATGTGGAACCCAAGTATGATCAACCATGTGAACGGGAGACGTGTTCAAATATGTCTCAGTTTTCCTCCCCTGGTACTCGGGTGCAACATTCCAGACACTTTACTAACACTCTCCCCACTTGGAGAGTCAGCGCCTTTAACCTCCTGTTTGGCCCAGTTTGCAATTTCTGCGGAAGATGAACAGGAATAGCGAGAACCAATGAGAGACTAGCTGGAGGTGTCTGGACGGGCAAATTTAACTCTCATTTCCCACCAGGAAGAGGAAATAACCAAAGGCTCAGCGTGCCGTGCCGGAACCAGATTAGGGCCTGAAGCCATCCTGCGGTGTTGCGGCCAGGTCACAAGAAAGCGAGTTGAAGAAAGGAGCTCAGGGGCACTGTAATTCACAAACCTGCAGAGTTATAAATGACAGCTATCGTCCAAAAATATACTGAAGTAAGGCAGCCAAAAGGACTTGAAAGCGGGGCAGAATTGCAGGAAACCGATTTCAGGAGGTAGACTGGAATTGCATTGAAAGCATAGGAAAAGAGGCAGAACGTCCACAATGATGCACTTGGCCAAAAAGGGCGTATGGGTTTTTCCTGAATATATTCAGGAAAAAACGCATACGCCCTTTTTGGCCAACCAAGCAAGCTTGCAAAGGAAATCTGCACTACAATGAAGTCTCACTTCCCCCCGGTCAAAAGGGCCATCTGAAAAAAGTGTAAAATCCAGAAAGGCAGGACAGGCCATGGAGAACTGGGAGCCTTGTTATGCTGATGGGCGGGATGTAAATTGCCAACAACCACTCCGGAGAAGTGTATGGTGTTTCCTGAAACATCTAAAAAACAAAGCAACAGAACCTAGGGCACTTCCACTTATGGTCCTATAGCTTAGGGAAATTAAAATCAAAAAGACACAGCCACCCCAAAGTTTGGAACGGCTCTGTTTACAAGAACCTCGTTTACAGTACAAGTTCAACATCGCAGAAAGTGAAAAATGGATAAAGAAGTTGTGGTATTTACTTACAAAGCAATATCACTCAGCAATGAAATCTGTGTCGTCAGGCCCTTAGCAGCACAATGAGTGGATTCAGGTATGATGATTCTAACTGAAATAAGTCACACAGAAAAAGAAACATCATAAGATATCAGTAATACACGGAATGTAAACTTGGCTACACAGGAACTGAATTACAGAACAGAACAGGGTCTCAAATTTAGAAAACCAACTTATGCTTGCTTAAGGGGAAAGGTGAGTTGGGGTGCTGCATAAAACCAGAGATTGAAATGAGCACAGATAAAGTTCCTTAAGTCAAATATGGAATAGACAAGAGCTACTCCTTGCTCAACGAAATGGACTCAACATCGCATATTAAACGCCTAAGAATGTACCTGACTAGTAAGTATCTTAAAACCTATGGATTGCTATGTCTCCGAAAGAGAATCAAGCATGTGTACAGGGGCATAAACGCAGCAGTGATAGGATTGGAGAGGTTCGGTGAGCAAATGAAGACCCTTTGAAGTCATATTGCATGGTACCCATTCCACGGGTTTCAACTACCGAGGTTTTAGGTATTCTTCCTTCAGCTAAAATATGCATGTGGAACCCAGAGTATGATCAACCATGTGATCGGGAGACGTGTTCAAATATGTCTCAGTTTTCCTCCCCTGGTACTCGGGTGCAACATTCCAGACGCTTTACTAACACTCTCCCCACTTGGAGAGTCAGTCCCTTTAACCTCCTGTTTGGCCCAGTTTGCAATTTCTGCGGAAGATGAACAGGAATAGCGAGAACCAATGAGAAGCTAGCTGGAGGTGTCTGGACGGGCAAATTTAACTCTCATTTCCCACCAGGAAGAGGAAATAACCAAAGGCTCAGCGTGCCGTACCGGAACCAGATTAGGGCCTGAAGCCATCCTGCGGTGTTGCGGCCAGCTCAAAAGAAAGCGAGTTGAAGAAAGGAGCTCAGGGGCACTATAATTCACAAACCTGCAGAGTTATAAATGACAGCTATCGTCCAAAAATAGACTGAAGTAAGGCTGCCAAGAGGACTTGAAAGCGGGGCAGAATTGCAGGAAACCGATTTCAGGAGGTAGACTGGAATTGCATTGAAAGCATAGGAAAAGAGGCAGAACGTCCACAATGATGCACTGTGCCAAAAGGGCGTATGCGTTTTTTCCTGAATATATTCAGGAAAAAATGCATAGGCCCTTTTTGGCCAACCAAGCAAGCTTGCCAAGGAAATCTGCACTACAATGAAGTCTCACTTCCCCCCGGTCAAAAGGGCCATCTGTAAAAAGTGTAAAATCCAGAAAGGCAGGACAGGCCATGGAGAACTGGGAGCCTTGTTATGCTGATGGGCGGGATGTAAATTGCCAACAACCACTCGGGAGAAGTGTATGGTGTTTCCTGAAACATCTAAAAAACAAAGCAACAGAACCTAGGGCACTTCCACTTATGGTCCTATAGCTTAGGGAAATTAAAATCAAAAAGACACAGCAAACCCAAAGTTTGGAACGGCTCTGTTTACAAGAACCTCGTTTACAGTACAAGTTCAACATCGCAGAGAGTGAAAAATGGATAAAGAAGTTGTGGTATTTACTTACAAAGCAATATCACTCAGCAATGAAATCTGTGTCATCAGGCCCTTAGCAGCACAATGAGTGGATTCAGGTATGATGATTCTAACTGAAATAAGTCACACAGAAAAAGAAACATCATAAGATATCAGTAATACACGGAATGTAAACTTGGCTACACAGGAACTGAATTACAGAACAGAACAGGGTCTCAAATTTAGAAAACCAACTTATTCTTGCTTAAGGGTAAAGGTGAGTTGGGGTGTTGCATAAAACCAGAGATTGAAATGAGCACAGATAAAGTTCCTTAAGCCAAATATGGAATAGACAAGAGCTACTCCTTGCTCAATGAAATGGACTCAACACCCCATATTAAACGCCTAAGAATGTACCTGACTAGTAAGTATCTTAAAACCTATGGATTGCTATGTCTCCGAAAGAGAATCAAGCATGTGTACAGGGGCATAAACGCAGCAGTGATAGGATTGGAGAGGTTCGGTGAGCAAATGAAGACCCTTTGAAGTCATATTGCATGGTACCCATTCCACGGGTTTCAACTACCCAGGTTTAAGGTATTCTTCCTTCAGCTAAAACATGCATGTGGAACCCAGAGTATGATCAACCATGTGATCAGGAGACGTGTTCAAATATGTCTCAGTTTTCGTACCCTGGTACTCGGGTGCAACATTCCAGACGCTTTACTAACACTCTCCCCACGTGGAGAGTCAGTCCCTTTAACCTCCTGTTTGGCCCAGTTTGCAATTTCTGCGGAAGATGAACAGGAATAGCGAGAACCAATGAGAGGCTAGCTGGAGGTGTCTGGACGGGCAAATTTAACTCTCATTTCCCACCAGGAAGAGGAATTAACCAAAGGCTCAGCATGCCGTGCCGGAACCAGATTAGGGCCTGAAGCCATCCTGCGGTGTTGCGTCCAGGTCACAAGAAAGCGAGTTGAAGAAAGGAGCTCAGGGGCACTGTAATTCACAAACCTGCAGAGTTATAAATGACAGCTATCGTCCAAAAATAGACTGAAGTAAGGCTGCCAAGAGGACTTGAAAGCGGGGCAGAATTGCAGGAAACCGATTTCAGGAGGTAGACTGGAATTGCATTGAAAGCATAGGAAAAGAGGCAGAACGTCCACAATGATGCACTTGGCCAAAAAGGGCGTATGCGTTTTTTCCTGAATATATTCAGGAAAAAACGCATACGCCCTTTTTAGCCAACCAAGCAAGCTTGCAAAGAAATCTGCACTACAATGAAGTCTCACTTCCCCCCGGTCAAAAGGGCCATCTGAAAAAAGTATAAAATCCAGAAAGGCAGGACAGGCCATGGAGAACTGGGAGCCTTGTTATGCTGATGGGCGGGATGTAAATTGCCAACAGACACTCGGGAGAAGTGTATGGTGTTTCCTGAAACATCTAAAAAACAAAGCAACAGAGCCTAGGGCACTGCCACTTATGGTCCTATAGCTTAGGGAAATTAAAATCAAAAAGACACAGCCACCCCAAAGTTTGGGACGCCTCTGTTTACAAGAACCTCGTTTACAGTACAAGTTCAACATCGCAGAAAGTGAAAAATGGATAAAGAAGTTGTGGTATTTACTTACAAAGCAATATCACTCAGCAATGAAATCTGTGTCATCAGGCCCTTAGCAGCACAATGAGTGGATTCAGGTATGATGATTCTAACTGAAGTAAGTCACACAGAAAAAGAAACATCATAAGGTATCAGTAATACACGGAATGTAAACTTGGCTACACAGGAACTGAATTACAGAACAGAACAGGGTCTCAAATTTAGAAAACCAACTTATGCTTGCTTAAGGGTAAAGGTGAGTTGGGGTGCTGCATAAAACCAGAGATTGAAATGAGCACAGATAAAGTTACTTAAGCCAAATATGGAATAGACATGAGCTACTCCTTGCTCAACGAAATGGACTCAACATCGCATATTAAACGCCTAAGAATGTACCTGACTAGTAATTATCTTAAAACCTATGGATTGCTATGTCTCCGAAAGAGAATCAAGCATGTGTACAGGGGCATGAACGCAGCAGTGATAGGATTGGAGAGGTTCGGTGAGCAAATGAAGACCCTTTGAAGTCATATTGCATGGTACCCATTACACGGGTCTCAACTCTCCAGGTTTAAGGTATTCTTCCTTCAGCAAAAACATGCATGTGGAACCCAAGTATGATCAACCGTGTGAACGGGAGACGTGTTCAAATATGTCTCAGTTTTCCTCCCCTGGTACTCGGGTGCAACATTCCAGACCCTTTACTAACACTCTCCCGACTTGGAGAGTCAGCGCCTTTAACCTCCTGTTTGGCCCAGTTTGCAATTTCTGCGGAAGATGAACAGGAATAGGGAGAACCAATGAGAGACTAGCTGGAGGTGTCTGGACGGGCAAATTTAACTCTCATTTCCCACCAGGAAGAGGAAATAACCAAAGGCTCAGCGTGCCGTGCCGGAACCAGATTAGGGCCTGAAGCCATCCTGCGGTGTTGCGGCCAGCTCAAAAGAAAGCGAGTTGAAGAAAGGAGCTCAGGGTCTCTGTAATTCACAAACCTGCATAGTTATAAATGACAGCTATCGTCCAAAAATATACTGAAGTAAGGCTGCCAAGAGGACTTGAAAGCGGGGCAGAATTGCAAGATACCGATTTCAGGAGGTAGACTGGAATTGCATTGAAAGCATAGGAAAAGAGGCAGAACGTCCACAATGATGCACTGTGCCAAAAGGGCGTATGCGTTTTTTACTGAATATATTCAAGAAAAAACGCATACGCCCTTTTTGGCCAACCAAGCAAGCTTGCAAAGGAAATCTGCACTACAATGAAGTCTCACTTCCCCCTGGTCAAAAGGGCCATCTGAAAAAAGTGTAAAACCCAGAAAGGCAGGACAGGCCATGGAGAACTGGGAGCCTTGTTATGCTGATGGGCGGGATGTAAATTGCCAACAGACACTCGGGAGATGTGTATGGTGTTTCCTGAAACATCTAAAAAACAAAGCAACAGAGCCTAGGGCACTTCCACTTATGGTCCTATAGCTTAGGGAAATTAATATCAAAAAGACACAGCAACCCCAAAATTTGGGATGGCTCTTTTTACAGAAATCTCTTCTACGGCACAAGTTAAATATCCCAGAGAGCAAATAATGGATAAAGAAGTTGCGGTACTTATGTACAACAGAATACCACTCAGCAATGAAATCTATGTCACCAGGCCCGTACCAGCATAATGAGTGCATTGAGGCACGATGATTCTAAGTGAAATAAGTCACACAGAAAAAGAAACATCATAAGGTATCACTAATACACAGAATGTGAACTTGGCTACACATGAACTGAATTACAAAACAGAACAGGGTCTCAAGTTTAGAAAACCAACTTATGCCTGCTTAAGGGGGAAGGTGAGTTGGGGTGCTGCATAAAAGCAGAGTTTGAAATTAGCACAGATACCGTTCCATAAGCCAAATATGTAATAGACAAGAGCTACCCCTTGCTCAACGAAATGGATTCAACAATGAGGTATCACCTCACACCTGGTAGAATAGGCATCATTGAAAATCTACAAACAAAAAATGCTGGAAAGGGTGTGGAGAAAAGGAACCCTCTTCCACTATTGTTGGGAATATAAATTGATACAGTCATTATGGAGAACAATATGGAATTTCTTAAGAAACTAACAATAGAATTACCATATGATACAGCAATCCCAGTACTGGACATATACCCAGACAAAACCATAAATCAAAAAGAGTCATTCACCGCAATGTTCATTGCATCACTATTTACAATATCGAGGTAATGGAAGCAACCTAAATGCCCACAGACAGACGAATGCATAAAGCTGTGGTACATATATAAAATGGAATAATACTCAGCCATGAAAAGGAATGAAATTGGGTCATTTGTAGAGACGTCGATGGATCTAGAGACTGTCATACAGAGTGAAGTAAGTCAGAAAGAGAAAAACAAATCTTGTATATTCATGCATATATGTGGAACCTAGAAAAACTGTACAGATTAACCATTTTGCAAGGCATAAATAGAGCAACAGATGTAGACAACAAACGTATGGACAACAAGGGGGGAAAGCTGTTGGGGGGGTGGTGGTGGGAGGAGTTGAGAGACTGGGATTGGCATGTATACATTTATATGTATAAAATAGATAACCAATAAGAACCTGCTGTATAAAAATATAAAATAAAATTCAAAATTAAAAAGAAGTAAAATTTAAAAAATAAAACAGAAAAAACAATTATTCCCTGCACATACATGTATTTATATGAATAAATTATTTCCATGCTTATATCTGTAAATACAAAAAAGAGGAATAAAATCTACCTTGAACCAAAAACGAAAAAGAGAAAAAAAACACAGAACCCACCAGTTACACAGAGGAAAACCGTATCAGGGCACTTGCTCCAGTTGTAAACAATTCTGAAGTTGGTCAGTGGTGGGGAATCGTCTCCCATTCAGCCAGCAGCCCCCACGCAACAAGCGTCCTCATTGCAAAGCTGGGGCACCGTGCCGAGGCATCTGTGAGTAAACGTGAGCTGAGCCCCAGGCCAGTTGCTGCTGAACTATTCCCACCCGTCCCAGGTAAAACACCTGAATATATACAAGGACTTGAAAGCCTAGAGGAAGGGCCATAGAGCCACACGAGTGACAGCATGCCGGCCGACTTGGTGCCTGCAGGCCAGCCAGGATGGTCCTGGCCCTGGGTGCTCTTCTGGAAGATTTCCATTTCCCTGCCTGAGATACCCGTCCTGTCCCTGCCCCCACTGCTTTTTTCCTTCCTCACCTCTGCCCAGGGAGAAATTCCAGCAGCAGGTATGGGTGACACATCCTCTTCTTTAGCAGGTGGCAGCCTGGCAACTGCTGCAGAAAGTCCAGCAGAGCCCCACTCACACTGGGCCACCCACAAAGCCGTGGCCTCTCACTCCCTCCCACCAGCCCAGCCCCGAGACTGCTGACAGGGCAGAGAAAATGGCGTCAGGCACGGCTGCAGGGGCTCTTGCTGCCTGGAGTGGTATTTATATTGATCTCAACCCAGGCACACCTGGGGAGGGCTGGCCGGCACGGTAAGGCTGCCCAGGTCAGCCAATCATCACCCCTCAGGGGCTCACAGTTGCAGAAAATGGAACTTGCTGAACCGGCCAGGTCCAAGGAACAGGTGTGGGCTCCTGAGAGTCAGGATAGACAAGGGGCTGCAGCTTTGGCTTGTTTTCTAATCATTTTATCTGGCCCATGAGTGGGAGACAACTTCAAGAAAACCCTCTCCTAATGAGAGGAACCCAGGAGTCAGGGAGAGGAGGGGTGGGTGGTGGTTGGAGACAGAGGCCTGGTGCCCCGGGTGCAGTGGAAGTCTCTGGAAGACCAGGTGGAGGGAGGCCTCACGGAGTGATGCCCAGGGTCACAGACCTGTCGCAGCTGCTGTTTGTTAGTTCAAGTCCTGCTCTGAGGTGCTCTGTGTCAGCTCTGAGCGACAGGTGAGCTGGGGGTGCTCTGCAATGAGGGCTATGTGCACGGTTCCTGTGTGCCCAGCCCTGCCATGGTACCTGCAAGGGTAGCTCTGTATCCTGGGAGGGGCCTGACCACGAGAGCCCCGTGGGCTGGGGTGGGGGTGGGGTACCTGCCCAGGTGAGCTCCATATTCTGGGATTGGTCTGACCACGAGAGCCCCATGGGCTGCTGGGGACCTGGTAAAGGATGTCAGGACAGTCAGTGAAGCCACCGAGGATATACCTCCAGTTGCTCCTAATTCCTACACCCTGCTGGTCATTCTACCAACCACCAGGACATGGTATTCTGTATTAGTCTTCAATGATGCCTTCTTTTGTATTCCATTAGTCCCAGAGTCACAAGAAATTTTGGCTTGTGAGTGGCAGGACTCAACATACAACTAAAACAATACTTCCGGGCCGTCTGGCCCCAAGGGTGCAAAAATTCCCACACCATCTTTGGGGAAAGCTTAGCTAAAGACCTAAAAGTTCTACCTCTGGAAAAGGAAACCCTCCTTCAATATGCAGACGACATTCTGATCACCAGCCCTACTAAGGAGGCCTCTGAACTACCAAGCCAATAAAGGATAGAAGTTGTCCAAGAAAAAGCTCAAATATCACAGACTGCGGTGACCTGCCTGGGCTTCATTCTCACAGAAGGTCAGAGAAGCCCATCCCAGGAAAGGGAAGAAACCATTTTCAGCCTTACCCCTTTCTAAAACTAGAAGACAGCTTAGGGGTTCCTGGGGAGGCCAGGGTTTGCTGCTTCTGGATCCCTAGCTACAGTCTACTAGCTGGGCCTCTATATGAAACACTGAAAGGAAAAGATGATGATCCTTTTGAATAGAATCCAGAAGTGGCCTTTCAAGAATGGAAAGAGCAGTCAATTCAGACCCTTGCCCTGGAACTCCCTAATTTAGCTAAACCCTTTGACCTTTACATTCCCGGTGAAAGGTGAATCGCCATTGGAGAATTAGTGCAAAAACTGGGACCACTTGAAATGGAACAATGCAAGAATGCCATCCAGGTAGGATAAACTACGGTCACTAAGGGGCTTGGCCCACTGCCACATCTGGCCAAGATACTGGCGGTATCTAAAAACCTGGAAATCAGCAGCCCAAAAGGCCACCTCCCTCCTAAGGGAAAAGGACCCCACGTGGTGATCCTAACCACCAACCATGCCCTGAAGTTGCAGGGTTCGCTCCGTGGGCACACCGACCTCGAGTGAGGAGGCCCTCCAACTCCAACATCCAGAGAGATAACCGGGGGCAACAGGGCACCATGACGACTCGTGTGAACATCACTTGACCTGGAGTTTCTCTCATAAAACAACAAGAGTGTGTCCCAAAAGAGTAGACTACTGCTTGCAGGACTTACTGCACCCAGAGGGGAGCTAATAATCTTGGCGGGGGAACAGTATACCACACTGTCACCATAGAAAAGCCTACAGACACCGTGATGATGGTGGCCAATAAGACCGGCTGGACTCCTGTTTACTTCAAAAGGCTGTTGACTCAGTAGCCATCATGGTCCTTGATCACCACTGACCCTGGACTGTCTGGGAGTTGAGCGGGCAGGGCTCTGACACCTGGTGCTGTTTGTACGTTAATTCAGGGGCCTAACTGAAGAAAGCGCAGACTACTGGTCAGAGCATCTAGGCTGGCAGAGACGGTCAGCCTAAGGTGGCCGAACAAATGTGGGGCGGGGTGAAACCGGCCCCCACAGCGTCTCTGCACATCTCTTTCCTGGACCCTTAAAGGTCATTAGAATCTATAACACTTCCAATGCTGGTGCTCAGGTGGACGAGCAGGGAGGCAGGGGTCCTGGGGACAATCAACGTCACCGGGAGGCTGCTGGGGAGAAGCTCTGACCCTCGCCCCAGGGTATGAGGGCTCCCAACTCAGCACTCAGCAGTTACAGAAGAAGGGTCTGCACCCTCAGCACTCCAAGAATGAGGAACGGGACAAAAGGCAGAGGAGGGGTTTGTCCCCAGCAAAGCCCATTAAAAATCCCTGGGAGATAAAAATAGAATCTGGGCAATAAAGTCAAGTCTAACCTTTTTTATCCTTTGTGCTTTGTCTAATTTCACGTGCTCCTAGGGTCCCGCATGCAGAGGTTCCACACCCGGCACTTCAGACCAGATTTCCTAGTGCAGAATGGCTGGGTCGACACCTCAGCTCCTGGGGCCCAGTGCAGACTCCACGATATAGAGCCTGAGCTACAGCCAACCCAGCCCTCGAGAGCTCCGCCGCCTCCCTCCCTCCCACTGACTCTGACAGGATCTCTACACAGCAGCCCAGCCCACAGCCCACGGGGTAGTGCATGCTCTCACCTTTCCATTCTCTGATCAAAATATAAAGTTTCCTTTGCTTGTGAACCAAACTCAGTCTCGATCTGTTGGCCCCAATGACACTGGGCAGGGGGACACTTGTTGGGGTCCACTCTGGAGGATCAGTAACAGAAATTGAGACTATTGTAACCTCAATGAACAGATGTGTGAGCCAAACTGTAGTTAACATAGAACAGTGTATAAGGCTCGGGTAAAATAAGATGTTTTTAACACTTCCATTTGATATTTCCATCACTTTTTATAAGCAAGTTCAGTGAAAAGGTTTGTCTTATTTGTCAGGTCAATATTAGAGAAACGAAGTGATTTCTTTCCAAGGATGTACAGCTAATAATCTTGGTTAAACCTTCAATCTTGTTTTAAATGCTTTTCCATTGAAAATGATACCTCTCTTTCAGCTCCCCCATTTCTGAGAAGTATAAAATCTTATAATTTATTATTACCAAAGGGGAAAGGTGGGAGGAGGGATAAATTAACAGTTTGGAATGAACACATACACACTGCTATGTATAAAATAGATCATCAACAAGGAACTACTGTATAGCACAGGGAACTACACTCAACATTTTGCAATAACCTATAAGGGGAAATAATCTGAAAAAGAATAGATATTTTTATTGACATCATCTATCAATGACAGTTAAAGTGTAGCCTAAGGGAAGCTGGTGGTGAGTGCTTCTGACCCTGAAGACTTCAATCATCTAAAGTTTGGACTCTGCCTACTTCCCAAGGCCCTTAATGAACATATGTGTAGCCGTAGCTTAAAAACTTCCCCAGTTTGGGTTTCGGGGAGACACTGATTTTGAAAAAGCCCTGGTGTTCTCCTTACATGAATGGGACTCTTCCTACTGCTAAAACATGTCTGTCACACCCAGAGGATGGTATACCGTCTGATCGGGAAGAGTTTGGAAAAGGCATCTCATCTCCTCATCTCCTGGTGCTCGGGTTCACCCCTCCAGCGTCTTTACTAACAGTCTCCCCACTTGGAGATGTCAGCACTGTCAACATCCTGTTGCGTACAGTTTGGAATTTGTCCAGAGGATGAAGCGGAAGGATGAGGAACAATGAGAGACAAGTCCTAGGTGTTCAGACAGGCACATGTCACTCTAATTTCCAATCAGGAAGACGAATTGACCAAAGGCTAGGGTTGCCCATGGAAACAGTATAGGGCTTGAGGAAATCCCGCTGCTTTGTGGCCAGTTCCCATAAACACGAGTTGAACAATGGAACTCAGGGGCAGTAAAATTCACAAAACTGCAGAGTTGAAAATATCCATCACTGAAAAATGTCTTGAGGAAAGTCAGAGAAAAGGACTTGTAAGCAAGGGAGAATGGCAGGAAAGGGATTTGAGGAGGTAGAAAGGACTCGCCATTAAGCACAAGAAAAGGAGCTGAACATTGCCAACATTGCAGTTGGCCAAAAAGGGTGTATGCGTTCTTTTCTGTATATATTCAAGAAAAGGGCATACACTTTTTTAGCCAACCAAACAGGTGGGCACTGGAAGTCAATACTACAAAAGATATCACTTCGCATCAGTCAGAAGAGCCATCCTCATAAAGCGTAAACAACAGAAATGCAGGACAGGGCAACGAGAAGAGGGAGCCCTGTGAGACTTATAGTGGAAATGTATATTGCCAACGGCCATTCTGGAGAAGTGTATTGTGTTTACTAAAGCATCTAAAAAATGAGCTACAGAGCATAGGGCACTTGCACTCATGGGCGTATATCTTGGGAAAAACAAAAATCGAGAGGACACAGGCACCCCAATGTTTACCCCCTCTCTGTTTAAAAGATCCTCGACTAGGATATAACTTAAATGTCTCTGGAGGGAAAAAATGGATAGAGATGTGGTACTTAGGTAGAGTGGAATATTATTCAGCCTGGAAATCAATGAAATATGGCCAGTTGTAACGACTCCGGAGGAGTTACGTATGATCATTCTAAGTGACAGAATTCAAAAAGAAAAAGACACATATCATAAGATATCACTTAAAGGTGGAATCCAAAATGGCTACACATGAAATAAATTACAAAACAAAAACATAGTCAAATATGTAGAAAACACGCATAAGGCTGCTAAACGGGAAAGGTGGGGAGGGGTGAGGCATCATCCAGGAGGTTGAAATTAGCAAAGATACCATTCCAAATACCAAACTGATAATCAACAAGGCCTACACGGTAGCTAAAAGAACTGCACTCAGCACACTCAAGTCACCGGAAAAGAATATATACGACTGGTAAGAATCTGAAAAAGAATTTATTGATGTCTCTCTGTACGCGAATCAAGTGGATGTACAGCAGCAAGAAACAGAGCTTTGAAAATCAGCTGTAACCAATATAGTAATAAATTGAAAAAAATAAACGACAGAGAGACAGAGAAAACCTCTTACAACTTTTCCTCAGGGACGGTGATGCAACATGGATTGAACACATCTAGACCCACAGCAGGATGAGACATAAGGCTGGAAACTGTTTGCGCTAAGAGAAATGTGAGGTTGGGTGAGGAAATGCACACCCTTTAAAGTAATACTACCTGGTACCCATTCAATGGGTCCCAAATCTGCAGGTTCAAGGGATCTTCCTACAGCTAAAACATGCATGGAAAACCCAGAGGACTGTACACCATGTGATCGGGAGATGTGTCTAAAATGCACCTCATTTATCCTCTCCTGGTGCTCCTGTTCACCATTCCAGCCACGCTACTTAGAATCTCCCCACTTGGAGAATCAGCACATTTAAACTTCTGTTCCACACATTTTGCAAATTGTGAGGAGGATGAACGGGAAGAGGGGGAACCAATGAGAGAAGAGTTGTAGGGGTTTGGACGGGCACATATCACTCTAATTTCCCATTAAGAATAAGAATTAAAGAAAGGCTCAGCCTGCCTCGCCGGAGCCAAAATAGGGCCTGAAGCAATCCTGCGGGTTTGAGGCCAGCTCACAAAAGAGCAACTTAAAAAATGGAGCTCAGGGTCACTGCAATTCACAAACCTGCAGAGTTATAAATGAAAACTAACGTCCAAAAATATGTTGAGGTAAGGCAAAGAAGAGGATCTGAATGCAAGACAGAATTGCAAGAAACAGATTTCAAGAGATAGATTGGACTTGTCTTTAACGCACATGAAAAGCGGCAGAATTTCGACAATGATGCAGTTGGCCCAAAAGGGCGTATGCGTTTTTTCCTGATTATATCCAGGAAAAAACGCATACGCACTTTATGGGCAACGAAGCAAGCAAGCAATGCAAATGTGCACAACAAAGAAGTCTCACTTCCCACCGGTCAAAAGGGCCATCCTAAAAAATTGTAAAAACCAGAAATGCAGGACAGGCCATGGAGAACAGGGAGCCTTTATACGCTGATGGGCAGTGTGTGAACTGCCGAGAGCCACTCTGGAGAAGTGTATGGTGGTTCCTAAATCATCTAAAAAACAGAGCTACAGAGCATAGGACACTTCCAATCATGGGAGTATATCTAGGGAAGTCTAAAAATCAACAAGACACAAGCACACCACAGTTTAGGGCTACTCTGTTTACAAGAACCTCAACTTCAGTACACCTTAAATATCCCAGGAAAGAGAACAATGGATAAAGAAGATGTGGTACTTATGTACAATGGAATATCTCTTCACCATGAAATCAATGTAATAAGGCTAGTAGAAGGATAAAGAGTGGATTTAGGTCCGATAATACTACTTGAAATAAGTCAAACAGAAAAAGAAACATATCATAAGATATCACTTATAGAGGGAGGGTAAATATGGCTGCACAAGAAATGAATTACAGAACAGAACAGTGTCTCACATTTAGAAAACACACTTATGTCAGCTTAAGGGGAAAGGAGAGGTGGGGTGATGCATAAAACCAGAGTTTGAAATTAGCACAGATACCGTTCAATAAACCAAATAGGTATTAGACAAGATCTACACCTTGCTCAATGAACAGGCCTCAACACACCCTATACACCGCAGAGAAATATATCTGAGGAATAAGAATCTTAAAACCCATGTATTGATATATCTCCATAAGGGAATCAAGTGTGTGCAGAGCGGCACAAACACAGCAGTGAAAAGGAGCTAAACCCCATTATAGAAATAAATTTTAAAAACAAAACGCTGAAACAATGAAAGAGAGAAAAATTCTTACAAAATTCGCTCAGGGGCTGTGATGCAACCTGGATTGACCACATATAAACCCACAGCTGGATAAGACATAAGGCTGGACACTTGGGGCTGACAGGATTGGTGAGCTTTGGTGAGCAACTGCCGAAAGTTTAATGCAATACTTCATGCTACTCAGTCCAAGGGTCCCAACACTCCAGGTTGAAGGGAATCTTCCTACAGCTAAACCATGCTTGGGAAACCCAGCGACTGGTATACCATATGATCGGGAAAGGTTTCTAAAACGCACCTCATTTTTCCTCTCCTGGGGCTCCGGATCGACATTCCAGCCACTTTACTAACAACATCCCCACATGGAGTCAATGCCTTTAAGTTCTGGTATCGCACAGTCTGCAGTTAGTGCAGAGGATGAATGGGAATAGGGGGAACCAGTGAGAAACTAGCTGTAGCGGTTTCAATGGGCACATGTCACTCTAATATCACATCAGTAAGAAGAATTAACCAAAGGCACAGCAGGTGCCCCAGAAGAAAAATAGGGCTTCAAGGAATCCTGTGGTTATGGGGCAATACCACAAAAATAAGAGCTAAAAAATGGAGCTAAGGGCCACTGCAATTCAAAAACCTGCAGAGTTATAAAGGCCAACTATTTTTAAAAAATATATTGAGGTAAGGCTATGAAGAGGCATTGAAGCAAGGCAGAATTGCAGGAAACCGATTTCAGGAGGTAGACTGGAATTGCACTGAAAGCATATGAAGAGAGTCAGAAACTCGACAATGATGCACTTGGCCAAAAAGGGCGTATGTGTTTTTTCCTGAATATATTCAGGAAAAAACGCACACGCACTTTTTGGCCAACCAAGCAAGCTTGCAAAGGAAATCTGCACTACAATGAAGTCTCATTTCCACCTGGTCAAAAGGGCCATCTGAAAAAAGTGTAAAATCCATAAAGGCACGACAGACCATGGAGAACTGGGAGCCTTCTTATGCTGATGGGCGGGATGTAAATTGCCAACAGCCACTCTGGAGAAGTGTATGGTGTTTCCTGAAACATCTAAAAAACAAAGCAACAGAACCTAGGGCACTTCCACTTATGGTCCTATAGCTTAGGGAAATTAAAATCAAAAAGACACAGCCACCCCAAAGTTTGGGACGGCTCTGTTTACAAGAACCTCGTTTACAGTACAAGTTCAATATCGCAGAAAGTGAAAAATGGATAAAGAACTTGTGGTACTTACGTACAATGCAATATCACTCAGCAATGAAATCTATGTCATCAGGCCCATAACAGCATAATGAGTGGATTCACGTATGATGATTCGAACTGAAATAAGTCACACAGAAAAGAAACATCATAAGGTATCACTAATACACAGAATGTGAACTTGGCTACACATGAACTGAATTACAAAACAGAACAGTGTCTCAAGTTTAGAAAACCAACTTATGCTTGCTTAAGGGGGAAGGTGAGTTGGGGTGCTGCATAAAACCAGAGATTGAAATGAGCACAGATAAAGTTCCTTAAGCCAAATATGGAATAGACAAGAGCTACTCCTTGCTCAACGAAATGGACTCAACACCCCATATTAAACGCCTAAGAATGTACCTGACTAGTAAGTATCTTAAAACCTATGGATTGCTATGTCTCCAAAAGAGAATCAAGCGTGTGTACAGGGGCATAAACGCAGCAGTGATAGGATTGGAGAGGTTCGGTGAGCAAATGAAGACCCTTTGAAGTCATTTTGCATGGTACCCATTACACGGGTCTCAACTCTCCAGGTTTAAGGTATTCTTCCTTCAGCTAAAACATGCATGTGGAACCCAGATAATGATCAACCGTGTGAACGGGAGACGTGTTCAAATATGTCTCAGTTTTCCTCCCCTGGTACTCGGGTGCAACATTCCAGACGCTTTACTAACACTCTCCCCACTTGGAGAGTCAGCACCTTTAACGTCCTCTTTGGCCCCGTTTGCAATTTCTGCGGAAGATGAACAGGAATAGGGAGAACCAATGAGAGACTAGCTGGAGGTGTCTGGACGGGCAAATTTAACTCGCATTTCCCACCAGAAAGAGGAAATAACCAAAGGCTCAGCATGCCGTGCCAGAACCAGATTAGGGCCTGAAGCCATCCAGCGGTGTTGCAGCCAGCTCACAAGAAAACGAGTTGAAGAAAGGAGCTCAGGGGCACTGTAACTCACAAACCTGCAGAGTTATAAATGACAGCTATCGTCCAAAAAAAGACTGAAGTAAGGCTGCCAAGAGGACTTGAAAGCGGGGCAGAATTGCAGGAAACCGATTTCAGGAGGTAGACTGGAATTGCATTGAAAGCATAGGAAAAGAGGCAGAACGTCCACAATGATGCACTTGGCCAAAAAGGGCGTATGCGTTTTTTCCTGAATATATTCAGGAAAAAACGCATACGCCCTTTTTGGCCAACCAAGCAAGCTTGCAAAGGAAATCTGCACTACAATGAAGTCTCACTTCCCCCCGGTCAAAAGGGCCATCTGAAAAAAGTGTAAAATCCAGAAAGGCAGGACAGGCCATGGAGAACTGGGAGCCTTGTTATGCTGATGGGCGGGATGTAAATTGCCAACAGACACTCGGGAGAAGTGTATGGTGTTTCCTGAAACATCGAAAAAACAAAGCAACAGAGCCTAGGGCACTTCCACTTATGGTCCTATAGCTTAGGGAAATTAAAATCAAAAAGACACAGCCACCCCAAAGTTTGGGACGGCTCTGTTTACAAGAACCTCGTTTACAGTACAAGTTCAACATCGCAGAAAGTGAAAAATGGATAAAGAAGTTGTGGTATTTACTTACAAAGCAATATCACTCAGCAATGAAATCTATGTCATCAGGCCCTTAGCAGCACAATGAGTGGATTCAGGTATGATGATTCTAACTGAAATAAGTCACACAGAAAAAGAAACATCTTAAGATATCACTAATACACGGAATGTAAACTTGGCTACACAGGAACTGCATTCCAAAACAGAACAGGGTCTCAAATTTAGAAAACCAACTTATGCTTGCTTAAGGGGAAAGGTGAGTTGGGGTGCTGCATAAAACCAGAGATTGAAATGAGCACAGATAAAGTTCCTTAAGCCAAATATGGAATAGACAAGAGCTACTCCTTGCTCAACGAAACGGACCCAACACCTCATATTAAACGCCTAAGAATGTACCTGACTTGTAAGTATCTTAAAACCTATGGATTGCTATGTCTCCGAAAGAGAATCAAGCATGTGTACAGGGGCATAAACGCAGCAGTGATAGGACTGGAGAGGTTCGTGAGCAAATGAAGACCCTTTGAAGTCATATTGCATGGTACCCATTCCACGGGTTTCAACTACCCAGGTTTAAGGTATTCTTCCTTCAGCTAAAACATGCATGTGGAACCTAGAGTATGATCAAACATGTGATCGGGAGACGTGTTCAAATATGTCTCAGTTTTCGTACCCTGGTACTCGGGTGCAACATTCCAGGCGCTTACTAACACTCTCCCCACTTGGAGAGTCAGTCCCTTTAACCTCCTGTTTGGCCCAGTTTGCAATTTCTGCGGAAGATGAACAGGAACAGCGAGAATCAATGAGAGACTAGCTGGAGGTGTCTGGACGGGCAAATTTAACTCTCATTTCCCACCAGGAAGAGGAATTAACCAAAGGCTCAGCGTGCCGTGCCAGAACCAGATTAGGGCCTGAAGCCATCCTGCGGTGTTGTGGCCAGGTCACAAGAAAGCGAGTTGAAGAAAGGAGCTCAGGGGCACTGTAATTCACAAACCTGCAGAGTTATAAATGACAGCTATCGTCCAAAAATAGACTGAAGTAAGGCTGCCAAGAGGACTTGAAAGCGGGGCAGAATTGCAGGAAACCGATTTCAGGAGGTAGACTGGAATTGCATTGAAAGCATAGGAAAAGAGGCAGAACGTCCACAATGATGCACTTGGCCAAAAAGGGCATATGCGTTTTTTCCTGAATATATTCAGGAAAAAACGCATACGCCCTTTTTGGCCAACCAAGCAAGCTTGCAAACGAAATCTGCACTACAATGAAATCTCACTTCCCCCCGGTCAAAAGGGCCATCTGAAAAAAGTGTAAAATCCAGAAAGGCAGGACAGGCCATGGAGAACTGGGAGCCTTGTTATGCTGATGGGCGGGATGTAAATTGCCAACAGACACTCGGGAGAAGTGTATGGTGTTTCCTGAAACATCTAAAAAACAAAGCAACAGAGCCTAGGGCACTGCCACTTATGGTCCTATAGCTTAGGGAAATTAAAATCAAAAAGACACAGCCACCCCAAAGTTTGGGACGGCTCTGTTTCCAAGAACCTCGTTTACAGTACAAGTTCAACATCGCAGAAAGTGAAAAATGGATAAAGAAGTTGTGGTATTTACTTACAAAGCAATATCACTCAGCAATGAAATCTGTGTCATCAGGCCCTTAGCAGCACAATGAGTGGATTCAGGTATGATGATTCTAACTGAAGTAAGTCACACAGAAAAAGAAACATCATAAGATATCAGTAATACACGGAATGTAAACTTGGCTACACAGGAACTGAATTACAGAACAGAACAGGTTCTCAAATTTAGAAAACCAACTTATGCTTGCTTAAGGGTAAAGGTGAGTTGGGGTGCTGCATAAAACCAGAGATTGAAATGAGCACAGATAAAGTTCCTTAAGTCAAATATGGAATAGACAAGAGCTACTCCTTGCTCAACGAAATGGACACAACACCGCATATTAAACGCCTAAGAATGTACCTGACTAGTAAGTATCTTAAAACCTATGGATTGCTATGTCTCCGAAAGAGAATCAAGCATGTGTACAGGGGCATAAACGCAGCAGTGATAGGATTGGAGAGGTTCGGTGAGCAAATGAAGACCCTTTGAAGTCATATTGCATGGTACCCATTACACGGGTCTTAACTCTCCAGGTTTAAGGTATTCTTCCTTCAGCTAAAACATGCATGTGGAACCCAAGTATGATCAACCATGTGAACGGGAGACGTGTTCAAATATGTCTCAGTTTTCCTCCCCTGGTACTCGGGTGCAACATTCCAGACGCTTTACTAACACTCTCCCCACTTGGAGAGTCAGCGCCTTTAACCTCCTGTTTGGCCCAGTTTGCAATTTCTGCGGAAGATGAACAGGAATAGCGAGAACCAATGAGAGACTAGCTGGAGGTGTCTGGACGGGCAAATTTAACTCTAATTTCCCACCAGGAAGAGGAAATAACCAAAGGCTCAGCGTGCCGTGCCGGAACCAGATTAGGGCCTGAAGCCATCCTGCGGTGTTGCGGCCAGGTCACAAGAAAGCAAGTTGAAGAAAGGAGCTCAGGGGCACTGTAATTCACAAACCTGCAGAGTTATAAATGACAGCTATCGTCCAAAAATAGACTGAAGTAAGGCTGCCAAGAGGACTTGAAAGCGGGGCAGAATTGCAGGAAACCGATTTCAGGAGGTAGACTGGAATTGCATTGAAAGAATAGGAAAAGAGGCAGAACGTCCACAATGATGCACTTGGCCAAAAAGGGCGTATGCGTTTTTTCCTGAATATATTCAGGAAAAAACGCATACGCCCTTTTTGGCCAACCAAGCAAGCTTGCAAAGGAAATCTGCACTACAATGAAGTCTCACTTCCCCCCGGTCAAATGGGCCTTCTGAATAAAGTGTAAAATCCAGAAAGGCAGGACAGGCCATGGAGAACTGGGAGCCTTGTTATGCTGATGGGCGGGATGTAAATTGCCAACAACCACTGGGGAGATGTGTATGGTGTTTCCTGAAACATCTAAAAAACAAAGCAACAGAACCTAGGGCACTTCCACTTATGGTCATATAGCTTAGGGAAATTAAAATCAAAAAGACACAGCCACCCCAAAGTTTGGAACGGCTCTGTTTACAAGAACCTCGTTTACAGTACAAGTTCAACATCGCAGAAAGTGAAAAATGGATAAAGAAGTTGTGGTATTTACTTACAAAGCAATATCACTCAGCAATGAAATCTGTGTCATCAGGCCCTTAGCAGCACAATGAGTGGATTCAGGTATGATGATTCTAACTGAAATAAGTCACACAGAAAAAGAAACATCATAAGATATCAGTAATACACGGAATGTAAACTTGGCTACACAGGAACTGAATTACAGAACAGAACAGGGTCTCAAATTTAGAAAACCAACTTATGCTTGCTTAAGGGTAAAGGTGAGTTGGGGTGCTGCATAAAACCAGAGATTGAAATGAGCACAGATAAAGTTCCTTAAGCCAAATATGGAATAGACAAGAGCTACTCCTTGCTCAATGAAATGGACTCAACACCCCATATTAAACGCCTAAG
Source organism: Stenella coeruleoalba (assembly GCF_951394435.1). Classification (NCBI taxonomy): domain Eukaryota; kingdom Metazoa; phylum Chordata; class Mammalia; order Artiodactyla; family Delphinidae; genus Stenella; species Stenella coeruleoalba. The sequence goes on from NW_027646069.1 coordinate 55,592, forward strand.
AATGTACCTGACTAGTAAGTATCTTAAAACCTATGGATTGCTATGTCTCCGAAAGAGAATCAAGCATGTGTACAGGGGCACAAACGCAGCAGTGATAGGATTGGAGAGGTTCGGTGAGCAAATGAAGACCCTTTGAAGTCATATTGCATGGTACCCATTACACGGGTCTTAACTCTCCAGGTTTAAGGTATTCTTCCTTCAGCTAAAACATGCATGTGGAACCTAGAGTATGATCAACCATGTGATCGGGAGACGTGTTCAAATATGTCTCAGTTTTCCTCCCCTGGTACTCGGGTGCAACATTCCAGACGCTTTACTAACACTCTCCCCACTTGGAGAGTCAGTCCCTTTAACCTCCTGTTTGGCCCAGTTTGCAATTTCTGCGGAAGATGAACAGGAATAGCGAGAACCAATGAGAGGCTAGCTCTAGGTGTCTGGACGGGCAAATTTAACTCTCATTTCCCACCAGGAAGAGGAATTAACCAAAGGCTCAGCATGCCGGGCCGGAACCAGATTAGGGCCTGAAGCCATGCTGCGGTGTTGCGGCCAGGTCACAAGAAAGCGAGTTGAAGAAAGGAGCTCAGGGGCACTGTAATTCACAAACCTGCAGAGTTATAAATGACAGCTATCATCCAAAAATAGACTGAAGTAAGGCTGCCAAGAGGACTTGAAAGCGGGGCAGAATTGCAGGAAACCGATTTCAGGAGGTAGACTGGAATTGCATTGAAAGCATAGGAAAAGAGGCAGAACGTCCACAATGATGCACTTGGCCAAAAAGGGCGTATGCGTTTTTTCCTGAATATATTCAGGAAAAAACGCATACGCCCTTTTTGGCCAACCAAGCAAGCTTGCAAAGGGAATCTGCACTACAATGAAGTCTCACTTCCCCCCGGTCAAAAGGGCCATCTGAAAAAAGTGTAAAATCCAGAAAGGCAGGACAGGCCATGGAGAACTGGGAGCCTTGTTATGCTGATGGGCGGGATGTAAATTGCCAACAGACACTCGGGAGAAGTGTATGGTGTTTCCTGAAACATCGAAAAAACAAAGCAACAGAGCCTAGGGCACTTCCACTTATGGTCCTATAGCTTAGGGAAATTAAAATCAAAAAGACACAGCCACCCCAAAGTTTGGGACGGCTCTGTTTACAAGAACCTCGTTTACAGTACAAGTTCAACATCGCAGAAAGTGAAAAATGGATAAAGAAGTTGTGGTATTTACTTACAAAGCAATATCACTCAGCAATGAAATCTATGTCATCAGGCCCTTAGCAGCACAATGAGTGGATTCAGGTATGATGATTCTAACTGAAATAAGTCACACAGAAAAAGAAACATCTTAAGATATCACTAATACACGGAATGTAAACTTGGCTACACAGGAACTGCATTCCAAAACAGAACAGGGTCTCAAATTTAGAAAACCAACTTATGCTTGCTTAAGGGGAAAGGTGAGTTGGGGTGCTGCATAAAACCAGAGATTGAAATGAGCACAGATAAAGTTCCTTAAGCCAAATATGGAATAGACAAGAGCTACTCCTTGCTCAACGAAACGGACCCAACACCTCATATTAAACGCCTAAGAATGTACCTGACTTGTAAGTATCTTAAAACCTATGGATTGCTATGTCTCCGAAAGAGAATCAAGCATGTGTACAGGGGCATAAACGCAGCAGTGATAGGACTGGAGAGGTTCGTGAGCAAATGAAGACCCTTTGAAGTCATATTGCATGGTACCCATTCCACGGGTTTCAACTACCCAGGTTTAAGGTATTCTTCCTTCAGCTAAAACATGCATGTGGAACCTAGAGTATGATCAAACATGTGATCGGGAGACGTGTTCAAATATGTCTCAGTTTTCGTACCCTGGTACTCGGGTGCAACATTCCAGGCGCTTACTAACACTCTCCCCACTTGGAGAGTCAGTCCCTTTAACCTCCTGTTTGGCCCAGTTTGCAATTTCTGCGGAAGATGAACAGGAACAGCGAGAATCAATGAGAGACTAGCTGGAGGTGTCTGGACGGGCAAATTTAACTCTCATTTCCCACCAGGAAGAGGAATTAACCAAAGGCTCAGCGTGCCGTGCCAGAACCAGATTAGGGCCTGAAGCCATCCTGCGGTGTTGTGGCTAGGTCACAAGAAAGCGAGTTGAAGAAAGGAGCTCAGGGGCACTGTAATTCACAAACCTGCAGAGTTATAAATGACAGCTATCGTCCAAAAATAGACTGAAGTAAGGCTGCCAAGAGGACTTGAAAGCGGGGCAGAATTGCAGGAAACCGATTTCAGGAGGTAGACTGGAATTGCATTGAAAGCATAGGAAAAGAGGCAGAACGTCCACAATGATGCACTTGGCCAAAAAGGGCGTATGCGTTTTTTCCTGAATATATTCAGGAAAAAACGCATACGCCCTTTTTGGCCAACCAAGCAAGCTTGCAAACGAAATCTGCACTACAATGAAATCTCACTTCCCCCCGGTCAAAAGGGCCATCTGAAAAAAGTGTAAAATCCAGAAAGGCAGGACAGGCCATGGAGAACTGGGAGCCTTGTTATGCTGATGGGCGGGATGTAAATTGCCAACAGACACTCGGGAGAAGTGTATGGTGTTTCCTGAAACATCTAAAAAACAAAGCAACAGAGCCTAGGGCACTGCCACTTATGGTCCTATAGCTTAGGGAAATTAAAATCAAAAAGACACAGCCACCCCAAAGTTTGGGACGGCTCTGTTTCCAAGAACCTCGTTTACAGTACAAGTTCAACATCGCAGAAAGTGAAAAATGGATAAAGAAGTTGTGGTATTTACTTACAAAGCAATATCACTCAGCAATGAAATCTGTGTCATCAGGCCCTTAGCAGCACAATGAGTGGATTCAGGTATGATGATTCTAACTGAAGTAAGTCACACAGAAAAAGAAACATCATAAGATATCAGTAATACACGGAATGTAAACTTGGCTACACAGGAACTGAATTACAGAACAGAACAGGTTCTCAAATTTAGAAAACCAACTTATGCTTGCTTAAGGGTAAAGGTGAGTTGGGGTGCTGCATAAAACCAGAGATTGAAATGAGCACAGATAAAGTTCCTTAAGTCAAATATGGAATAGACAAGAGCTACTCCTTGCTCAACGAAATGGACACAACACCGCATATTAAACGCCTAAGAATGTACCTGACTAGTAAGTATCTTAAAACCTATGGATTGCTATGTCTCCGAAAGAGAATCAAGCATGTGTACAGGGGCATAAACGCAGCAGTGATAGGATTGGAGAGGTTCGGTGAGCAAATGAAGACCCTTTGAAGTCATATTGCATGGTACCCATTACACGGGTCTTAACTCTCCAGGTTTAAGGTATTCTTCCTTCAGCTAAAACATGCATGTGGAACCCAAGTATGATCAACCATGTGAACGGGAGACGTGTTCAAATATGTCTCAGTTTTCCTCCCCTGGTACTCGGGTGCAACATTCCAGACGCTTTACTAACACTCTCCCCACTTGGAGAGTCAGCGCCTTTAACCTCCTGTTTGGCCCAGTTTGCAATTTCTGCGGAAGATGAACAGGAATAGCGAGAACCAATGAGAGACTAGCTGGAGGTGTCTGGACGGGCAAATTTAACTCTAATTTCCCACCAGGAAGAGGAAATAACCAAAGGCTCAGCGTGCCGTGCCGGAACCAGATTAGGGCCTGAAGCCATCCTGCGGTGTTGCGGCCAGGTCACAAGAAAGCAAGTTGAAGAAAGGAGCTCAGGGGCACTGTAATTCACAAACCTGCAGAGTTATAAATGACAGCTATCGTCCAAAAATAGACTGAAGTAAGGCTGCCAAGAGGACTTGAAAGCGGGGCAGAATTGCAGGAAACCGATTTCAGGAGGTAGACTGGAATTGCATTGAAAGAATAGGAAAAGAGGCAGAACGTCCACAATGATGCACTTGGCCAAAAAGGGCGTATGCGTTTTTTCCTGAATATATTCAGGAAAAAACGCATACGCCCTTTTTGGCCAACCAAGCAAGCTTGCAAAGGAAATCTGCACTACAATGAAGTCTCACTTCCCCCCGGTCAAATGGGCCTTCTGAATAAAGTGTAAAATCCAGAAAGGCAGGACAGGCCATGGAGAACTGGGAGCCTTGTTATGCTGATGGGCGGGATGTAAATTGCCAACAACCACTGGGGAGATGTGTATGGTGTTTCCTGAAACATCTAAAAAACAAAGCAACAGAACCTAGGGCACTTCCACTTATGGTCATATAGCTTAGGGAAATTAAAATCAAAAAGACACAGCCACCCCAAAGTTTGGAACGGCTCTGTTTACAAGAACCTCGTTTACAGTACAAGTTCAACATCGCAGAAAGTGAAAAATGGATAAAGAAGTTGTGGTATTTACTTACAAAGCAATATCACTCAGCAATGAAATCTGTGTCATCAGGCCCTTAGCAGCACAATGAGTGGATTCAGGTATGATGATTCTAACTGAAATAAGTCACACAGAAAAAGAAACATCATAAGATATCAGTAATACACGGAATGTAAACTTGGCTACACAGGAACTGAATTACAGAACAGAACAGGGTCTCAAATTTAGAAAACCAACTTATGCTTGCTTAAGGGTAAAGGTGAGTTGGGGTGCTGCATAAAACCAGAGATTGAAATGAGCACAGATAAAGTTCCTTAAGCCAAATATGGAATAGACAAGAGCTACTCCTTGCTCAATGAAATGGACTCAACACCCCATATTAAACGCCTAAGAATGTACCTGACTAGTAAGTATCTTAAAACCTATGGATTGCTATGTCTCCGAAAGAGAATCAAGCATGTGTACAGGGGCACAAACGCAGCAGTGATAGGATTGGAGAGGTTCGGTGAGCAAATGAAGACCCTTTGAAGTCATATTGCATGGTACCCATTACACGGGTCTTAACTCTCCAGGTTTAAGGTATTCTTCCTTCAGCTAAAACATGCATGTGGAACCTAGAGTATGATCAACCATGTGATCGGGAGACGTGTTCAAATATGTCTCAGTTTTCCTCCCCTGGTACTCGGGTGCAACATTCCAGACGCTTTACTAACACTCTCCCCACTTGGAGAGTCAGTCCCTTTAACCTCCTGTTTGGCCCAGTTTGCAATTTCTGCGGAAGATGAACAGGAATAGCGAGAACCAATGAGAGGCTAGCTGGAGGTGTCTGGACGGGCAAATTTAACTCTCATTTCCCACCAGGAAGAGGAATTAACCAAAGGCTCAGCATGCCGGGCCGGAACCAGATTAGGGCCTGAAGCCATGCTGCGGTGTTGCGGCCAGGTCACAAGAAAGCGAGTTGAAGAAAGGAGCTCAGGGGCACTGTAATTCACAAACCTGCAGAGTTATAAATGACAGCTATCATCCAAAAATAGACTGAAGTAAGGCTGCCAAGAGGACTTGAAAGCGGGGCAGAATTGCAGGAAACCGATTTCAGGAGGTAGACTGGAATTGCATTGAAAGCATAGGAAAAGAGGCAGAACGTCCACAATGATGCACTTGGCCAAAAAGGGCGTATGCGTTTTTTCCTGAATATATTCAGGAAAAAACGCATACGCCCTTTTTGGCCAACCAAGCAAGCTTGCAAAGGGAATCTGCACTACAATGAAGTCTCACTTCCCCCCGGTCAAAAGGGCCATCTGAAAAATGTGTAAAATCCAGAAAGGCAGGACAGGCCATGGAGAACTGGGAGCCTTGTTATGCTGATGGGCGGGATGTAAATTGCCAACAGACACTCGGGAGAAGTGTATGGTGTTTCCTGAAACATCTAAAAAACAAAGCAACAGAGCCTAGGGCACTGCCACTTATGGTCCTATAGCTTAGGGAAATTAAAATAAAAAAGACACAGCCACCCCAAAGTTTGGGACGCCTCTGTTTACAAGAACCTCGTTTACAGTACAAGTTCAACATCGCAGAAAGTGAAAAATGGATAAAGAAGTTGTGGTATTTACTTACAAAGCAATATCACTCAGCAATGAAATCTATGTCATCAGGCCCTTAGCATCACAATTAGTGGATTCAGGTATGATGATTCTAACTGAAATAAGTCACACAGAAAAAGAAACATCATAAGATATCATTAATACACGGAATGTAAACTTGGCTACACAGGAACTGAATTACAGAACAGAACAGGGTCTCAAATTTAGAAAACCAACGTATGCTTGCTTAAGGGTAAAGGTGAGTTGGGGTGCTGCATAAAACCAGAGATTGAAATGAGCACAGATAAAGTTCCTTAAGTCAAATATGGAATAGACAAGAGCTAATCCTTGCTCAACGAAATGGACTCAACACCGCATATTAAACGCCTAAGAATGTACCTGACTAGTAAGTATCTTAAAACCTATGGATTGCTATGTCTCCGAAAGAGAATCAAGCATGTGTACAGGGGCATAAACGCAGCAGTGATAGGATTGGAGAGGTTCGGTGAGCAAATGAAGACCCTTTGAAGTCATATTGCATGGTACCCATTACACGGGTCTCAACTCTCCAGGTTTAAGGTATTCTTCCTTCAGCTAAAACATGCATGTGGAACCTAGAGTATGATCAACCATGTGATCGGGAGACGTGTTCAAATATGTCTCAGTTTTCCTCCCCTGGTACTCGGGTGCAACATTCCAGACGCTTTACTAACACTCTCCCCACTTGGAGAGTCAGTCCCTTTAACCTCCTGTTTGGCCCAGTTTGCAATTTCTGCGGAAGATGAACAGGAATAGCGAGAACCAATGAGAGGCTAGCTGGAGGTGTCTGGACGGGCAAATTTAACTCTCATTTCCCACCAGGAAGAGGAATTAACCAAAGGCTCAGCATGCCGGGCCGGAATCAGATTAGGGCCTGAAGCCATCCTGCGGTGTTGCGGCCAGGTCACAAGAAAGCGAGTTGAAGAAAGGAGCTCAGGGGCACTGTAATTCACAAACCTGCAGACTTATAAATGACAGCTATCGTCCAAAAATAGACTGAAGTAAGGCTGCCAAGAGGACTTGAAAGCGGGGCAGAATTGCAGTAAACCGATTTCAGGAGGTAGACTGGAATTGCATTGAAAGCATAGGAAAAGAGGCAGAACGTCCACAATGATGCACTTGGCCAAAAAGGGCGTATGCGTTTTTTCCTGAATATATTCAGGAAAAAACGCATACGCCCTTTTTGGCCAACCAAGCAAGCTTGCAAAGGAAATCTGCACTACAATGAAGTCTCACTTCCCCCCGGTCAAATGGGCCTTCTGAATAAAGTGTAAAATCCAGAAAGGCAGGACAGGCCATTGAGAACTGGGAGCCTTGTTATGCTGATGGGCAGGATGTAAATTGCCAACAGACACTCGGGAGAAGTGTATGGTGTTTCCTGAAACATCTAAAAAACAAAGCAACAGAGCCTACGGCACTGCCACTTATGGTCCTATAGCTTAGGGAAATTAAAATCAAAAAGACACAGCCACCCCAAAGTTTGGGACGCCTCTGTTTACAAGAACCTCGTTTACAGTACAAGTTCAACATCGCAGAAAGTGAAAAATGGATAAAGAAGTTGTGGTATTTACTTACAAAGCAATATCACTCAGCAATGAAATCTATGTCATCAGGCCCTTAGCATCACAATGAGTGGATGCAGGTATGATGATTCTAACTGAAATAAGTCACACAGAAAATGAAACATCATAAGATATCAGTAATACACGGAATGTAAACTTGGCTACACAGGAACTGAATTACAGAACAGAACAGGGTCTCAAATTTAGAAAACCAACTTATGCTTGCTTAAGGGGAAAGGTGAGTTGGGGTGCTGCATAAAACCAGAGATTGAAATGAGCACAGATAAAGTTCCTTAAGTCAAATATGGAATAGACAAGAGCTACTCCTTGCTCAACGAAATGGACTCAACACCGCATATTAAACGCCTAAGAATGTACCTGACTAGTAAGTATCTTAAAACCTATGGATTGCTATGTCTCCGAAAGAGAATCAAGCATGTGTACAGGGGCATAAACGCAGCAGTGATAGGATTGGAGAGGTTCGGTGAGCAAATGAAGACCCTTTGAAGTCATATTGCATGGTACCCATTACACGGGTCTCAACTCTCCAGGTTTAAGGTATTCTTCCTTCAGCTAAAACATGCATGTGGAACCCAAGTATGATCAACCATGTGAACGGGAGACGTGTTCAAATATGTCTCAGTTTTCCTCCCCTGGTACTCGGGTGCAACATTCCAGACGCTTTACTAACACTCTCCCCACTTGGAGAGTCAGCGCCTTTAACCTCCTGTTTGGCCCAGTTTGCAATTTCTGCGGAAGATGAACAGGAATAGCGAGAACCAATGAGAGGCTAGCTGGAGGTGTCTGGACGGGCAAATTTAACTCTCATTTCCCACCAGGAAGAGGAAATAACCAAAGGCTCAGCGTGCCGTGCCGGAACCAGATTAGGGCCTGAAGCCATCCTGCGGTGTTGCGGCCAGGTCACAAGAAAGCGAGTTGAAGAAAGGAGCTCAGGGGCACTGTAATTCACAAACCTGCAGAGTTATAAATGACAGCTATCGTCCAAAAATAGACTGAAGTAAGGCTGCCAAGAGGACTTGAAAGCGGGGCAGAATTGCAGGAAACCGATTTCAGGAGGTAGACTGGAATTGCATTGAAAGCATAGGAAAAGAGGCAGAACGTCCACAATGATGCACTTGGCCAAAAAGGGCGTATGCGTTTTTTCCTGAATATATTCAGGAAAAAACGCATACGCCCTTTTTGGCCAACCAAGCAAGCTTGCAAAGGAAATCTGCACTACAATGAAGTCTCACTTCCCCCCGGTCAAAAGGGCCATCTGAAAAAAGTGTAAAATCCAGAAAGGCAGGACAGGCCATGGAGAACTGGGAGCCTTGTTATGCTGATGGGTGGGATGTAAATTGCCAACAACCACTCGGGAGAAGTGTATGGTGTTTCCTGAAACATCTAAAAAACAAAGCAACAGAACCTAGGGCACTTCCACTTATGGTCCTATAGCTTAGGGAAATTAAAATCAAAAAGACACAGCTACCCCAAAGTTTGGAACGGCTCTGTTTACAAGAACCTCGTTTACAGTACAAGTTCAACATCGCAGAAAGTGAAAAATGGATAAAGAAGTTGTGGTATTTACTTACAAAGCAATATCACTCAGCAATGAAATCTATGTCATCAGGCCCTTAGCAGCACAATGAGTGGATTCAGGTATGATGATTCTAACTGAAATAAGTCACACAGAAAAAGAAACATCATAAGATATCAGTAATACACGGAATGTAAACTTGGCTACACAGGAACTGAATTACAGAACAGAACAGGGTCTCAAATTTAGAAAACCAACTTATTCTTGCTTAAGGGTAAAGGTGAGTTGGGGTGCTGCATAAAACCAGAGATTGAAATGAGCACAGATAAAGTTCCTTTAGCCAAATATGGAATAGACAAGAGCTACTCCTTGCTCAACGAAATGGACTCAACACCGCATATTAAACGCCTAAGAATGTACCTGACTAGTAAGTATCTTAAAACCTATGGATTGCTATGTCTCCGAAAGAGAATCAAGCATGTGTACAGGGGCATAAACGTAGCAGTGATAAGATTGGAGAGGTTCGGTGAGCAAATGAAGACCCTTTGAAGTCATATTGCATGGTACCCATTCCACGGGTTTCAACTACCCAGGTTTAAGGTATTCTTCCTTCAGCTAAAACATGCATGTGGAACCTAGAGTATGATCAACCATGTGATCGGGAGACGTGTTCAAATATGTCTCAGTTTTCCTCCCCTGGTACTCGGGTGCAACATTCCAGACGCTTTACTAACACTCTCCCCACTTGGAGAGTCAGTCCCTTTAACCTCCTGTTGGCCCAGTTTGCAATTTCTGCGGAAGATGAACAGGAATAGCAAGAACCAATGAGAGGCTAGCTGGAGGTGTCTGGACGGGCAAATTTAACTCTCATTTCCCACCAGGAAGAGGAATTAACCAAAGGCTCAGCATGCCGGGCCGGAACCAGATTAGGGCCTGAAGCCATCCTGCGGTGTTGCGGCCAGGTCAATAGAAAGCGAGTTGAAGACAGGAGCTCAGGGGCACTGTAATTCACAAACCTGCAGAGTTATAAATGACAGCTATCGTCCAAAAATAGACTGAAGTAAGGCTGCCAAGAGGACTTGAAAGCGGGGCAGAATTGCAGGAAACCGATTTCAGGAGGTAGACTGGAATTGCATTGAAAGCATAGGAAAAGAGGCAGAACGTCCACAATGATGCACTTGGCCAAAAAGGGCGTATGCGTTTTTTCCTGAATATATTCAGGAAAAAACGCATACGCCCTTTTTGGCCAACCAAGCAAGCTTGCAAAGGAAATCTGCACTACAATGAAGTCTCACTTCCCCCCGGTCAAAAGGGCCATCTGAATAAAGTGTAAAATCCAGAAAGGCAGGACAGGCCATGGAGAACTGGGAGCCTTGTTATGCTGATGGGCGGGATGTAAATTGCCAACAGACACTCGGGAGAAGTGTATGGTGTTTCCTAAAACATCTAAAAAACAAAGCAACAGAGCCTAGGGCACTGCCACTTATGGTCCTATAGCTTAGGGAAATTAAAATCAAAAAGACACAGCCACCCCAAAGTTTGGGACGCCTCTGTTTACAAGAAACTCGTTTACAGTACAAGTTCAACATCGCAGAAAGTGAAAAATGGATAAAGAAGTTGTGGTATTTACTTACAAAGCAATATCACTCAGCAATGAAATCTATGTCATCAGGCCCTTAGCATCACAATGAGTGGATTCAGGTATGATGATTCTAACTGAAATAAGTCACACAGAAAAAGAAACATCATAAGATATCATTAATACACGGAATGTAAACTTGGCTACACAGGAACTGAATTACAGAGCAGAACAGGGTCTCAAATTTAGAAAACCAACGTATGCTTGCTTAAGGGTAAAGGTGAGTTGGGGTGCTGCATAAAAACAGAGATTGAAATGAGCACAGATAAAGTTCCTTAAGTCAAATATGGAATAGACAAGAGCTACTCCTTGCTCAACGAAATGGACTCAACACCGCATATTAAACGCCTAAGAATGTACCTGACTAGTAAGTATCTTAAAACCTATGGATTGCTATGTCTCCGAAAGAGAATCAAGCATGTATACAGGGGCATAAACGCAGCAGTGATAGGATTGGAGAGGTTCGGTGAGCAAATGAAGACCCTTTGAAGTCATATTGCATGGTATCCATTACACGGGTCTCAACTCTCCAGGTTTAAGGTATTCTTCCTTCAGCTAAAACATGCATGTGGAATCTAGAGTATGATCAACCATGTGATCGGGAGACGTGTTCAAATATGTCTCAGTTTTCCTCCCCTGGTACTCGGGTGCAACATTCCAGACGCTTTACTAACACTCTCCCCACTTGGAGAGTCAGTCCCTTTAACCTCCTGTTTGGCCCAGTTTGCAATTTCTGCGGAAGATGAACAGGAATAGCGAGAACCAATGAGAGGCTAGCTGGAGGTGTCTGGACGGGCAAATTTAACTCTCATTTCCCACCAGGAAGAGGAATTAACCAAAGGCTCAGCATGCCGGGCCGGAACCAGATTAGGGCCTGAAGCCATCCTGCGGTGTTGCGGCCAGGTCACAAGAAAGCAAGTTGAAGAAAGGAGCTCAGGGGCACTGTAATTCACAAACCTGCAGAGTTATAAATGACAGCTATCGTCCAAAAATAGACTGAAGTAAGGCTGCCAAGAGGACTTGAAAGCGGGGCAGAATTGCAGGAAACCGATTTCAGGAGGTAGACTGGAATTGCATTGAAAGCATAGGAAAAGAGGCAGAACGTCCACAATGATGCACTTGGCCAAAAAGGGCGTATGCGTTTTTTCCTGAATATATTCAGGAAAAAACGCATACGCCCTTTTTGGCCAACCAAGCAAGCTTGCAAAGGAAATCTGCACTACAATGAAGTCTCACTTCCCCCCGGTCAAAAGGGCCATCTGAATAAAGTGTAAAATCCAGAAAGGCAGGACAGGCCATGGAGAACTGGGAGCCTTGTTATGCTGATGGGCGGGATGTAAATTGCCAACAGACACTCGGGAGAAGTGTATGGTGTTTCCTGAAACATCTAAAAAACAAAGCAACAGAGCATAGGGCACTGCCACTTATGGTCCTATAGCTTAGGGAAATTAAAATCAAAAAGACACAGCCACCCCAAAGTTTGGGACGCCTCTGTTTACAAGAACCTCGTTTACAGTACAAGTTCAACATTGCAGAAAGTGAAAAATGGATAAAGAAGTTGTGGTATTTACTTACAAAGCAATATCACTCAGCAATGAAATCTGTGTCATCAGGCCCTTAGCAGCACAATGAGTGGATTCAGGTATGATGATTCTAACTGAAATAAGTCACACAGAAAAAGAAACATCATAAGATATCAGTAATACACGGAATGTAAACTTGGCTACACAGGAACTGAATTACAGAACAGAACAGGGTCTCAAATTTAGAAAACCAACTTATTCTTGCTTAAGGGTAAAGGTGAGTTGGGGTGCTGCATAAAACCAGAGATTGAAATGAGCACAGATAAAGTTCCTTAAGCCAAATATGGAATAGACAAGAGCTACTCCTTGCTCAACGAAATGGACTCAACACCGCATATTAAACGCCTAAGAATGTACCTGACTAGTAAGTATCTTAAAACCTATGGATTGCTATGTCTCCGAAAGAGAATCAAGCATGTGTACAGGGGCATAAATGCAGCAGTGATAGGATTGGAGAGGTTCGGTGAGCAAATGAAGACCCTTTGAAGTCATTTTGCATGGTACCCATTCCACGGGTTTCAACTATCCAGGTTTAAGGTATTCTTCCTTCAGCTAAAACATGCATGTGGAACCTAGAGTATGATCAACCATGTGATCGGGAGATGTGTTCAAATATGTCTCAGTTTTCCTCCCCTGGTACTCGGGTGCAACATTCCAGACGCTTTACTAACACTCTCCCCACTTGGAGAGTCAGTCCCTTTAACCTCCTGTTTGGCCCAGTTTGCAATTTCTGCGGAAGATGAACAGGAATAGCGAGAACCAATGAGAGGCTAGCTGGAGGTGTCTGGACGGGCAAATTTAACTCTAATTTCCCACCAGGAAGAGGAAATAACCAAAGGCTCAGCGTGCCGTGCCGGAACCAGATTAGGGCCTGAAGCCATCCTGCGGTGTTGCGGCCAGGTCACAAGAAAGCAAGTTGAAGAAAGGAGCTCAGGGGCACTGTAATTCACAAACCTGCAGAGTTATAAATGACAGCTATCGTCCAAAAATAGACTGAAGTAAGGCTGCCAAGAGGACTTGAAAGCGGGGCAGAATTGCAGGAAACCGATTTCAGGAGGTAGACTGGAATTGCATTGAAAGAATAGGAAAAGAGGCAGAACGTCCACAATGATGCACTTGGCCAAAAAGGGCGTATGCGTTTTTTCCTGAATATATTCAGGAAAAAACGCATACGCCCTTTTTGGCCAACCAAGCAAGCTTGCAAAGGAAATCTGCACTACAATGAAGTCTCACTTCCCCCCGGTCAAATGGGCCTTCTGAATAAAGTGTAAAATCCAGAAAGGCAGGACAGGCCATGGAGAACTGGGAGCCTTGTTATGCTGATGGGCGGGATGTAAATTGCCAACAACCACTGGGGAGATGTGTATGGTGTTTCCTGAAACATCTAAAAAACAAAGCAACAGAACCTAGGGCACTTCCACTTATGGTCATATAGCTTAGGGAAATTAAAATCAAAAAGACACAGCCACCCCAAAGTTTGGAACGGCTCTGTTTACAAGAACCTCGTTTACAGTACAAGTTCAACATCGCAGAAAGTGAAAAATGGATAAAGAAGTTGTGGTATTTACTTACAAAGCAATATCACTCAGCAATGAAATCTGTGTCATCAGGCCCTTAGCAGCACAATGAGTGGATTCAGGTATGATGATTCTAACTGAAATAAGTCACACAGAAAAAGAAACATCATAAGATATCAGTAATACACGGAATGTAAACTTGGCTACACAGGAACTGAATTACAGAACAGAACAGGGTCTCAAATTTAGAAAACCAACTTATGCTTGCTTAAGGGTAAAGGTGAGTTGGGGTGCTGCATAAAACCAGAGATTGAAATGAGCACAGATAAAGTTCCTTAAGCCAAATATGGAATAGACAAGAGCTACTCCTTGCTCAATGAAATGGACTCAACACCCCATATTAAACGCCTAAGAATGTACCTGACTAGTAAGTATCTTAAAACCTATGGATTGCTATGTCTCCGAAAGAGAATCAAGCATGTGTACAGGGGCACAAACGCAGCAGTGATAGGATTGGAGAGGTTCGGTGAGCAAATGAAGACCCTTTGAAGTCATATTGCATGGTACCCATTACACGGGTCTTAACTCTCCAGGTTTAAGGTATTCTTCCTTCAGCTAAAACATGCATGTGGAACCTAGAGTATGATCAACCATGTGATCGGGAGACGTGTTCAAATATGTCTCAGTTTTCCTCCCCTGGTACTCGGGTGCAACATTCCAGACGCTTTACTAACACTCTCCCCACTTGGAGAGTCAGTCCCTTTAACCTCCTGTTTGGCCCAGTTTGCAATTTCTGCGGAAGATGAACAGGAATAGCGAGAACCAATGAGAGGCTAGCTGGAGGTGTCTGGACGGGCAAATTTAACTCTCATTTCCCACCAGGAAGAGGAATTAACCAAAGGCTCAGCATGCCGGGCCGGAACCAGATTAGGGCCTGAAGCCATGCTGCGGTGTTGCGGCCAGGTCACAAGAAAGCGAGTTGAAGAAAGGAGCTCAGGGGCACTGTAATTCACAAACCTGCAGAGTTATAAATGACAGCTATCATCCAAAAATAGACTGAAGTAAGGCTGCCAAGAGGACTTGAAAGCGGGGCAGAATTGCAGGAAACCGATTTCAGGAGGTAGACTGGAATTGCATTGAAAGCATAGGAAAAGAGGCAGAACGTCCACAATGATGCACTTGGCCAAAAAGGGCGTATGCGTTTTTTCCTGAATATATTCAGGAAAAAACGCATACGCCCTTTTTGGCCAACCAAGCAAGCTTGCAAAGGGAATCTGCACTACAATGAAGTCTCACTTCCCCCCGGTCAAAAGGGCCATCTGAAAAATGTGTAAAATCCAGAAAGGCAGGACAGGCCATGGAGAACTGGGAGCCTTGTTATGCTGATGGGCGGGATGTAAATTGCCAACAGACACTCGGGAGAAGTGTATGGTGTTTCCTGAAACATCTAAAAAACAAAGCAACAGAGCCTAGGGCACTGCCACTTATGGTCCTATAGCTTAGGGAAATTAAAATAAAAAAGACACAGCCACCCCAAAGTTTGGGACGCCTCTGTTTACAAGAACCTCGTTTACAGTACAAGTTCAACATCGCAGAAAGTGAAAAATGGATAAAGAAGTTGTGGTATTTACTTACAAAGCAATATCACTCAGCAATGAAATCTATGTCATCAGGCCCTTAGCATCACAATTAGTGGATTCAGGTATGATGATTCTAACTGAAATAAGTCACACAGAAAAAGAAACATCATAAGATATCATTAATACACGGAATGTAAACTTGGCTACACAGGAACTGAATTACAGAACAGAACAGGGTCTCAAATTTAGAAAACCAACGTATGCTTGCTTAAGGGTAAAGGTGAGTTGGGGTGCTGCATAAAACCAGAGATTGAAATGAGCACAGATAAAGTTCCTTAAGTCAAATATGGAATAGACAAGAGCTAATCCTTGCTCAACGAAATGGACTCAACACCGCATATTAAACGCCTAAGAATGTACCTGACTAGTAAGTATCTTAAAACCTATGGATTGCTATGTCTCCGAAAGAGAATCAAGCATGTGTACAGGGGCATAAACGCAGCAGTGATAGGATTGGAGAGGTTCGGTGAGCAAATGAAGACCCTTTGAAGTCATATTGCATGGTACCCATTACACGGGTCTCAACTCTCCAGGTTTAAGGTATTCTTCCTTCAGCTAAAACATGCATGTGGAACCTAGAGTATGATCAACCATGTGATCGGGAGACGTGTTCAAATATGTCTCAGTTTTCCTCCCCTGGTACTCGGGTGCAACATTCCAGACGCTTTACTAACACTCTCCCCACTTGGAGAGTCAGTCCCTTTAACCTCCTGTTTGGCCCAGTTTGCAATTTCTGCGGAAGATGAACAGGAATAGCGAGAACCAATGAGAGGCTAGCTGGAGGTGTCTGGACGGGCAAATTTAACTCTCATTTCCCACCAGGAAGAGGAATTAACCAAAGGCTCAGCATGCCGGGCCGGAATCAGATTAGGGCCTGAAGCCATCCTGCGGTGTTGCGGCCAGGTCACAAGAAAGCGAGTTGAAGAAAGGAGCTCAGGGGCACTGTAATTCACAAACCTGCAGACTTATAAATGACAGCTATCGTCCAAAAATAGACTGAAGTAAGGCTGCCAAGAGGACTTGAAAGCGGGGCAGAATTGCAGTAAACCGATTTCAGGAGGTAGACTGGAATTGCATTGAAAGCATAGGAAAAGAGGCAGAACGTCCACAATGATGCACTTGGCCAAAAAGGGCGTATGCGTTTTTTCCTGAATATATTCAGGAAAAAACGCATACGCCCTTTTTGGCCAACCAAGCAAGCTTGCAAAGGAAATCTGCACTACAATGAAGTCTCACTTCCCCCCGGTCAAATGGGCCTTCTGAATAAAGTGTAAAATCCAGAAAGGCAGGACAGGCCATTGAGAACTGGGAGCCTTGTTATGCTGATGGGCAGGATGTAAATTGCCAACAGACACTCGGGAGAAGTGTATGGTGTTTCCTGAAACATCTAAAAAACAAAGCAACAGAGCCTACGGCACTGCCACTTATGGTCCTATAGCTTAGGGAAATTAAAATCAAAAAGACACAGCCACCCCAAAGTTTGGGACGCCTCTGTTTACAAGAACCTCGTTTACAGTACAAGTTCAACATCGCAGAAAGTGAAAAATGGATAAAGAAGTTGTGGTATTTACTTACAAAGCAATATCACTCAGCAATGAAATCTATGTCATCAGGCCCTTAGCATCACAATGAGTGGATGCAGGTATGATGATTCTAACTGAAATAAGTCACACAGAAAATGAAACATCATAAGATATCAGTAATACACGGAATGTAAACTTGGCTACACAGGAACTGAATTACAGAACAGAACAGGGTCTCAAATTTAGAAAACCAACTTATGCTTGCTTAAGGGGAAAGGTGAGTTGGGGTGCTGCATAAAACCAGAGATTGAAATGAGCACAGATAAAGTTCCTTAAGTCAAATATGGAATAGACAAGAGCTACTCCTTGCTCAACGAAATGGACTCAACACCGCATATTAAACGCCTAAGAATGTACCTGACTAGTAAGTATCTTAAAACCTATGGATTGCTATGTCTCCGAAAGAGAATCAAGCATGTGTACAGGGGCATAAACGCAGCAGTGATAGGATTGGAGAGGTTCGGTGAGCAAATGAAGACCCTTTGAAGTCATATTGCATGGTACCCATTACACGGGTCTCAACTCTCCAGGTTTAAGGTATTCTTCCTTCAGCTAAAACATGCATGTGGAACCCAAGTATGATCAACCATGTGAACGGGAGACGTGTTCAAATATGTCTCAGTTTTCCTCCCCTGGTACTCGGGTGCAACATTCCAGACGCTTTACTAACACTCTCCCCACTTGGAGAGTCAGCGCCTTTAACCTCCTGTTTGGCCCAGTTTGCAATTTCTGTGGAAGATGAACAGGAATAGCGAGAACCAATGAGAGGCTAGCTGGAGGTGTCTGGACGGGCAAATTTAACTCTCATTTCCCACCAGGAAGAGGAAATAACCAAAGGCTCAGCGTGCCGTGCCGGAACCAGATTAGGGCCTGAAGCCATCCTGCGGTGTTGCGGCCAGGTCACAAGAAAGCGAGTTGAAGAAAGGAGCTCAGGGGCACTGTAATTCACAAACCTGCAGAGTTATAAATGACAGCTATCGTCCAAAAATAGACTGAAGTAAGGCTGCCAAGAGGACTTGAAAGCGGGGCAGAATTGCAGGAAACCGATTTCAGGAGGTAGACTGGAATTGCATTGAAAGCATAGGAAAAGAGGCAGAACGTCCACAATGATGCACTTGGCCAAAAAGGGCGTATGCGTTTTTTCCTGAATATATTCAGGAAAAAACGCATACGCCCTTTTTGGCCAACCAAGCAAGCTTGCAAAGGAAATCTGCACTACAATGAAGTCTCACTTCCCCCCGGTCAAAAGGGCCATCTGAAAAAAGTGTAAAATCCAGAAAGGCAGGACAGGCCATGGAGAACTGGGAGCCTTGTTATGCTGATGGGTGGGATGTAAATTGCCAACAACCACTCGGGAGAAGTGTATGGTGTTTCCTGAAACATCTAAAAAACAAAGCAACAGAACCTAGGGCACTTCCACTTATGGTCCTATAGCTTAGGGAAATTAAAATCAAAAAGACACAGCTACCCCAAAGTTTGGAACGGCTCTGTTTACAAGAACCTCGTTTACAGTACAAGTTCAACATCGCAGAAAGTGAAAAATGGATAAAGAAGTTGTGGTATTTACTTACAAAGCAATATCACTCAGCAATGAAATCTATGTCATCAGGCCCTTAGCATCACAATTAGTGGATTCAGGTATGATGATTCTAACTGAAATAAGTCACACAGAAAAAGAAACATCATAAGATATCATTAATACACGGAATGTAAACTTGGCTACACAGGAACTGAATTACAGAACAGAACAGGGTCTCAAATTTAGAAAACCAACGTATGCTTGCTTAAGGGTAAAGGTGAGTTGGGGTGCTGCATAAAACCAGAGATTGAAATGAGCACAGATAAAGTTCCTTAAGTCAAATATGGAATAGACAAGAGCTAATCCTTGCTCAACGAAATGGACTCAACACCGCATATTAAACGCCTAAGAATGTACCTGACTAGTAAGTATCTTAAAACCTATGGATTGCTATGTCTCCGAAAGAGAATCAAGCATGTGTACAGGGGCATAAACGCAGCAGTGATAGGATTGGAGAGGTTCGGTGAGCAAATGAAGACCCTTTGAAGTCATATTGCATGGTACCCATTACACGGGTCTCAACTCTCCAGGTTTAAGGTATTCTTCCTTCAGCTAAAACATGCATGTGGAACCTAGAGTATGATCAACCATGTGATCGGGAGACGTGTTCAAATATGTCTCAGTTTTCCTCCCCTGGTACTCGGGTGCAACATTCCAGACGCTTTACTAACACTCTCCCCACTTGGAGAGTCAGTCCCTTTAACCTCCTGTTTGGCCCAGTTTGCAATTTCTGCGGAAGATGAACAGGAATAGCGAGAACCAATGAGAGGCTAGCTGGAGGTGTCTGGACGGGCAAATTTAACTCTCATTTCCCACCAGGAAGAGGAATTAACCAAAGGCTCAGCATGCCGGGCCGGAATCAGATTAGGGCCTGAAGCCATCCTGCGGTGTTGCGGCCAGGTCACAAGAAAGCGAGTTGAAGAAAGGAGCTCAGGGGCACTGTAATTCACAAACCTGCAGACTTATAAATGACAGCTATCGTCCAAAAATAGACTGAAGTAAGGCTGCCAAGAGGACTTGAAAGCGGGGCAGAATTGCAGTAAACCGATTTCAGGAGGTAGACTGGAATTGCATTGAAAGCATAGGAAAAGAGGCAGAACGTCCACAATGATGCACTTGGCCAAAAAGGGCGTATGCGTTTTTTCCTGAATATATTCAGGAAAAAACGCATACGCCCTTTTTGGCCAACCAAGCAAGCTTGCAAAGGAAATCTGCACTACAATGAAGTCTCACTTCCCCCCGGTCAAATGGGCCTTCTGAATAAAGTGTAAAATCCAGAAAGGCAGGACAGGCCATTGAGAACTGGGAGCCTTGTTATGCTGATGGGCAGGATGTAAATTGCCAACAGACACTCGGGAGAAGTGTATGGTGTTTCCTGAAACATCTAAAAAACAAAGCAACAGAGCCTACGGCACTGCCACTTATGGTCCTATAGCTTAGGGAAATTAAAATCAAAAAGACACAGCCACCCCAAAGTTTGGGACGCCTCTGTTTACAAGAACCTCGTTTACAGTACAAGTTCAACATCGCAGAAAGTGAAAAATGGATAAAGAAGTTGTGGTATTTACTTACAAAGCAATATCACTCAGCAATGAAATCTATGTCATCAGGCCCTTAGCATCACAATGAGTGGATGCAGGTATGATGATTCTAACTGAAATAAGTCACACAGAAAATGAAACATCATAAGATATCAGTAATACACGGAATGTAAACTTGGCTACACAGGAACTGAATTACAGAACAGAACAGGGTCTCAAATTTAGAAAACCAACTTATGCTTGCTTAAGGGGAAAGGTGAGTTGGGGTGCTGCATAAAACCAGAGATTGAAATGAGCACAGATAAAGTTCCTTAAGTCAAATATGGAATAGACAAGAGCTACTCCTTGCTCAACGAAATGGACTCAACACCGCATATTAAACGCCTAAGAATGTACCTGACTAGTAAGTATCTTAAAACCTATGGATTGCTATGTCTCCGAAAGAGAATCAAGCATGTGTACAGGGGCATAAACGCAGCAGTGATAGGATTGGAGAGGTTCGGTGAGCAAATGAAGACCCTTTGAAGTCATATTGCATGGTACCCATTACACGGGTCTCAACTCTCCAGGTTTAAGGTATTCTTCCTTCAGCTAAAACATGCATGTGGAACCCAAGTATGATCAACCATGTGAACGGGAGACGTGTTCAAATATGTCTCAGTTTTCCTCCCCTGGTACTCGGGTGCAACATTCCAGACGCTTTACTAACACTCTCCCCACTTGGAGAGTCAGCGCCTTTAACCTCCTGTTTGGCCCAGTTTGCAATTTCTGTGGAAGATGAACAGGAATAGCGAGAACCAATGAGAGGCTAGCTGGAGGTGTCTGGACGGGCAAATTTAACTCTCATTTCCCACCAGGAAGAGGAAATAACCAAAGGCTCAGCGTGCCGTGCCGGAACCAGATTAGGGCCTGAAGCCATCCTGCGGTGTTGCGGCCAGGTCACAAGAAAGCGAGTTGAAGAAAGGAGCTCAGGGGCACTGTAATTCACAAACCTGCAGAGTTATAAATGACAGCTATCGTCCAAAAATAGACTGAAGTAAGGCTGCCAAGAGGACTTGAAAGCGGGGCAGAATTGCAGGAAACCGATTTCAGGAGGTAGACTGGAATTGCATTGAAAGCATAGGAAAAGAGGCAGAACGTCCACAATGATGCACTTGGCCAAAAAGGGCGTATGCGTTTTTTCCTGAATATATTCAGGAAAAAACGCATACGCCCTTTTTGGCCAACCAAGCAAGCTTGCAAAGGAAATCTGCACTACAATGAAGTCTCACTTCCCCCCGGTCAAAAGGGCCATCTGAAAAAAGTGTAAAATCCAGAAAGGCAGGACAGGCCATGGAGAACTGGGAGCCTTGTTATGCTGATGGGTGGGATGTAAATTGCCAACAACCACTCGGGAGAAGTGTATGGTGTTTCCTGAAACATCTAAAAAACAAAGCAACAGAACCTAGGGCACTTCCACTTATGGTCCTATAGCTTAGGGAAATTAAAATCAAAAAGACACAGCTACCCCAAAGTTTGGAACGGCTCTGTTTACAAGAACCTCGTTTACAGTACAAGTTCAACATCGCAGAAAGTGAAAAATGGATAAAGAAGTTGTGGTATTTACTTACAAAGCAATATCACTCAGCAATGAAATCTATGTCATCAGGCCCTTAGCAGCACAATGAGTGGATTCAGGTATGATGATTCTAACTGAAATAAGTCACACAGAAAAAGAAACATCATAAGATATCAGTAATACACGGAATGTAAACTTGGCTACACAGGAACTGAATTACAGAACAGAACAGGGTCTCAAATTTAGAAAACCAACTTATTCTTGCTTAAGGGTAAAGGTGAGTTGGGGTGCTGCATAAAACCAGAGATTGAAATGAGCACAGATAAAGTTCCTTTAGCCAAATATGGAATAGACAAGAGCTACTCCTTGCTCAACGAAATGGACTCAACACCGCATATTAAACGCCTAAGAATGTACCTGACTAGTAAGTATCTTAAAACCTATGGATTGCTATGTCTCCGAAAGAGAATCAAGCATGTGTACAGGGGCATAAACGTAGCAGTGATAAGATTGGAGAGGTTCGGTGAGCAAATGAAGACCCTTTGAAGTCATATTGCATGGTACCCATTCCACGGGTTTCAACTACCCAGGTTTAAGGTATTCTTCCTTCAGCTAAAACATGCATGTGGAACCTAGAGTATGATCAACCATGTGATCGGGAGACGTGTTCAAATATGTCTCAGTTTTCCTCCCCTGGTACTCGGGTGCAACATTCCAGACGCTTTACTAACACTCTCCCCACTTGGAGAGTCAGTCCCTTTAACCTCCTGTTGGCCCAGTTTGCAATTTCTGCGGAAGATGAACAGGAATAGCAAGAACCAATGAGAGGCTAGCTGGAGGTGTCTGGACGGGCAAATTTAACTCTCATTTCCCACCAGGAAGAGGAATTAACCAAAGGCTCAGCATGCCGGGCCGGAACCAGATTAGGGCCTGAAGCCATCCTGCGGTGTTGCGGCCAGGTCAATAGAAAGCGAGTTGAAGACAGGAGCTCAGGGGCACTGTAATTCACAAACCTGCAGAGTTATAAATGACAGCTATCGTCCAAAAATAGACTGAAGTAAGGCTGCCAAGAGGACTTGAAAGCGGGGCAGAATTGCAGGAAACCGATTTCAGGAGGTAGACTGGAATTGCATTGAAAGCATAGGAAAAGAGGCAGAACGTCCACAATGATGCACTTGGCCAAAAAGGGCGTATGCGTTTTTTCCTGAATATATTCAGGAAAAAACGCATACGCCCTTTTTGGCCAACCAAGCAAGCTTGCAAAGGAAATCTGCACTACAATGAAGTCTCACTTCCCCCCGGTCAAAAGGGCCATCTGAATAAAGTGTAAAATCCAGAAAGGCAGGACAGGCCATGGAGAACTGGGAGCCTTGTTATGCTGATGGGCGGGATGTAAATTGCCAACAGACACTCGGGAGAAGTGTATGGTGTTTCCTAAAACATCTAAAAAACAAAGCAACAGAGCCTAGGGCACTGCCACTTATGGTCCTATAGCTTAGGGAAATTAAAATCAAAAAGACACAGCCACCCCAAAGTTTGGGACGCCTCTGTTTACAAGAAACTCGTTTACAGTACAAGTTCAACATCGCAGAAAGTGA
This sequence comes from Stenella coeruleoalba, assembly GCF_951394435.1. Taxonomy (NCBI): domain Eukaryota; kingdom Metazoa; phylum Chordata; class Mammalia; order Artiodactyla; family Delphinidae; genus Stenella; species Stenella coeruleoalba. The sequence goes on from NW_027646069.1 coordinate 78,893, forward strand.
AAAATGGATAAAGAAGTTGTGGTATTTACTTACAAAGCAATATCACTCAGCAATGAAATCTATGTCATCAGGCCCTTAGCATCACAATGAGTGGATTCAGGTATGATGATTCTAACTGAAATAAGTCACACAGAAAAAGAAACATCATAAGATATCATTAATACACGGAATGTAAACTTGGCTACACAGGAACTGAATTACAGAGCAGAACAGGGTCTCAAATTTAGAAAACCAACGTATGCTTGCTTAAGGGTAAAGGTGAGTTGGGGTGCTGCATAAAACCAGAGATTGAAATGAGCACAGATAAAGTTCCTTAAGTCAAATATGGAATAGACAAGAGCTACTCCTTGCTCAACGAAATGGACTCAACACCGCATATTAAACGCCTAAGAATGTACCTGACTAGTAAGTATCTTAAAACCTATGGATTGCTATGTCTCCGAAAGAGAATCAAGCATGTATACAGGGGCATAAACGCAGCAGTGATAGGATTGGAGAGGTTCGGTGAGCAAATGAAGACCCTTTGAAGTCATATTGCATGGTATCCATTACACGGGTCTCAACTCTCCAGGTTTAAGGTATTCTTCCTTCAGCTAAAACATGCATGTGGAATCTAGAGTATGATCAACCATGTGATCGGGAGACGTGTTCAAATATGTCTCAGTTTTCCTCCCCTGGTACTCGGGTGCAACATTCCAGACGCTTTACTAACACTCTCCCCACTTGGAGAGTCAGTCCCTTTAACCTCCTGTTTGGCCCAGTTTGCAATTTCTGCGGAAGATGAACAGGAATAGCGAGAACCAATGAGAGGCTAGCTGGAGGTGTCTGGACGGGCAAATTTAACTCTCATTTCCCACCAGGAAGAGGAATTAACCAAAGGCTCAGCATGCCGGGCCGGAACCAGATTAGGGCCTGAAGCCATCCTGCGGTGTTGCGGCCAGGTCACAAGAAAGCAAGTTGAAGAAAGGAGCTCAGGGGCACTGTAATTCACAAACCTGCAGAGTTATAAATGACAGCTATCGTCCAAAAATAGACTGAAGTAAGGCTGCCAAGAGGACTTGAAAGCGGGGCAGAATTGCAGGAAACCGATTTCAGGAGGTAGACTGGAATTGCATTGAAAGCATAGGAAAAGAGGCAGAACGTCCACAATGATGCACTTGGCCAAAAAGGGCGTATGCGTTTTTTCCTGAATATATTCAGGAAAAAACGCATACGCCCTTTTTGGCCAACCAAGCAAGCTTGCAAAGGAAATCTGCACTACAATGAAGTCTCACTTCCCCCCGGTCAAAAGGGCCATCTGAATAAAGTGTAAAATCCAGAAAGGCAGGACAGGCCATGGAGAACTGGGAGCCTTGTTATGCTGATGGGCGGGATGTAAATTGCCAACAGACACTCGGGAGAAGTGTATGGTGTTTCCTGAAACATCTAAAAAACAAAGCAACAGAGCATAGGGCACTGCCACTTATGGTCCTATAGCTTAGGGAAATTAAAATCAAAAAGACACAGCCACCCCAAAGTTTGGGACGCCTCTGTTTACAAGAACCTCGTTTACAGTACAAGTTCAACATTGCAGAAAGTGAAAAATGGATAAAGAAGTTGTGGTATTTACTTACAAAGCAATATCACTCAGCAATGAAATCTGTGTCATCAGGCCCTTAGCAGCACAATGAGTGGATTCAGGTATGATGATTCTAACTGAAATAAGTCACACAGAAAAAGAAACATCATAAGATATCAGTAATACACGGAATGTAAACTTGGCTACACAGGAACTGAATTACAGAACAGAACAGGGTCTCAAATTTAGAAAACCAACTTATTCTTGCTTAAGGGTAAAGGTGAGTTGGGGTGCTGCATAAAACCAGAGATTGAAATGAGCACAGATAAAGTTCCTTAAGCCAAATATGGAATAGACAAGAGCTACTCCTTGCTCAACGAAATGGACTCAACACCGCATATTAAACGCCTAAGAATGTACCTGACTAGTAAGTATCTTAAAACCTATGGATTGCTATGTCTCCGAAAGAGAATCAAGCATGTGTACAGGGGCATAAATGCAGCAGTGATAGGATTGGAGAGGTTCGGTGAGCAAATGAAGACCCTTTGAAGTCATTTTGCATGGTACCCATTCCACGGGTTTCAACTATCCAGGTTTAAGGTATTCTTCCTTCAGCTAAAACATGCATGTGGAACCTAGAGTATGATCAACCATGTGATCGGGAGATGTGTTCAAATATGTCTCAGTTTTCCTCCCCTGGTACTCGGGTGCAACATTCCAGACGCTTTACTAACACTCTCCCCACTTGGAGAGTCAGTCCCTTTAACCTCCTGTTTGGCCCAGTTTGCAATTTCTGCGGAAGATGAACAGGAATAGCGAGAACCAATGAGAGGCTAGCTGGAGGTGTCTGGACGGGCAAATTTAACTCTCATTTCCCACCAGGAAGAGGAAATAACCAAAGGCTCAGCGTGCCGTACCGGAACCAGATTAGGGCCTGAAGCCATCCTGCGGTGTTGCGGCCAGCTCAAAAGAAAGCGAGTTGAAGAAAGGAGCTCAGGGGCACTATAATTCACAAACCTGCAGAGTTATAAATGACAGCTATCGTCCAAAAATAGACTGAAGTAAGGCTGCCAAGAGGACTTGAAAGCGGGGCAGAATTGCAGGAAACCGATTTCAGGAGGTAGACTGGAATTGCATTGAAAGCATAGGAAAAGAGGCAGAACGTCCACAATGATGCACTTGGCCAAAAAGGGCGTATGCGTTTTTTCCTGAATATATTCAGGAAAAAACACATAGGCCCTTTTTGGCCAACCAAGCAAGCTTGCCAAGGTAATCTGCACTACAATGAAGTCTCACTTCCCCCCGGTCAAAAGGGCCATCTGAAAAAAGTGTAAAATCCAGAAAGACAGGACAGGCCATGGAGAACTGGGAGCCTTGTTATGCTGATGGGCGGGATGTAAATTGCCAACAGACACTCGGGAGAAGTGTATGGTGTTTCCTGAAACATCTAAAAAACAAAGCAACAGAGCCTAGGGCACTGCCACTTATGGTCCTATAGCTTAGGGAAATTAAAATCAAAAAGACACAGCCACCCCAAAGTTTGGGACGCCTCTGTTTACAAGAACCTCGTTTACAGTACAAGTTCAACATTGCAGAAAGTGAAAAATGGATAAAGAAGTTGTGGTATTTACTTACAAAGCAATATCACTCAGCAATGAAATCTGTGTCATCAGGCCCTTAGCAGCACAATGAGTGGATTCAGGTATGATGATTCTAACTGAAATAAGTCACACAGAAAAAGAAACATCATAAGATATCAGTAATACACGGAATGTAAACTTGGCTACACAGGAACTGAATTACAGAACAGAACAGGGTCTCAAATTTAGAAAACCAACTTATGCTTGCTTAAGGGGAAAGGTGAGTTGGGGTGTTGCATAAAACCAGAGATTGAAATGAGCACAGATAAAGTTCCTTAAGCCAAATATGGAATAGACAAGAGCTACTCCTTGCTCAATGAAATGGACTCAACACCCCATATTAAACGCCTAAGAATGTACCTGACTAGTAAGTATCTTAAAACCTATGGATTGCTATGTCTCCGAAAGAGAATCAAGCATGTGTACAGGGGCATAAACGCAGCAGTGATAGGATTGGAGAGGTTCGGTGAGCAAATGAAGACCCTTTGAAGTCATATTGCATGGTACCCATTCCACGGGTTTCAACTACCCAGGTTTAAGGTATTCTTCCTTCAGCTAAAACATGCATGTGGAACCTAGAGTATGATCAACCATGTGATCGGGAGATGTGTTCAAATATGTCTCAGTTTTCGTACCCTGGTACTCGGGTGCAACATTCCAGACGCTTTACTAACACTCTCCCCACGTGGAGAGTCAGTCCCTTTAACCTCCTGTTTGGCCCCGTTTGCAATTTCTGCGGAAGATGAACAGGAATAGCGAGAACCAATGAGAGGCTAGCTGGAGGTGTGTGGACGGGCAAATTTAACTCTCATTTCCCACTAGGAAGAGGAATTAACCAAAAGCTCACCATGCCGTGCCGGAACCAGATTAGGGCCTGAAGCCATCCTGCGGTGTTGCGTCCAGGTCACAAGAAAGCGAGTTGAAGAAAGGAGCTCAGGGGCACTGTAATTCACAAACCTGCAGAGTTATAAATGACAGCTATCATCCAAAAATAGACTGAAGTAAGGCTGCCAAGAGGACTTGAAAGCGGGGCAGAATTGCAGGAAACCGATTTCAGGAGGTAGACTGGAATTGCATTGAAAGCATAGGAAAAGAGGCAGAACGTCCACAATGATGCACTTGGCCAAAAAGGGCGTATGCGTTTTTTCCTGAATATATTCAGGAAAAAACGCATACGCCCTTTTTAGCCAACCAAGCAAGCTTGCAAAGAAATCTGCACTACAATGAAGTCTCACTTCCCCCCGGTCAAAAGGGCCATCTGAAAAAAGTATAAAATCCAGAAAGGCAGGACAGGCCATGGAGAACTGGGAGCCTTGTTATGCTGATGGGCGGGATGTAAATTGCCAACAGACACTCGGGAGAAGTGTATGGTGTTTCCTGAAACATCTAAAAAACAAAGCAACAGAGCCTAGGGCACTGCCACTTATGGTCCTATAGCTTAGGGAAATTAAAATCAAAAAGACACAGCCACCCCAAAGTTTGGGACGCCTCTGTTTACAAGAACCTCGTTTACAGTACAAGTTCAACATCGCAGAAAGTTTAAAATGGATAAAGAAGTTGTGGTATTTACTTACAAAGCAATATCACTCAGCAATGAAATCTGTGTCATCAGGCCCTTAGCAGCACAATGAGTGGATTCAGGTAAGATGATTCTAACTGAAATAAGTCACACAGAAAAAGAAACATCATAAGATATCAGTAATACACGGAATGTAAACTTGGCTACACAGGAACTGAATTACAGAACAGAACAGGGTCTCAAATTTAGAAAACCAACTTATGCTTGCTTAAGGGTAAAGGTGAGTTGGGGTGCTGCATAAAACCAGAGATTGAAATGAGCACAGATAAAGTTCCTTAAGCCAAATATGGAATAGACAAGAGCTACTCCTTGCTCAACGAAATGGACTCAACACCCCATATTAAACGCCTAAGAATGTACCTGACTAGTAAGTATCTTAAAACCTATGGATTGCTATGTCTCCGAAAGAGAATCAAGCATGTGTACAGGGGCATAAACGCAGCAGTGATAGGATTGGAGAGGTTCGGTGAGCAAATGAAGACCCTTTGAAGTCATATTGCATGGTACCCATTCCACGGGTCTCAACTCTCCAGGTTTAAGGTATTCTTCCTTCAGCTAAAACATGCATGTGGAACCCAAGTATGATCAACCATGTGAACGGGAGACGTGTTCAAATATGTCTCAGTTTTCCTCCCCTGGTACTCGGGTGCAACATTCCAGACGCTTTACTAACACTCTCCCCACTTGGAGAGTCAGCGCCTTTAACCTCCTGTTTGGCCCAGTTTGCAATTTCTGCGGAAGATGAACAGGAATAGCGAGAACCAATGAGAGGCTAGCTGGAGGTGTCTGGACGGGCAAATTTAACTCTCATTTCCCACCAGGAAGAGGAAATAACCAAAGGCTCAGCGTGCCGTACCGGAACCAGATTAGGGCCTGAAGCCATCCTGTGGTGTTGCGGCCAGCTCAAAAGAAAGCGAGTTGAAGAAAGGAGCTCAGGGGCACTGTAATTCACAAACCTGCAGAGTTATAAATGACAGCTATCGTCCAAAAATAGACTGAAGTAAGGCTGCCAAGAGGACTTGAAAGCGGGGCAGAATTGCAGGAAACCGATTTCAGGAGGTAGACTGGAATTGCATTGAAAGCATAGGAAAAGAGGCAGAACGTCCACAATGATGCACTTGGCCAAAAAGGGCGTATGCGTTTTTTCCTGAATATATTCAGGAAAAAACGCATACGCCCTTTTTGGCCAACCAAGCAAGCTTGCAAAGGAAATCTGCACTACAATGAAGTCTCACTTCCCCCCGGTCAAAAGGGCCATCTGAAAAAAGTGTAAAATCCAGAAAGGCAGGACAGGCCATGGAGAACTGGGAGCCTTGTTATGCTGATGGGCGGGATGTAAATTGCCAACAACCACTCGGGAGAAGTGTATGGTGTTTCCTGAAACATCTAAAAAACAAAGCAACAGAACCTAGGGCACTTCCACTTATGGTCCTATAGCTTAGGGAAATTAAAATCAAAAAGACACAGCCACCCCAAAGTTTGGAACGGCTCTGTTTACAAGAACCTCGTTTACAGTACAAGTTCAACATCGCAGAAAGTGAAAAATGGAGAAAGAAGTTGTGGTATTTACTTACAAAGCAATATCACTCAGCAATGAAATCTGTGTCATCAGGCCCTTAGCAGCACAATGAGTGGATTCAGGTATGATGATTCTAACTGAAGTAAGTCACACAGAAAAAGAAACATCATAAGATATCAGTAATACACGGAATGTAAACTTGGCTACACAGGAACTGAATTACAGAACAGAACAGGCACTCAAATTTAGAAAACCAACTTATGCTTGCTTAAGGGTAAAGGTGAGTTGGGGTGCTGCATAAAACCAGAGATTGAAATGAGCACAGATAAAGTTCCTTAAGCCAAATATGGAATAGACAAGAGCTACTCCTTTCTCAACGAAATGGACTCAACACTGCATATTAAACGCCTAAGAATGTACCTGACTTGTAAGTATCTTAAAACCTATGGATTGCTATGTCTCCAAAAGAGAATCAAGCATGTGTACAGGGGCATCAACGCAGCAGTGATAGGATTGGAGAGGTTCGGTGAGCAAATGAAGACCCTTTGAAGTCATATTGCATGGTACCCATTCCACGGGTTTCAACTACCCAGGTTTAAGGTATTCTTCCTTCAGCTAAAACATGCATGTGAAACCTAGAGTATGATCAACCATGTGATCGGGAGACGTGTTCAAATATGTCTCAGTTTTCGTACCCTGGTACTCGGGTGCAACATTCCAGACGCTTTATTAACACTCTCCCGACTTGGAGAGTCAGTCCCTTTAACCTCCTGTTTGGCCCAGTTTGCAATTTCTGCGGAAGATGAACAGGAATAGCGAGAACCAATGGAGACTAGCTGGAGGTGTCTGGACGGGCAAATTTAACTCTCATTTCCTACCAGGAAGAGGAATTAACCAAAGGCTCAGCGTGCCATGCCAGAATCAGATTAGGGCCTGAAGCCATCCTGCAGTGTTGCGGCCAGCTCAAAAGAAAGCGAGTTGAAGAAAGGAGCTCAGGGGCACTGTAATTCACAAACCTGCAGAGTTATAAATGACAGCTATCGTCCAAAAATAGACTGAAGTAAGGCTGCCAAGAGGACTTGAAAGCGGGGCAGAATTGCAGGAAACCGATTTCAGGAGGTAGACTGGAATTGCATTGAAAGCATAGGAAAAGAGGCAGAACGTCCACAATGATGCACTTGGCCAAAAAGGGCGTATGCGTTTTTTCCTGAATATATTCAGGAAAAAACGCATACGCCCTTTTTGGCCAACCAAGCAAGCTTGCAAAGGAAATCTGCACTACAATGAAGTCTCACTTCCCCCCAGTCAAAAGGGCCATCTGAAAAAAGTGTAAAACCCAGAAAGGCAGGACAGGCCATGGAGAACTGGGAGCCTTGTTATGCTGATGGGCGGGATGTAAATTGCCAACAACCACTCGGGAGAAGTGTATGGTGTTTCCTGAAACATCTAAAAAACAAAGCAACAGAACCTAGGGCACTTCCACTTATGGTCCTATAGCTTAGGGAAATTAAAATCAAAAAGACACAGCCACCCCAAAGTTTGGGACGCCTCTGTTTACAAGAACCTCGTTTACAGTACAAGTTCAACATCGCAGAAAGTGAAAAATGGATAAAGAAGTTGTGGTATTTACTTACAAAGCAATATCACTCAGCAATGAAATCTGTGTCATCAGGCCCTTAGCAGCACAATGAGTGGATTCAGGTATGATGATTCTAACTGAAGTAAGTCACACCGAAAACGAAACATCATAAGATATCAGTAATACACGGAATGTAAACTTGGCTACACAGGAAATGAATTACAGAACAGAACAGGGTCTCAAATTTAGAAAACCAACTTATGCTTGCTTAAGGGGAAAGGTGAGTTGGGGTGCTGCATAAAACCAGAGATTGAAATGAGCACAGATAAAGTTCCTTACGTCAAATATGGAATAGACAAGAGCTACTCCTTGCTCAACGAAATGGACTCAACATCGCATATTAAACGCCTAAGAATGTACCTGACTAGTAAGTATCTTAAAACCTACGGATTGCTATGTCTCCGAAAGAGAATCAAGCATGTGTACAGGGGCATAAACGCAGCAGTGATAGGATTGGAGAGGTTCGGTGAGCAAATGAAGACCCTTTGAAGTCATATTGCATGGTACCCATTACACGGGTCTTAACTCTCCAGGTTTAAGGTATTCTTCCTTCAGCTAAAACATGCATGTGGAACCCAAGTATGATCAACCATGTGAACGGGAGACGTGTTCAAATATGTCTCAGTTTTCCTCCCCTGGTACTCGGGTGCAACATTCCAGATGCTTTACTAACACTCTCCCCACTTGGAGAGTCAGCGCCTTTAACCTCCTGTTTGGCCCAGTTTGCAATTTCTGCGGAAGATGAACAGGAATAGCGAGAACCAATGAGAGACTAGCTGGAGGTGTCTGGACGGGCAAATTTAACTCTCATTTCCCACCAGGAAGAGGAAATAACCAAAGGCTCAGTGTGCCGTGCCGGAACCAGATTAGGGCCTGAAGCCATCCTGCGGTGTTGCGGCCAGGTCACAAGAAAGCAAGTTGAAGAAAGGAGCTCAGGGGCACTGTAATTCACAAACCTGCAGAGTTATAAATGACAGCTATCGTCCAAAAATAGACTGAAGTAAGGCTGCCAAGAGGACTTGAAAGCGGGGCAGAATTGCAGGAAACCGATTTCAGGAGGTAGACTGGAATTGCATTGAAAGCATAGGAAAAGAGGCAGAACGTCCACAATGATGCACTTGGCCAAAAAGGGCGTATGCGTTTTTTCCTGAATATATTCAGGAAAAAACGCATACGCCCTTTTTGGCCAACCAAGCAAGCTTGCAAAGGAAATCTGCACTACAATGAAGTCTCACTTCCCCCCGGTCAAAACGGCCATCTGAAAAAAGTGTAAAATCCAGAAAGGCAGGACAGGCCATGGAGAACTGGGAGCCTTGTTATGCTGATGGGCGGGATGTAAATTGCCAACAACCACTCGGGAGAAGTGTATGGTGTTTCCTGAAACATCTAAAAAACAAAGCAACAGAGCCTAGGGCACTGCCACTTATGGTCCTATAGCTTAGGGAAATTAAAATCAAAAAGACACAGCCACCCCAAAGTTTGGGACGCCTCCGTTTACAAGAACCTCGTTTACCGTACAAGTTCAATATCACAGAAAGTGAAAAATGGATAAAGAACTTGTGGTACTTACGTACAATGCAGTATCACTCAGCAATGAAATCTATGTCATCAGGCCCGTAGCAGCATAATGAGTGGATTCAGGTATGATGATTCTAACTGAAATAAGTCACACAGAAAAGGAAATATCATAAGATATCACTAATACACGGAATGTAAACTTCGCTACACAGGAACTGCATTCCAAAACAGAACAGGGTCTCAAATTTAGAAAACCAACTTATGCTTGCTTAAGGGGAAAGGTGAGTTGGGGTGCTGCATAAAACCAGAGATTGAAATGAGCACAGATAAAGTTCCTTAAGCCAAATATGGAATAGACAAGAGCTACTCCTTGCTCAACGAAATGGACTCAACACCGCATATTAAACGCCTAAGAATGTACCTGACTAGTAAGTATCTTAAAACCTATGGATTGCTATGTCTCCGAAAGAGAATCAAGCATGTGTACAGGGGCATAAACGCAGCAGTGATAGGATTGGAGAGGTTCGGTGAGCAAATGAAGACCCTTTGAAGTCATATTGCATGGTACCCATTCCACGGGTTTCAACTACCGAGGTTTTAGGTATTCTTCCTTCAGCTAAAATATGCATGTGGAACCCAGAGTATGATCAACAATGTGATCAGGAGACGTGTTCAAATATGTCTCAGTTTTCCTCCCCTGGTACTCGGGTGCAACATTCCAGACGCTTTACTAACACTCTCCCCACTTGGAGAGTCAGTCCCTTTAACCTCCAGTTTGGCCCAGTTTGCAATTTCTGCGGAAGATGAACAGGAATAGCGAGAACCAATGAGAGGCTTGCTGGAGGTGTCTGGACGGGCAAATTTAACTCTCATTTCCCACCAGGAAGAGGAAATAACCAAAGGCTCAGCGTGCCGTACTGGAACCAGATTAGGGCCTGAAGCCATCCTGCGGTGTTGCGGCCAGCTCAAAAGAAAGCGAGTTGAAGAAAGGAGCTCAGGGGCACTATAATTCACAAACCTGCAGAGTTATAAATGACAGCTATCGTCCAAAAATAGACTGAAGTAAGGCTGCCAAGAGGACTTGAAAGCGGGGCAGAATTGCAGGAAACCGATTTCAGGAGGTAGACTGGAATTGCATTGAAAGCATAGGAAAAGAGGCAGAACGTCCACAATGATGCACTTGGCCAAAAAGGGCGTATGCGTTTTTTCCTGAATATATTCAGGAAAAAACGCATACGCCCTTTTTGGCCAACCAAGCAAGCTTGCAAAGGAAATCTGCACTACAATGAAGTCTCACTTCCCCCCGGTCAAAAGGGCCATCTGAAAAAAGTGTAAAATCCAGAAAGGCAGGACAGGCCATGGAGAACTGGGAGCCTTGTTATGCTGATGGGCGGGATGTAAATTGCCAACAACCACTCGGGAGAAGTGTATGGTGTTTCCTGAAACATCTAAAAAACAAAGCAACAGAACCTAGGGCACTTCCACTTATGGTCCTATAGCTTAGGGAAATTAAAATCAAAAAGACACAGCCACCCCAAAGTTTGGAACGGCTCTGTTTACAAGAACCTCGTTTACAGTACAAGTTCAACATCGCAGAAAGTGAAAAATGGATAAAGAAGTTGTGGTATTTACTTACAAAGCAATATCACTCAGCAATGAAATCTGTGTCATCAGGCCCTTAGCAGCACAATGAGTGGATTCAGGTATGATGATTCTAACTGAAATAAGTCACACAGAAAAAGAAACATCATAAGATATCAGTAATACACGGAATGTAAACTTGGGTACACAGGAACTGAATTACAGAACAGAACAGGGTCTCAAATTTAGAAAACCAACTTATTCTTGCTTAAGGGTAAAGGTGAGTTGGGGTGCTGCATAAAACCAGAGATTGAAATGAGCACAGATAAAGTTCCTTAAGCCAAATACGGAATAGACAAGAGCTACTCCTTGCTCAACGAAATGGACTCAACACCCCATATTAAAGGCCTAAGAATGTACCGGACTAGTAAGTATCTTAAAACCTATGGATTGCTATGTCTCCGAAAGAGAATCAAGCATGTGTACAGGGGCATAAACGCAGCAGTGATAGGATTGGAGAGGTTCGGTGAGCAAATGAAGACCCTTTGAAGTCATATTGCATGGTACCCATTACACGGGTCTTAACTCTCCAGGTTTAAGGTATTCTTCCTTCAGCTAAAACATGCATGTGGAACCCAAGTATGATCAACCATGTGAACGGGAGACGTGTTCAAATATGTCTCAGTTTTCCTCCCCTGGTACTCGGGTGCAACATTCCAGATGCTTTACTAACACTCTCCCCACTTGGAGAGTCAGCGCCTTTAACCTCCTGTTTGGCCCAGTTTGCAATTTCTGCGGAAGATGAACAGGAATAGCGAGAACCAATGAGAGACTAGCTGGAGGTGTCTGGACGGGCAAATTTAACTCTCATTTCCCACCAGGAAGAGGAAATAACCAAAGGCTCAGTGTGCCGTGCCGGAACCAGATTAGGGCCTGAAGCCATCCTGCGGTGTTGCGGCCAGGTCACAAGAAAGCAAGTTGAAGAAAGGAGCTCAGGGGCACTGTAATTAACAAACCTGCAGAGTTATAAATGACAGCTATCGTCCAAAAATAGACTGAAGTAAGGCTGCCAAGAGGACTTGAAAGCGGGGCAGAATTGCAGGAAACCGATTTCAGGAGGTAGACTGGAATTGCATTGAAAGCATAGGAAAAGAGGCAGAACGTCCACAATGATGCACTTGGCCAAAAAGGGCGTATGCGTTTTTTCCTGAATATATTCAGGAAAAAACGCATACGCCCTTTTTGGCCAACCAAGCAAGCTTGCAAAGGAAATCTGCACTACAATGAAGTCTCACTTCCCCCCGGTCAAAAGGGCCATCTGAAAAAAGTGTAAAATCCAGAAAGGCAGGACAGGCCATGGAGAACTGGGAGCCTTGTTATGCTGATGGGCGGGATGTAAATTGCCAACAACCACTAGGGAGAAGTGTATGGTGTTTCCTGAAACATCTAAAAAACAAAGCAACAGAGCCTAGGGCACTGCCACTTATGGTCCTATAGCTTAGGGAAATTAAAATCAAAAAGACACAGCCACCCCAAAGTTTGGGACGCCTCCGTTTACAAGAACCTCGTTTACCGTACAAGTTCAATATCACAGAAAGTGAAAAATGGATAAAGAACTTGTGGTACTTACGTACAATGCAGTATCACTCAGCAATTAAATCTATGTCATCAGGCCCGTAGCAGCATAATGAGTGGATTCAGGTACGATGAATCTAACTGAAATAAGTCACACAGAAAAAGAAACATCATAAGATATCACTAATACACGGAATGTAAACTTGGCTACACAGGAACTGCATTCCAAAACAGAACAGGGTCTCAAATTTAGAAAACCAACTTATGCTTGCTTAAGGGGAAAGGTGAGTTGGGGTGCTGCATAAAACCAGAGATTGAAATGAGCACAGATAAAGTTCCTTAAGCCAAATATGGAATAGACAAGAGCTACTCCTTGCTCAACGAAATGGACTCAACACCGCATATTAAACGCCTAAGAATGTACCTGACTAGTAAGTATCTTAAAACCTATGGATTGCTATGTCTCCGAAAGAGAATCAAGCATGTGTACAGGGGCATAAACGCAGCAGTGATAGGATTGGAGAGGTTCGGTGAGCAAATGAAGACCCTTTGAAGTCATATTGCATGGTACCCATTCCACGGGTTTCAACTACCGAGGTTTTAGGTATTCTTCCTTCAGCTAAAATATGCATGTGGAACCCAGAGTATGATCAACAATGTGATCAGGAGACGTGTTCAAATATGTCTCAGTTTTCCTCCCCTGGTACTCGGGTGCAACATTCCAGACGCTTTACTAACACTCTCCCCACTTGGAGAGTCAGTCCCTTTAACCTCCAGTTTGGCCCAGTTTGCAATTTCTGCGGAAGATGAACAGGAATAGCGAGAACCAATGAGAGGCTTGCTGGAGGTGTCTGGACGGGCAAATTTAACTCTCATTTCCCACCAGGAAGAGGAAATAACCAAAGGCTCAGCGTGCCGTACCGGAACCAGATTAGGGCCTGAAGCCATCCTGCGGTGTTGCGGCCAGCTCAAAAGAAAGCGAGTTGAAGAAAGGAGCTCAGGGGCACTATAATTCACAAACCTGCAGAGTTATAAATGACAGCTATCGTCCAAAAATAGACTGAAGTAAGGCTGCCAAGAGGACTTGAAAGTGGGGCAGAATTGCAGGAAACCGATTTCAGGAGGTAGACTGGAATTGCATTGAAAGCATAGGAAAAGAGGCAGAACGTCCACAATGATGCACTTGGCCAAAAAGGGCGTATGCGTTTTTTCCTGAATATATTCAGGAAAAAACGCATACGCCCTTTTTGGCCAACCAAGCAAGCTTGCAAAGGAAATCTGCACTACAATGAAGTCTCACTTCCCCCCGGTCAAAAGGGCCATCTGAAAAAAGTGTAAAATCCAGAAAGGCAGGACAGGCCATGGAGAACTGGGAGCCTTGTTATGCTGATGGGCGGGATGTAAATTGCCAACAACCACTCGGGAGAAGTGTATGGTGTTTCCTGAAACATCTAAAAAACAAAGCAACAGAACCTAGGGCACTTCCACTTATGGTCCTATAGCTTAGGGAAATTAAAATCAAAAAGACACAGCCACCCCAAAGTTTGGAACGGCTCTGTTTACAAGAACCTCGTTTACAGTACAAGTTCAACATCGCAGAAAGTGAAAAATGGATAAAGAAGTTGTGGTATTTACTTACAAAGCAATATCACTCAGCAATGAAATCTGTGTCATCAGGCCCTTAGCAGCACAATGAGTGGATTCAGGTATGATGATTCTAACTGAAATAAGTCACACAGAAAAAGAAACATCATAAGATATCAGTAATACACGGAATGTAAACTTGGGTACACAGGAACTGAATTACAGAACAGAACAGGGTCTCAAATTTAGAAAACCAACTTATTCTTGCTTAAGGGTAAAGGTGAGTTGGGGTGCTGCATAAAACCAGAGATTGAAATGAGCACAGATAAAGTTCCTTAAGCCAAATATGGAATAGACAAGAGCTACTCCTTGCTCAACGAAATGGACTCAACACCCCATATTAAAGGCCTAAGAATGTACCGGACTAGTAAGTATCTTAAAACCTATGGATTGCTATGTCTCCGAAAGAGAATCAAGCATGTGTACAGGGGCATAAACGCAGCAGTGATAGGATTGGAGAGGTTCGGTGAGCAAATGAAGACCCTTTGAAGTCATATTGCATGGTACCCATTCCACGGGTTTCAACTACCCAGGTTTAAGGTATTCTTCCTTCAGCTAAAACATGCATGTGGAACCTAGAGTATGATCAACCATGTGATCGGGAGACGTGTTCAAATATGTCTCAGTTTTCCTCCCCTGGTACTCGGGTGCAAGATTCCAGACGCTTTACTAACACTCTCCCGACTTGGAGAGTCAGTCCCTTTAACCTCCTGTTTGGCCCAGTTTGCAATTTCTGCGGAAGATGAACAGGAATAGCGAGAACCAATGAGAGGCTAGCTGGAGGTGTCTGGACGGGCAAATTTAACTCTCACTTCCCACCAGGAAGAGGAATTAACCAAAGGCTCAGCATGCCGGGCCGGAACCAGATTAGGGCCTGAAGCCATCCTGCGGTGTTTCGGCCAGGTCACAAGAAAGGGAGTTGAAGAAAGGAGCTCAGGGGCACTGTAATTCACAAACCTGCAGAGTTATAAATGACAGCTATCGTCCAAAAATAGACTGAAGTAAGGCTGCCAAGAGGACTTGAAAGCGGGGCAGAATTGCAGGAATCCGATTTCAGGAGGTAGACTGGAATTGCATTGAAAGCATAGGAAAAGAGGCAGAACGTCCACAATGATGCACTTGGCCAAAAAGGGCGTATGCGTTTTTTCCTGAATATATTCAGGAAAAAACGCATACGCCCTTTTTGGCCAACCAAGCAAGCTTGCAAAGGAAATCTGCACTACAGTGAAGTCTCACTTCCCCTCGGTCAAAAGGGCCATCTGAAAAAAGTGTAAAATCCAGAAAGGCAGGACAGGCCATGGAGAACTGGGAGCCTTGTTATGCTGATGGGCGGGATGTAAATTGCCAACAGACACTCGGGAGAAGTGTATGGTGTTTCCTGAAACATCTAAAAAACAAAGCAACAGAGCCTAGGGCACTGCCACTTATGGTCCTATAGCTTAGGGAAATTAAAATCAAAAAGACACAGCCACCCCAAAGTTTGGGACGGCTCTGTTTACAAGAACCTCGTTTACAGTACAAGTTCAACATCGCAGAAAATGAAAAATGGATAAAGAAGTTGTGGTATTTACTTACAAAGCAATATCACTCAGCAATGAAATCTGTGTCATCAGGCCCTTAGCAGCACAATGAGTGGATTCAGGTATGATGATTCTAACTGAAATAAGTCACACAGAAAAAGAAACATCATAAGATATCAGTAATACACGGAATGTAAACTTGGCTACACAGGAACTGAATTACAGAACAGAACAGGGTCTCAAATTTAGAAAACCAACTTATGCTTGCTTAAGGGGAAAGGTGAGTTGGGGTGCTGCATAAAACCAGAGATTGAAATGAGCACAGATAAAGTTCCTTAAGTCAAATATGGAATAGACAAGAGCTACTCCTTGCTCAACGAAATGGACTCAACACGGCATATTAAACGCCTAATGTACCTGACTAGTAAGTATCGTAAAACCTATGGATTGCTATGTCTCCAAAAGAGAATCAAGCATGTGTACAGGGGCATAAACGCAGCAGTGATAGGATTGGAGAGGTTCGGTGAGCAAATGAAGACCCTTTGAAGTCATATTGCATGGTACCCATTCCACGGGTCTCAACTCTCCAGGTTTAAGGTATTCTTCCTTCAGCTAAAACATGCATGTGGAACCCAAGTATGATCAACCATGTGAACGGGAGACGTGTTCAAATATGTCTCAGTTTTCCTCCCCTGGTACTCGGGTGCAACATTCCAGACGCTTTACTAACACTCTCCCCACTTGGAGAGTCAGCGCCTTTAACCTCCTGTTTGGCCCAGTTTGCAATTTCTGCGGAAGATGAACAGGAATAGCGAGAACCAATGAGAGGCTAGCTGGAGGTGTCTGGACGGGCAAATTTAACTCTCATTTCCCACCAGGAAGAGGAAATAACCAAAGGCTCAGCGTGCCGTACCGGAACCAGATTAGGGCCTGAAGCCATCCTGCGGTGTTGCGGCCAGCTCAAAAGAAAGCGAGTTGAAGAAAGGAGCTCAGGGGCACTGTAATTCACAAACCTGCAGAGTTATAAATGACAGCTATCGTCCAAAAATAGACTGAAGTAAGGCTGCCAAGAGGACTTGAAAGTGGGGCAGAATTGCAGGAAACCGATTTCAGGAGGTAGACTGGAATTGCATTGAAAGCATAGGAAAAGAGGCAGAACGTCCACAATGATGCACTTGGCCAAAAAGGGCGTATGCGTTTTTTCCTGAATATATTCAGGAAAAAACGCATACGCCCTTTTTGGCCAACCAAGCAAGCTTGCAAAGGAAATCTGCACTACAATGAAGTCTCACTTCCCCCGGTCAAAAGGGCCATCTGAAAAAAGTGTAAAATCCAGAAAGGCAGGACAGGCCATGGAGAACTGGGAGCCTTGTTATGCTGATGGGCGGGATGTAAATTGCCAACAACCACTCGGGAGAAGTGTATGGTGTTTCCTGAAACATCTAAAAAACAAAGCAACAGAACCTAGGGCACTTCCACTTATGGTCCTATAGCTTAGGGAAATTAAAATCAAAAAGACACAGCCACCCCAAAGTTTGGAACGGCTCTGTTTACAAGAACCTCGTTTACAGTACAAGTTCAACATCGCAGAAAGTGAAAAATGGATAAAGAAGTTGTGGTATTTACTTACAAAGCAATATCACTCAGCAATGAAATCTATGTCATCAGGCCCTTAGCATCACAATGAGTGGATTCAGGTATGATGATTCTAACTGAAATAAGTCACACAGAAAAAGAAACATCATAAGATATCAGTAATACACGGAATGTAAACTTGGCTACACAGGAACTGAATTACAGAACAGAACAGGGTCTCAAATTTAGAAAACCAACTTATGCTTGCTTAAGGGTAAAGGTGAGTTGGGGTGCTGCATAAAACCAGAGATTGAAATGAGCACAGATAAAGTTCCTTAAGTCAAATATGGAATAGACAAGAGCTACTCCTTGCTCAACGAAATGGACTCAACACCGCATATTAAACGCCTAAGAATGTACCTGACTAGTAAGTATCGTAAAACCTATGGATTGCTATGTCTCCGAAAGAGAATCAAGCATGTGTACAGGGGCATAAACGCAGCAGTGATAGGATTGGAGAGGTTCGGTGAGCAAATGAAGACCCTTTGAAGTCATATTGCATGGTACCCATTCCACGGGTCTCAACTCTCCAGGTTTAAGGTATTCTTCCTTCAGCTAAAACATGCATGTGGAACCCAAGTATGATCAACCATGTGAACGGGAGACGTGTTCAAATATGTCTCAGTTTTCCTCCCCTGGTACTCGGGTGCAACATTCCAGACGCTTTACTAACACTCTCCCCACTTGGAGAGTCAGCGCCTTTAACCTCCTGTTTGGCCCAGTTTGCAATTTCTGCGGAAGATGAACAGGAATAGCGAGAACCAATGAGAGGCTAGCTGGAGGTGTCTGGACGGGCAAATTTAACTCTCATTTCCCACCAGGAAGAGGAAATAACCAAAGGCTCAGCGTGCCGTACCGGAACCAGATTAGGGCCTGAAGCCAACCTGCGGTGTTGCGGCCAGCTCAAAAGAAAGCGAGTTGAAGAAAGGAGCTCAGGGGCACTGTAATTCACAAACCTGCAGAGTTATAAATGACAGCTATCGTCCAAAAATAGACTGAAGTAAGGCTGCCAAGAGGACTTGAATGCGGGGCAGAATTGCAGGAAACCGATTTCAGGAGGTAGACTGGAATTGCATTGAAAGCATAGGAAAAGAGGCAGAACGTCCACAATGATGCACTTGGCCAAAAAGGGCGTATGCGTTTTTTCCTGAATATATTCAGGAAAAAACGCATACGCCCTTTTTGGCCAACCAAGCAAGCTTGCAAAGGAAATCTGCACTACAATGAAGTCTCAATTCCCCCCGTTCAAAAGGGCCATCTGAAAAAAGTGTAAAATCCAGAAAGGCAGGACAGGCCATGGAGAACTGGGAGCCTTGTTATGCTGATGGGCGGGATGTAAATTGCCAACAGACACTCGGGAGATGTGTATGGTGTTTCCTGAAACATCTAAAAAACAAAGCAACAGAGCCTAGGGCACTTCCACTTATGGTCCTATAGCTTAGGGAAATTAATATCAAAAAGACACAGCAACCCCAAAATTTGGGATGGCTCTTTTTACAGAAATCTCTTCTACGGCACAAGTTAAATATCCCAGAGAGCAAATAATGGATAAAGAAGTTGCGGTACTTATGTACAACGGAATACCACTCAGCAATGAAATCTATGTCACCAGGCCCATACCAGCATAATGAGTGCATTGAGGCACGATGATTCTAAGTGAAATAAGTCACACAGAAAAAGAAACATCATAAGGTATCACTAATACACAGAATGTGAACTTGGCTACACATGAACTGAATTACAAAACAGAACAGGGTCTCAAGTTTAGAAAACCAACTTATGCCTGCTTAAGGGGGAAGGTGAGTTGGGGTGCTGCATAAAAGCAGAGTTTGAAATTAGCACAGATACCGTTCCATAAGCCAAATATGTAATAGACAAGAGCTACCCCTTGCTCAACGAAATGGATTCAACAATGAGGTATCACCTCACACCTGGTAGAATAGGCATCATTGAAAATCTACAAACAAAAAATGCTGGAAAGGGTGTGGAGAAAAGGAACCCTCTTCCACTATTGTTGGGAATATAAATTGATACAGTCATTATGGAGAACAATATGGAATTTCTTAAGAAACTAACAATAGAATTACCATATGATACAGCAATCCCAGTACTGGACATATACCCAGACAAAACCATAAATCAAAAAGAGTCATTCACCGCAATGTTCATTGCATCACTATTTACAATATCGAGGTAATGGAAGCAACCTAAATGCCCACAGACAGACGAATGCATAAAGCTGTGGTACATATATAAAATGGAATATTACTAAGCCATGAAAAGGAATGAAATTGGGTCATTTGTAGAGACGTCGATGGATCTAGAGACTGTCATACAGAGTGAAGTAAGTCAGAAGGAGAAAATCAAATTTGTATATTCATGCATATATGTGGAACCTAGAAAAACTGTACAGATTAACCATTTTGCAAGGCATAAATAGAGCAACAGATGTAGACAACAAACGTATGGACAACAAGGGGGGAAAGCTTTTGGGGGGGTGGTGGTGGGAGGAGTTGAGAGACTGGGATTGGCATGTATACATTTATATGTATAAAATAGATAACCAATAAGAACCTGCTGTATAAAAATATAAAATAAAATTCAAAATTAAAAAGAAGTAAAATTTAAAAAATAAAACAGAAAAAACAATTATTCCCTGCACATACATGTATTTATATGAATAAATTATTTCCATGCTTATATCTGTAAATACAAAAAGAGGAATAAAATCTACCTTGAACCAAAAACGAAAAAGAGAAAAAAAACACAGAACCCACCAGTTACACAGAGGAAAACCGTATCAGGGCACTTGCTCCAGTTGTAAACAATTCTGAAGTTGGTCAGTGGTGGGGAATCGTCTCCCATTCAGCCAGCAGCCCCCACGCAACAAGCGTCCTCATTGCAAAGCTGGGGCACCGTGCCGAGGCATCTGTGAGTAAACGTGAGCTGAGCCCCAGGCCAGTTGCTGCTGAACTATTCCCACCCGTCCCAGGTAAAACACCTGAATATATACAAGGACTTGAAAGCCTAGAGGAAGGGCCATAGAGCCACACGAGTGACAGCATGCCGGCCGACTTGGTGCCTGCAGGCCAGCCAGGATGGTCCTGGCCCTGGGTGCTCTTCTGGAAGATTTCCATTTCCCTGCCTGAGATACCCGTCCTGTCCCTGCCCCCACTGCTTTTTTCCTTCCTCACCTCTGCCCAGGGAGAAATTCCAGCAGCAGGTATGGGTGACACATCCTCTTCTTTAGCAGGTGGCAGCCTGGCAACTGCTGCAGAAAGTCCAGCAGAGCCCCACTCACACTGGGCCACCCACAAAGCCGTGGCCTCTCACTCCCTCCCACCAGCCCAGCCCCGAGACTGCTGACAGGGCAGAGAAAATGGCGTCAGGCACGGCTGCAGGGGCTCTTGCTGCCTGGAGTGGTATTTATATTGATCTCAACCCAGGCACACCTGGGGAGGGCTGGCCGGCACGGTAAGGCTGCCCAGGTCAGCCAATCATCACCCCTCAGGGGCTCACAGTTGCAGAAAATGGAACTTGCTGAACCGGCCAGGTCCAAGGAACAGGTGTGGGCTCCTGAGAGTCAGGATAGACAAGGGGCTGCAGCTTTGGCTTGTTTTCTAATCATTTTATCTGGCCCATGAGTGGGAGACAACTTCAAGAAAACCCTCTCCTAATGAGAGGAACCCAGGAGTCAGGGAGAGGAGGGGTGGGTGGTGGTTGGAGACAGAGGCCTGGTGCCCCGGGTGCAGTGGAAGTCTCTGGAAGACCAGGTGGAGGGAGGCCTCACGGAGTGATGCCCAGGGTCACAGACCTGTCGCAGCTGCTGTTTGTTAGTTCAAGTCCTGCTCTGAGGTGCTCTGTGTCAGCTCTGAGCGACAGGTGAGCTGGGGGTGCTCTGCAATGAGGGCTATGTGCACGGTTCCTGTGTGCCCAGCCCTGCCACGGTACCCGCAAGGGTAGCTCTGTATCCTGGGAGGGGCCTGACCACGAGAGCCCCGTGGGCTGGGGTGGGGGTGGGGTACCTGCCCAGGTGAGCTCCATATTCTGGGATTGGTCTGACCACGAGAGCCCCATGGGCTGCTGGGGACCTGGTAAAGGATGTCAGGACAGTCAGTGAAGCCACCGAGGATATACCTCCAGTTGCTCCTAATTCCTACACCCTGCTGGTCATTCTACCAACCACCAGGACATGGTATTCTGTATTAGTCTTCAATGATGCCTTCTTTTGTATTCCATTAGTCCCAGAGTCACAAGAAATTTTGGCTTGTGAGTGGCAGGACTCAACATACAACTAAAACAATACTTCCGGGCCGTCTGGCCCCAAGGGTGCAAAAATTCCCACACCATCTTTGGGGAAAGCTTAGCTAAAGACCTAAAAGTTCTACCTCTGGAAAAGGAAACCCTCCTTCAATATGCAGACGACATTCTGATCACCAGCCCTACTAAGGAGGCCTCTGAACTACCAAGCCAATAAAGGATAGAAGTTGTCCAAGAAAAAGCTCAAATATCACAGACTGCGGTGACCTGCCTGGGCTTCATTCTCACAGAAGGTCAGAGAAGCCCATCCCAGGAAAGGGAAGAAACCATTTTCAGCCTTACCCCTTTCTAAAACTAGAAGACAGCTTAGGGGTTCCTGGGGAGGCCAGGGTTTGCTGCTTCTGGATCCCTAGCTACAGTCTACTAGCTGGGCCTCTATATGAAACACTGAAAGGAAAAGATGATGATCCTTTTGAATAGAATCCAGAAGTGGCCTTTCAAGAATGGAAAGAGCAGTCAATTCAGACCCTTGCCCTGGAACTCCCTAATTTAGCTAAACCCTTTGACCTTTACATTCCCGGTGAAAGGTGAATCGCCATTGGAGAATTAGTGCAAAAACTGGGACCACTTGAAATGGAACAATGCAAGAATGCCATCCAGGTAGGATAAACTACGGTCACTAAGGGGCTTGGCCCACTGCCACATCTGGCCAAGATACTGGCGGTATCTAAAAACCTGGAAATCAGCAGCCCAAAAGGCCACCTCCCTCCTAAGGGAAAAGGACCCCACGTGGTGATCCTAACCACCAACCATGCCCTGAAGTTGCAGGGTTCGCTCCGTGGGCACACCGACCTCGAGTGAGGAGGCCCTCCAACTCCAACATCCAGAGAGATAACCGGGGGCAACAGGGCACCATGACGACTCGTGTGAACATCACTTGACCTGGAGTTTCTCTCATAAAACAACAAGAGTGTGTCCCAAAAGAGTAGACTACTGCTTGCAGGACTTACTGCACCCAGAGGGGAGCTAATAATCTTGGCGGGGGAACAGTATACCACACTGTCACCATAGAAAAGCCTACAGACACCGTGATGATGGTGGCCAATAAGACCGGCTGGACTCCTGTTTACTTCAAAAGGCTGTTGACTCAGTAGCCATCATGGTCCTTGATCACCACTGACCCTGGACTGTCTGGGAGTTGAGCGGGCAGGGCTCTGACACCTGGTGCTGTTTGTACGTTAATTCAGGGGCCTAACTGAAGAAAGCGCAGACTACTGGTCAGAGCATCTAGGCTGGCAGAGACGGTCAGCCTAAGGTGGCCGAACAAATGTGGGGCGGGGTGAAACCGGCCCCCACAGCGTCTCTGCACATCTCTTTCCTGGACCCTTAAAGGTCATTAGAATCTATAACACTTCCAATGCTGGTGCTCAGGTGGACGAGCAGGGAGGCAGGGGTCCTGGGGACAATCAACGTCACCGGGAGGCTGCTGGGGAGAAGCTCTGACCCTCGCCCCAGGGTATGAGGGCTCCCAACTCAGCACTCAGCAGTTACAGAAGAAGGGTCTGCACCCTCAGCACTCCAAGAATGAGGAACGGGACAAAAGGCAGAGGAGGGGTTTGTCCCCAGCAAAGCCCATTAAAAATCCCTGGGAGATAAAAATAGAATCTGGGCAATAAAGTCAAGTCTAACCTTTTTTATCCTTTGTGCTTTGTCTAATTTCACGTGCTCCTAGGGTCCCGCATGCAGAGGTTCCACACCCGGCACTTCAGACCAGATTTCCTAGTGCAGAATGGCTGGGTCGACACCTCAGCTCCTGGGGCCCAGTGCAGACTCCACGATATAGAGCCTGAGCTACAGCCAACCCAGCCCTCGAGAGCTCCGCCGCCTCCCTCCCTCCCACTGACTCTGACAGGATCTCTACACAGCAGCCCAGCCCACAGCCCACGGGGTAGTGCATGCTCTCACCTTTCCATTCTCTGATCAAAATATAAAGTTTCCTTTGCTTGTGAACCAAACTCAGTCTCGATCTGTTGGCCCCAATGACACTGGGCAGGGGGACACTTGTTGGGGTCCACTCTGGAGGATCAGTAACAGAAATTGAGACTATTGTAACCTCAATGAACAGATGTGTGAGCCAAACTGTAGTTAACATAGAACAGTGTATAAGGCTCGGGTAAAATAAGATGTTTTTAACACTTCCATTTGATATTTCCATCACTTTTTATAAGCAAGTTCAGTGAAAAGGTTTGTCTTATTTGTCAGGTCAATATTAGAGAAACGAAGTGATTTCTTTCCAAGGATGTACAGCTAATAATCTTGGTTAAACCTTCAATCTTGTTTTAAATGCTTTTCCATTGAAAATGATACCTCTCTTTCAGCTCCCCCATTTCTGAGAAGTATAAAATCTTATAATTTATTATTACCAAAGGGGAAAGGTGGGAGGAGGGATAAATTAACAGTTTGGAATGAACACATACACACTGCTATGTATAAAATAGATCATCAACAAGGAACTACTGTATAGCACAGGGAACTACACTCAACATTTTGCAATAACCTATAAGGGGAAATAATCTGAAAAAGAATAGATATTTTTATTGACATCATCTATCAATGACAGTTAAAGTGTAGCCTAAGGGAAGCTGGTGGTGAGTGCTTCTGACCCTGAAGACTTCAATCATCTAAAGTTTGGACTCTGCCTACTTCCCAAGGCCCTTAATGAACATATGTGTAGCCGTAGCTTAAAAACTTCCCCAGTTTGGGTTTCGGGGAGACACTGATTTTGAAAAAGCCCTGGTGTTCTCCTTACATGAATGGGACTCTTCCTACTGCTAAAACATGTCTGTCACACCCAGAGGATGGTATACCGTCTGATCGGGAAGAGTTTGGAAAAGGCATCTCATCTCCTCATCTCCTGGTGCTCGGGTTCACCCCTCCAGCGTCTTTACTAACAGTCTCCCCACTTGGAGATGTCAGCACTGTCAACATCCTGTTGCGTACAGTTTGGAATTTGTCCAGAGGATGAAGCGGAAGGATGAGGAACAATGAGAGACAAGTCCTAGGTGTTCAGACAGGCACATGTCACTCTAATTTCCAATCAGGAAGACGAATTGACCAAAGGCTAGGGTTGCCCATGGAAACAGTATAGGGCTTGAGGAAATCCCGCTGCTTTGTGGCCAGTTCCCATAAACACGAGTTGAACAATGGAACTCAGGGGCAGTAAAATTCACAAAACTGCAGAGTTGAAAATATCCATCACTGAAAAATGTCTTGAGGAAAGTCAGAGAAAAGGACTTGTAAGCAAGGGAGAATGGCAGGAAAGGGATTTGAGGAGGTAGAAAGGACTCGCCATTAAGCACAAGAAAAGGAGCTGAACATTGCCAACATTGCAGTTGGCCAAAAAGGGTGTATGCGTTCTTTTCTGTATATATTCAAGAAAAGGGCATACACTTTTTTAGCCAACCAAACAGGTGGGCACTGGAAGTCAATACTACAAAAGATATCACTTCGCATCAGTCAGAAGAGCCATCCTCATAAAGCGTAAACAACAGAAATGCAGGACAGGGCAACGAGAAGAGGGAGCCCTGTGAGACTTATAGTGGAAATGTATATTGCCAACGGCCATTCTGGAGAAGTGTATTGTGTTTACTAAAGCATCTAAAAAATGAGCTACAGAGCATAGGGCACTTGCACTCATGGGCGTATATCTTGGGAAAAACAAAAATCGAGAGGACACAGGCACCCCAATGTTTACCCCCTCTCTGTTTAAAAGATCCTCGACTAGGATATAACTTAAATGTCTCTGGAGGGAAAAAATGGATAGAGATGTGGTACTTAGGTAGAGTGGAATATTATTCAGCCTGGAAATCAATGAAATATGGCCAGTTGTAACGACTCCGGAGGAGTTACGTATGATCATTCTAAGTGACAGAATTCAAAAAGAAAAAGACACATATCATAAGATATCACTTAAAGGTGGAATCCAAAATGGCTACACATGAAATAAATTACAAAACAAAAACATAGTCAAATATGTAGAAAACACGCATAAGGCTGCTAAACGGGAAAGGTGGGGAGGGGTGAGGCATCATCCAGGAGGTTGAAATTAGCAAAGATACCATTCCAAATACCAAACTGATAATCAACAAGGCCTACACGGTAGCTAAAAGAACTGCACTCAGCACACTCAAGTCACCGGAAAAGAATATATACGACTGGTAAGAATCTGAAAAAGAATTTATTGATGTCTCTCTGTACGCGAATCAAGTGGATGTACAGCAGCAAGAAACAGAGCTTTGAAAATCAGCTGTAACCAATATAGTAATAAATTGAAAAAAATAAACGACAGAGAGACAGAGAAAACCTCTTACAACTTTTCCTCAGGGACGGTGATGCAACATGGATTGAACACATCTAGACCCACAGCAGGATGAGACATAAGGCTGGAAACTGTTTGCGCTAAGAGAAATGTGAGGTTGGGTGAGGAAATGCACACCCTTTAAAGTAATACTACCTGGTACCCATTCAATGGGTCCCAAATCTGCAGGTTCAAGGGATCTTCCTACAGCTAAAACATGCATGGAAAACCCAGAGGACTGTACACCATGTGATCGGGAGATGTGTCTAAAATGCACCTCATTTATCCTCTCCTGGTGCTCCTGTTCACCATTCCAGCCACGCTACTTAGAATCTCCCCACTTGGAGAATCAGCACATTTAAACTTCTGTTTCACACATTTTGCAAATTGTGAGGAGGATGAACGGGAAGAGGGGGAACCAATGAGAGAAGAGTTGTAGGGGTTTGGACGGGCACATATCACTCTAATTTCCCATTAAGAGTAAGAATTAAAGAAAGGCTCAGCCTGCCTCGCCGGAGCCAAAATAGGGCCTGAAGCAATCCTGCGGGTTTGAGGCCAGCTCACAAAAGAGCAACTTAAAAAATGGAGCTCAGGGTCACTGCAATTCACAAACCTGCAGAGTTATAAATGAAAACTAACGTCCAAAAATATGTTGAGGTAAGGCAAAGAAGAGGATCTGAATGCAAGACAGAATTGCAAGAAACAGATTTCAAGAGATAGATTGGACTTGTCTTTAATGCACATGAAAAGCGGCAGAATTTCGACAATGATGCAGTTGGCCCAAAAGGGCGTATGCGTTTTTTCCTGATTATATCCAGGAAAAAACGCATACGCACTTTATGGGCAACGAAGCAAGCAAGCAATGCAAATGTGCACAACAAAGAAGTCTCACTTCCCACCGGTCAAAAGGGCCATCCTAAAAAATTGTAAAAACCAGAAATGCAGGACAGGCCATGGAGAACAGGGAGCCTTTATACGCTGATGGGCAGTGTGTGAACTGCCGAGAGCCACTCTGGAGAAGTGTATGGTGGTTCCTAAATCATCTAAAAAACAGAGCTACAGAGCATAGGACACTTCCAATCATGGGAGTATATCTAGGGAAGTCTAAAAATCAACAAGACACAAGCACACCACAGTTTAGGGCTACTCTGTTTACAAGAACCTCAACTTCAGTACACCTTAAATATCCCAGGAAAGAGAACAATGGATAAAGAAGATGTGGTACTTATGTACAATGGAATATCTCTTCACCATGAAATCAATGTAATAAGGCTAGTAGAAGGATAAAGAGTGGATTTAGGTCCGATAATACTACTTGAAATAAGTCAAACAGAAAAAGAAACATATCATAAGATATCACTTATAGAGGGAGGGTAAATATGGCTGCACAAGAAATGAATTACAGAACAGAACAGTGTCTCACATTTAGAAAACACACTTATGTCAGCTTAAGGGGAAAGGAGAGGTGGGGTGATGCATAAAACCAGAGTTTGAAATTAGCACAGATACCGTTCAATAAACCAAATAGGTATTAGACAAGATCTACACCTTGCTCAATGAACAGGCCTCAACACACCCTATACACCGCAGAGAAATATATCTGAGGAATAAGAATCTTAAAACCCATGTATTGATATATCTCCATAAGGGAATCAAGTGTGTGCAGAGCGGCACAAACACAGCAGTGAAAAGGAGCTAAACCCCATTATAGAAATAAATTTTAAAAACAAAACGCTGAAACAATGAAAGAGAGAAAAATTCTTACAAAATTCGCTCAGGGGCTGTGATGCAACCTGGATTGACCACATATAAACCCACAGCTGGATAAGACATAAGGCTGGACACTTGGGGCTGACAGGATTGGTGAGCTTTGGTGAGCAACTGCCGAAAGTTTAATGCAATACTTCATGCTACTCAGTCCAAGGGTCCCAACACTCCAGGTTGAAGGGAATCTTCCTACAGCTAAACCATGCTTGGGAAACCCAGCGACTGGTATACCATATGATCGGGAAAGGTTTCTAAAACGCACCTCATTTTTCCTCTCCTGGGGCTCCGGATCGACATTCCAGCCACTTTACTAACAACATCCCCACATGGAGTCAATGCCTTTAAGTTCTGGTATCGCACAGTCTGCAGTTAGTGCAGAGGATGAATGGGAATAGGGGGAACCAGTGAGAAACTAGCTGTAGCGGTTTCAATGGGCACATGTCACTCTAATATCACATCAGTAAGAAGAATTAACCAAAGGCACAGCAGGTGCCCCAGAAGAAAAATAGGGCTTCAAGGAATCCTGTGGTTATGGGGCAATACCACAAAAATAAGAGCTAAAAAATGGAGCTAAGGGCCACTGCAATTCAAAAACCTGCAGAGTTATAAAGGCCAACTATTTTTAAAAAATATATTGAGGTAAGGCTATGAAGAGGCATTGAAGCAAGGCAGAATTGCAGGAAACCGATTTCAGGAGGTAGACTGGAATTGCACTGAAAGCATATGAAGAGAGTCAGAAACTCGACAATGATGCACTTGGCCAAAAAGGGCGTATGTGTTTTTTCCTGAATATATTCAGGAAAAAACGCACACGCACTTTTTGGCCAACCAAGCAAGCTTGCAAAGGAAATCTGCACTACAATGAAGTCTCATTTCCACCTGGTCAAAAGGGCCATCTGAAAAAAGTGTAAAATCCATAAAGGCACGACAGGCCATGGAGAACTGGGAGCCTTCTTATGCTGATGGGCGGGATGTAAATTGCCAACAGCCACTCTGGAGAAGTGTATGGTGTTTCCTGAAACATCTAAAAAACAAAGCAACAGAACCTAGGGCACTTCCACTTATGGTCCTATAGCTTAGGGAAATTAAAATCAAAAAGACACAGCCACCCCAAAGTTTGGGACGGCTCTGTTTACAAGAACCTCGTTTACAGTACAAGTTCAATATCGCAGAAAGTGAAAAATGGATAAAGAACTTGTGGTACTTACGTACAATGCAATATCACTCAGCAATGAAATCTATGTCATCAGGCCCGTAACAGCATAATGAGTGGATTCAGGTATGATGATTCGAACTGAAATAAGTCACACAGAAAAGAAACATCATAAGGTATCACTAATACACAGAATGTGAACTTGGCTACACATGAACTGAATTACAAAACAGAACAGTGTCTCAAGTTTAGAAAACCAACTTATGCTTGCTTAAGGGGGAAGGTGAGTTGGGGTGCTGCATAAAACCAGAGATTGAAATGAGCACAGATAAAGTTCCTTAAGCCAAATATGGAATAGACAAGAGCTACTCCTTGCTCAACGAAATGGACTCAACACCCCATATTAAACGCCTAAGAATGTACCTGACTAGTAAGTATCTTAAAACCTATGGATTGCTATGTCTCCGAAAGAGAATCAAGCGTGTGTACAGGGGCATAAACGCAGCAGTGATAGGATTGGAGAGGTTCGGTGAGCAAATGAAGACCCTTTGAAGTCATATTGCATGGTACCCATTACACGGGTCTCAACTCTCCAGGTTTAAGGTATTCTTCCTTCAGCTAAAACATGCATGTGGAACCCAGATAATGATCAACCGTGTGAACGGGAGACGTGTTCAAATATGTCTCAGTTTTCCTCCCCTGGTACTCGGGTGCAACATTCCAGACGCTTTACTAACACTCTCCCCACTTGGAGAGTCAGCACCTTTAACCTCCTGTTTGGCCCCGTTTGCAATTTCTGCGGAAGATGAACAGGAATAGGGAGAACCAATGAGAGACTAGCTGGAGGTGTCTGGACGGGCAAATTTAACTCTCATTTCCCACCAGAAAGAGGAAATAACCAAAGGCTCAGCATGTCGTGCCGGAACCAGATTAGGGCCTGAAGCCATCCAGCGGTGTTGCAGCCAGCTCACAAGAAAACGAGTTGAAGAAAGGAGCTCAGGGGCACTGTAACTCACAAACCTGCAGAGTTATAAATGACAGCTATCGTCCAAAAATAGACTGAAGTAAGGCTGCCAAGAGGACTTGAAAGCGGGGCAGAATTGCAGGAAACCGATTTCAGGAGGTAGACTGGAATTGCATTGAAAGCATAGGAAAAGAGGCAGAACGTCCACAATGATGCACTTGGCCAAAAAGGGCGTATGCGTTTTTTCCTGAATATATTCAGGAAAAAACGCATACGCCCTTTTTGGCCAACCAAGCAAGCTTGCAAAGGAAATCTGCACTACAATGAAGTCTCACTTCCCCCCGGTCAAAAGGGCCATCTGAAAAAAGTGTAAAATCCAGAAAGGCAGGACAGGCCATGGAGAACTGGGAGCCTTGTTATGCTGATGGGCGGGATGTAAATTGCCAACAGACACTCGGGAGAAGTGTATGGTGTTTCCTGAAACATCGAAAAAACAAAGCAACAGAGCCTAGGGCACTTCCACTTATGGTCCTATAGCTTAGGGAAATTAAAATCAAAAAGACACAGCCACCCCAAAGTTTGGGACGGCTCTGTTTACAAGAACCTCGTTTACAGTACAAGTTCAACATCGCAGAAAGTGAAAAATGGATAAAGAAGTTGTGGTATTTACTTACAAAGCAATATCACTCAGCAATGAAATCTGTGTCATCAGGCCCTTAGCAGCACAATGAGTGGATTCAGGTATGATGATTCTAACTGAAATAAGTCACACAGAAAAAGAAACATCATAAGATATCAGTAATACACGGAATGTAAACTTCGCTACACAGGAACTGAATTACAGAACAGAACAGTGTCCCAAATTTAGAAACCCAACTTATGCTTGTTTAAGGGGAAAGGTGAGTTGGTGTGCTGCATAAAACCAGAGATTGAAATGAGCACAGATAAAGTTCCTTAAGCCAAATATGGAATAGACAAGAGCTAGTCCTTGCTCAACGAAATGGACTCAACACCGCATATTAAACGCCTAAGAATGTACCTGACTAGTAAGTATCTTAAAACCTATGGATTGCTATGTCTCCGAAAGAGAATCAAGCATGTGTACAGGGGCATAAACGCAGCAGTTATAGGACTGGAGAGGTTCGTGAGCAAATGAAGACCCTTTGAAGTCATATTGCATGGTACCCATTCCACGGGTTTCAACTACCCAGGTTTAAGGTATTCTTCCTTCAGCTACAACATGCATGTGGAACCTAGAGTATGATCAACCATGTGATCGGGAGACGTGTTCAAATATGTCTCAGTTTTCGTACGCTGGTACTCGGGTGCAACATTCCAGACGCTTACTAACACTCTCCCCACTTGGAGAGTCAATCCCTTTAACCTCCTGTTTGACCCAGTTTGCAATTTCTGCGGAAGATGAACAGGAATAGCGAGAATCAATGAGAGACTACCTGGAGGTGTCTTTTTGGGCAAATTTAACTCTCATTTCCCACCAGGAAGAGGAATTAACCAAAGGCTCAGCATGCCGTGCCAGAACCAGATTAGGGCCTGAAGACATCCTGCGGTGTTGCGGCCAGGTCACAAGAAAGCGAGTTGAAGAAAGGAGCTCAGGGGCACTGTAATTCACAAACCTGCAGAGTTATAAATGACAGCTATCGTCCAAAAATAGACTGAAGTAAGGCTGCCAAGAGGACTTGAAAGCGGGGCAGAATTGCAGGAAACCGATTTCAGGAGGTAGACTGGAATTGCATTGAAAGCATAGGAAAAGAGGCAGAACGTCCACAATGATGCACTTGGCCAAAAAGGGCGTATGCGTTTTTTCCTGAATATATTCAGGAAAATATATTCAGGAAAAAATATATTCAGGAAAAATATATTCAGGAAAAAACGCATACGCCCTTTTTGGCCAACCAAGCAAGCTTGCAAAGGAAATCTGCACTACAATGAAGTCTCACTTCCCCCCGGTCAAAAGGGCCATCTGAAAAAAGTGTAAAATCCAGAAAGGCAGGACAGGCCATGGAGAACTGGGAGCCTTGTTATGCTGATGGGCGGGATGTAAATTGCCAACAACCACTCGGGAGAAGTGTATGGTGTTTCCTGAAACATCTAAAAAACAAAGCAACAGAGCCTAGGGCACTTCCACTTATGGTCCTATAGCTTAGGGAATTTAAAATCAAAAAGACACAGCCACCCCAAAGTTTGGGACGCCTCTGTTTACAAGAACCTCGTTTACAGTACAAGTTCAACATCGCAGAAAGTGAAAAATGGATAAAGAAGTTGTGGTATTTACTTACAAAGCAATATCACTCAGCAATGAAATCTGTGTCATCAGGCCCTTAGCAGCACAATGAGTGGATTCAGGTATGATGATTCTAACTGAAATAAGTCACACAGAAAAAGAAACATCATAAGATATCAGTAATACACGGAATGTAAACTTGGCTACACAGGAACTGAATTACAGAACAGAACAGGGTCTCAAATTTCGAAAACCAACTTATGCTTGCTTAAGGGGAAAGGTGAGTTGTGGTGCTGCATAAAACCAGAGATTGAAATGAGCACAGATAAAGTTCCTTAAGCCAAATATGGAATAGACAAGAGCTACTCCTTGCTCAACGAAATGGACTCAACACCGCATATTAAACGCCTAAGAATGTACCTGACTAGTAAGTATCTTAAAACCTATGGATTGCTATGTCTCCGAAAGAGAATCAAGCATGTGTACAGGGGCATAAACGCAGCAGTGATAGGATTGGAGAGGTTCGGTGAGCAAATGAAGACCCTTTGAAGTCATATTGCATGGTACCCATTCCACGGGTTTCAACTACCCAGGTTTTAGGTATTCTTCCTTCAGCTAAAACATGCATGTGGAACCCAGAGTATGATCAACCGTGTGATCGGGAGACGTGTTCAAATATGTCTCAGTTTTCGTACCCTGGTACTCGGGTGCAACATTCCAGATGCTTTACTAACACTCTCCCGACTTGGAGAGTCAATCCCTTTAACCTCCTGTTTGGCCCAGTTTGCAATTTTTGCAGAAGATGAACAGGCATAGCGAGAACCAATGAGAGACTAGCTGGAGGTGTCTGGACGGGCAAATTTAACTCTCATTTCCCACCAGGAAGAGGAATTAACCAAAGGCTCAGCATGCCGGGCCGGAACCAGATTAGGGCCTGAAGCCATCCTGCGGTGTTGCGGCCAGCTCACAAGAAAGCGAGTTGAAGAAAGGAGCTCAGGGGCACTGTAATTCACAAACCTGCAGAGTTATAAATGACAGCTATCGTCCAAAAATAGACTGAAGTAAGGCTGCCAAGAGGACTTGAAAGCGGGGCAGAATTGCAGGAAACCGATTTCAGGAGGTAGACTGGAATTGCATTGAAAGCATAGGAAAAGAGGCAGAACGTCCACAATGATGCACTTGGCCAAAAAGGGCGTATGCGTTTTTTCCTGAATATATTCAGGAAAAAACGCATACGCCCTTTTTGGCCAACCAAGCAAGCTTGCAAAGGAAATCTGCACTACAATGAAGTCTCACTTCCCCCCGGTCAAAAGGGCCATCTGAAAAAAGTGTAAAATCCAGAAAGACAGGACAGGCCATGGAGAACTGGGAGCCTTGTTATGCTGATGGGCGGGATGTAAATTGCCAACAACCACTCGGGAGAAGTGTATGGTGTTTCCTGAAACATCTAAAAAACAAAGCAACAGAACCTAGGGCACTTGCACTTATGGTCCTATAGCTTAGGGAAATTAAAATCAAAAAAACACAGCCACCCCAAAGTTTGGGACGGCTCTCTTTACAAAAACCTCGTTTACAGTACAAGTTCAACATCGCAGAAAATGAAAAATGGATAAAGAAGCTGTGGTATTTACTTACAAAGCAATAACACTCAGCAATGAAATCTATGTCATCAGGCCCTTAGCATCACAATGAGTGGATTCAGGTATGATGATTCTAACTGAAATAAGTCACACAGAAAAAGAAACATCATAAGATATCACTAATACACAGAATGGAAACTTGGCTACACAGGAACTGAATTACAGAACAGAACAGGGTCTCAAATTTAGAAAACCAACTTATGCTTGCTTAAGGGTAAAGGTGAGTTGGGGTGCTGCATAAAACCAGAGATTGAAATGAGCACAGATAAAGTTCCTTAAGCCAAATATGGAATAGACAAGAGCTACTCCTTGCTCAACGAAATGGACTCAACACCGCATATTAAACGCCTAAGAATGTACCTGACTAGTAAGTATCTTAAAACCTATGGATTGCTATGTCTCCGAAAGAGAATCAAGCATGTGTACAGGGGCATAAACGCAGCAGTGATAGGATTGGAGAGGTTCGGTGAGCAAATGAAGACCCTTTGAAGTCATGTTGCATGGTACCCATTCCACGGGTTTCAACTACCCAGGTTTAAGGTATTCTTCCTTCAGCTAAAACATGCACGTGGAACCAAGAGTATGATCATCCGTGTGAACGGGAGACGTGTTCAAATATGTCTCAGTTTTCGTACCCTGGTACTCGGGTGCAACATTCCAGACGCTTTACTAACACTCTCCCGACTTGGAGAGTCAGCGCCTTTAACCTCCTGTTTGGCCCAGTTTGCAATTTCTGCGGAAGATGAACAGGAATAGCGAGAACCAATGAGAGACTAGCTGGAGGTGTCTGGACGGGCAAATTTAACTCTCATTTCCCACCAGGAAGAGGAAATAACCAAAGGCTCAGCGTGCCGTGCCGGAACCAGATTAGGGCCTGAAGCCATCCTGCGGTGTTGCGGCCAGCTCACAAGAAAGCGAGTTGAAGAAAGGAGCTCAGGGGCACTGTAATTCACAAACCTGCAGAGTTATAAATGACAGCTATCGTCCAAAAATAGACTGAAGTAAGGCTGCCAAGAGGACTTGAAAGCGGGGCAGAATTGCAGGAAACCGATTTCAGGAGGTAGACTGGAATTGCATTGAAAGCATAGGAAAAGAGGCAGAACGTCCACAATGATGCACTTGGCCAAAAAGGGCGTATGCATTTTTTCCTGAATATATTCAGAAAAAAACGCATACGCCCTTTTTGGCTAACCAAGCAAACTTGCAAAGGAAATCTGCACTACAATGAAGTCTCACTTCCCTCTGGTCAAAAGGGCCATCTGAAAAAAGTGTAAAATCCAGAAAGGCAGGACAGGCCATGGAGAACTGGGAGCCTTGTTATGCTGATGGGCGGGATGTAAATTGCCAACAGACACTCGGGAGAAGTGTATGGTGTTTCCTGAAACATCTAAAAAACAAAGCAACAGAGCCTAGGGCACTGCAACTTATGGTCCTATAGCTTAAGGAAATTAAAATCAAAAAGACACAGCCACCCCAAAGTTTGGGACGCCTCTGTTTACAAGAACCTCGTTTACAGTACAAGTTCAACATCGCAGAAAGTGAAAAATGGATAAAGAAGTTGTGGTATTTACTTACAAAGCAATATCACTCAGCAATGAAATCTGTGTCATCAGGCCCTTAGCAGCACAATGAGTGGATTCAGGTATGATGTTTCTAACTGAAGTAAGTCACACAGAAAAAGAAACATCATAAGATATCAGTAATACACGGAATGTAAACTTGGCTACACAGGAACTGAATTACAGAACAGAACAGGGTCTCAAATTTAGAAAACCAACTTATGCTTGCTTAAGGGGAAAGGTGAGTTGGGGTGCTGCATAAAACCAGAGATTGAAATGAGCACAGATAAAGTTCCTTAAGCCAAATATGGAATAGACAAGAGCTACTCCTTGCTCAACGAAATGGACTCAACACCGCATATTAAACGCCTAAGAATGTACCTGACTAGTAAGTATCTTAAAACCTATGGATTGCTCTGTCTCCAAAAGAGAATCAAGCATGTGTACAGGGGCATAAATGCAGCAGTGATAGGATTGGAGAGGTTCGGTGAGCAAATGAAGACCCTTTGAAGTCATATTGCATGGTACCCATTCCACGGGTCTCAACTCTCCAGGTTTAAGGTATTCTTCCTTCAGCTAAAACATGCATGTGGAACCCAAGTATGATCAACCATGTGAACGGGAGACGTGTTCAAATATGTCTCAGTTTTCCTCCCCTGGTACTCGGGTGCAACATTCCAGACGCTTTACTAACACTCTCCCCACTTGGAGAGTCAGCGCCTTTAACCTCCTGTTTGGCCCAGTTTGCAATTTCTGCGGAAGATGAACAGGAATAGCGAGAACCAATGAGAGGCTAGCTGGAGGTGTCTGGACGGGCAAATTTAACTCTCATTTCCCACCAGGAAGAGGAATTAACCAAAGGCTCAGCATGCCGGGCCGGAACCAGATTAGGGCCTGAAGCCATCCTGCGGTGTTGCGGCCAGGTCACAAGAAAGCGAGTTGAAGAAAGGAGCTCAGGGGCACTGTAATTCACAAACCTGCAGAGTTATAAATGACAGCTATCGTCCAAAAATAGACTGAAGTAAGGCTGCCAAGAGGACTTGAAAGCGGGGCAGAATTGCAGGAAACCGATTTCAAGAGGTAGACTGGAATTGCATTGAAAGCATAGGAAAAGAGGCAGAACGTCCACAATGATGCACTTGGCCAAAAAGGGCGTATGCATTTTTTCCTGAATATATTCAGGAAAAAACGCATACGCCCTTTTTGGCCAACCAAGCAAGCTTGCAAAGGAAATCTGCACTACAATGAAGTCTCACTTCCCCCCGGTCAAAAGGGCCATCTGAAAAAAGTGTAAAATCCAGAAAGGCAGGACAGGCCATGGAGAACTGGGAGCCTTGTTATGCTGATGGGCGGGATGTAAATTGCCAACAACCACTCGGGAGAAGTGTATGGTGTTTCCTGAAACATCTAAAAAACAAAGCAACAGAACCTAGGGCACTTCCACTTATGGTCCTATAGCTTAGGGAAATTAAAATCAAAAAGACACAGCCACCCCAAAGTTTGGAACGGCTCTGTTTACAAGAACCTCGTTTACAGTACAAGTTCAACATCGCAGAAAGTGAAAAATGGATAAAGAAGTTGTGGTATTTACTTACAAAGCAATATCACTCAGCAATGAAATCTGTGTCATCAGGCCCTTAGCAGCACAATGAGTGGATTCAGGTATGATGATTCTAACTGAAATAAGTCACACAGAAAAAGAAACATCATAAGATATCAGTAATACACGGAATGTAAACTTGGCTACACAGGAACTGAATTACAGAACAGAACAGGGTCTCAAATTTAGAAAACCAACTTATGCTTGCTTAAGGGTAAAGGTGAGTTGGGGTGCTGCATAAAACCAGAGATTGAAATGAGCACAGATAAAGTTCCTTAAGCCAAATATGGAATAGACAAGAGCTACTCCTTGCTCAACGAAATGGACTCAACACCGCATATTAAACGCCTAAGAATGTACCTGACTAGTAAGTATCTTAAAACCTATAGATTGCTATGTCTCCGAAAGAGAATCAAGCATGTGTACAGGGGCATAAACGCAGCAGTGATAGGAGTGGAGAGGTTCGGTGAGCAAATGAAGACCCTTTGAAATCATATTGCATGGTACCCATTCCACGGGTTTCAACTACCCAGGTTTTAGGTATTCTTCCTTCAGCTAAAACATGCATGTGGAACCCAGAGTATGATCAACCATGTGATCGGGAGACGTGTTCAAATATGTCTCAGTTTTCCTCCCCTGGTATTCGGGTGCAACATTCCAGACGCTTTACTAACACTCTCCCCACTTGGAGAGTCAGCGCCTTTAACCTCCTGTTTGGCCCAGTTTGCAATTTCTGTGGAAGATGAACAGGAATAGCGAGAACCAATGAGAGGCTAGCTGGAGGTGTCTGGACG
The DNA here is from genome assembly GCF_951394435.1 of Stenella coeruleoalba. NCBI lineage: Eukaryota > Metazoa > Chordata > Mammalia > Artiodactyla > Delphinidae > Stenella > Stenella coeruleoalba. Next base: position 116,637 of record NW_027646069.1, read on the forward strand.
GGCAAATTTAACTCTCATTTCCCACCAGGAGGAGGAAATAAACAAAGGCTCAGCGTGCCGTGCCAGAACCAGATTAGGGCCTGAAGCCATCCTGCGGTGTTGCGGCCAGATCACAAGAAAGCGAGTTGAAGAAAGGAGCTCAGGGGCACTGTAATTCACAAACCTGCAGAGTTATAAATGACAGCTATCGTCCAAAAATAGACTGAAGTAAGGCTGCCAAGAGGACTTGAAAGCGGGGCAGAATTGCAGGAAACCGATTTCAGGAGGTAGACTGGAATTGCATTGAAAGCATAGGAAAAGAGGCAGAACGTCCACAATGATGCACTTGGCCAAAAAGGGCGTATGCGTTTTTTCCTGAATATATTCAGGAAAAAACGCATACGCCCTTTTTGGCCAACCAAGCAAGCTTGCAAAGGAAATCTGCACTACAATGAAGTCTCACTTCCCCCCGGTCAAAAGGGCCATCTGAAAAAAGTGTAAAATCCAGAAAGGCAGGACAGGTCATGGAGAACTGGGAGCCTTGTTATGCTGATGGGCGGGATGTAAATTGCCAACAACCACTCGGGAGAAGTGTATGGTGTTTCCTGAAACATCTAAAAAACAAAGCAACAGAGCCTAGGGCACTTCCACTTATGGTCCTATAGCTTAGGGAAATTAAAATCAAAAAGACACAGCCACCCCAAAGTTTGGAACGGCTCTGTTTACAAGAACCTCGTTTACAGTACAAGTTCAACATCGCAGAAAGTGAAAAATGGATAAAGAACTTGTGGTACTTACGTACAATGCAGTATCACTCAGCAATGAAATCTATGTCATCAGGCCCATAGCAGCATAATGAGTAGATTCAGGTACGATGATTCTAACTGAAATAAGTCACACAGAAAAAGAAACATCATAAGATATCACTAATACACGGAATGGAAACTTGGCTACACAGGAACTGAATTACAGAACAGAACAGGGTCTCAAATTTAGAAAACCAACTTATGCTTGCTTAAGGGGAAAGGTGAGTTGGGGTGCTGCATAAAACCAGAGATTGAAATGAGCACAGATAAAGTTCCTTAAGCCAAATATGGAATAGACAACAGCTACTCCTTGCTCAACGAAATGGACTCAACACCCCATATTAAACGCCTAAGAATGTACCTGACTAGTAAGTATCTTAAAACCTATGGATTGCTATGTCTCCGTAAGAGAATCAAGCATGTGTACAGGGGCATAAACGCAGCAGTGATAGGATTGGAGAGGTTCGGTGAGCAAATGAAGACCCTTTGAAGTCATATTGCATGGTACCCATTCCACAGGTTTCAACTACCCAGGTTTAAGGTATTCTTCCTTCAGCTATAACATGCATGTGGATCCTAGAGTATGATCAACCATGTGATCGGGAGACGTGTTCAAATATGTCTCAGTTTTCCTCCCCTGGTACTCGGGTGCAACATTCCAGACGCTTTACTAACACTCTCCCCACTTGGAGAGTCAGTCCCTTTAACCTCCTGTTTGGCCCAGTTTGCAATTTCTGCGGAAGATGAACAGGAATAGCGAGAACCAATGAGAGGCTAGCTGGAGGTGTCTGGATGGGCAAATTTAACTCTCATTTCCCACCAGGAAGAGGAAATAACCAAAGGCTCAGCGTGCCGTACCGGAACCAGATTAGGGCCTGAAGCCATCCTGCGGTGTTGCGGCCAGGTCACAAGAAAGCGAGTTGAAGAAAGGAGCTCAGGGGCACTGTAATTCACAAACCTGCAGAGTTATAAATGACAGCTATCGTCCAAAAATAGACTGAAGTAAGGCTGCCAAGAGGACTTGAAAGCGGGGCAGAATTGCAGGAAACCGATTTCAGGAGGTAGACTGGAATTGCATTGAAAGCATAGGAAAAGAGGCAGAACGTCCACAATGATGCACTTGGCCAAAAAGGGCGTATGCGTTTTTTCCTGAATATAATCAGGAAAAAACGCATACGCCCTTTTTGGCCAACCAAGCAAGCTTGCAAAGGAAATCTGCACTACAATGAAGTCTCACTTCCCCCCGGTCAAAAGGGCCATCTGAAAAAAGTGTAAAGTCCAGAAAGGCAGGACAGGCCATGGAGAACTGGGAGCCTTGTTATGCTGATGGGCGGGATGTAAATTGCCAACAGACACTCGGGAGAAGTGTATGGTGTTTCCTGAAACATCTAAAAAACAAAGCAACAGAACCTAGGGCACTTCCACTTATGGTCCTATAGCTTAGGGAAATTAAAATCAAAAAGACACAGCCACCCCAAAGTTTGGAACGGCTCTGTTTACAAGAACCTCGTTTACAGTACAAGTTCAACATCGCAGAAAGTGAAAAATGGATAAAGAAGTTGTGGTATTTACTTACAAAGCAATATCACTCAGCAATGAAATCTGTGTCATCAGGCCCTTAGCAGCACAATGAGTGGATTCAGGTATGATGATTCTAACTGAAATAAGTCACACAGAAAAAGAAACATCATGAGATATCAGTAATACACGGAATGTAAACTTGGCTACACAGGAACTGAATTACAGAACAGAACAGGGTCTCAAATTTAGAAAAGCAACTTATGCTTGCTTAAGGGGAAAGGTGAGTTGGGGTGCTGCATAAAACCAGAGATTGAAATGAGCACAGATAAAGTTCCTTAAGCCAAATATGGAATAGACAAGAGCTACTCCTTGCTCAATGAAATGGACTCAACACCGCATATTAAACGCCTAAGAATGTACCTGACTAGTAAGTATCTTAAAACCTATAGATTGCTATGTCTCCGAAAGAGAATCAAGCATGTGTACAGGGGCATAAACGCAGCAGTGATAGGATTGGAGAGGTTCGGTGAGCAAATGAAGACCCTTTGAAGTCATATTGCAATGTACCCATTCCACAGGTTTCAACTACCCAGGTTTTAGGTATTCTTCCTTCAGCTAAAACATGCATGTGGAACCCAGAGTATGATCAACCATGTGATCGGGAGACGTGTTCAAATATGTCTCAGTTTTCCTCCCCTGGTACTCGGGTGCAACATTCCAGATGCTTTACTAACACTCTCCCCACTTGGAGAGTCAGCGCCTTTAACCTCCTGTTTGGCCCAGTTTGCAATTTCTGCGGAAGATGAACAGGAGTAGCGAGAACCAATGAGAGGCTAGCTGGAGGTGTCTGGACGGGCAAATTTAACTCTCATTTCCCACCAGGAGGAGGAAATAACCAAAAGCTCAGCGTGCCGTGCCAGAACCAGATTAGGGCATGAAGCCATCCTGCGGTGTTGCGGCCAGGTCACAAGAAAGCGAGTTGAAGAAAGGAGCTCAGGGGCACTGTAATTCACAAACCTGCAGAGTTATAAATGACAGCTATCGTCCAAAAATAGACTGAAGTAAGGCTACCAAGAGGACTTGAAAGCGGGGCAGAATTGCAGGAAACCGATTTCAGGAGGTAGACTGGAATTGCATTGAAAGCATAGGAAAAGAGGCAGAACGTCCACAATGATGCACTTGGCCAAAAAGGGCGTATGCGTTTTTTCCTGAATATATTCAGGAAAAAACGCATACGCCCTTTTTGGCCAACCAAGCAAGCTTGCAAAGGAAATCTGCACTACAATGAAGTCTCACTTCCCCCAGGTCAAAAGGGCCATCTGAAAAAAGTGTAAAATCCAGAAAGGCAACAGGTCATTGAGAACTGGGAGCCTTGTTATGCTGATGGGCGGGATGTAAATTGCCAACAGACACTTGGGAGAAGTGTATGGTGTTTCCTGAAACATCTAAAACACAAAGCAACAGAGCCTAGGGCACTGCCACTTATGGTCCTATAGCTTAGGGAAATTAAAATCAAAAAGACACAGCCACCCCAAAGTTTGGGACGCCTCTGTTTACAAGAACCTCGTTTACAGTACAAGTTCAACATCGCAGAAAGTGAAAAATGGATAAAGAAGTTGTGGTATTTACTTACAAAGCAATATCACTCAGCAATGAAATCTATGTCATCAGGCCCTTAGCATCACAATGAGTGGATTCAGGTATGATGATTCTAACTGAAATAAGTCACACAGAAAAAGACACATCATAAGATATCAGTAATACACGGAATGTAAACTTGGCTACACAGGAACTGAATTACAGAACAGAACAGGTTCTCAAATTTAGAAAACCAACTTATGCTTGCTTAAGGGTAAAGGTGAGTTGGGGTGCTGCATAAAACCAGAGATTGAAATGAGCACAGATAAAGTTCCTTAAGCCAAATATGGAATAGACAAGAGCTACTCCTTGCTCAACGAAATGGACTCAACACCCCATATTAAACGCCTAAGAATGTACCTGACTAGTAAGTATCTTAAAACCTATGGATTGCTATGTCTCCAAAAGAGAATCAAGCGTGTGTACAGGGTTTAAATGCAGCAGTGATAGGATTGGAGAGGTTCGGTGAGCAAATGAAGACCCTTTGAAGTCATATTGCATGCTACCCATTTCACGGGTCTCAACTCTCCAGGTTTAAGGTATTCTTCCTTCAGCTAAAACATGCATGTGGAACCCAAGTATGATCAACCATGTGAACGGGAGACGTGTTCAAATATGTCTCAGTTTTCCTCCCCTGGTACTCGGGTGCAACATTCCAGACGCTTTACTAACACTCTCCCCACTTGGAGAGTCAGCGCCTTTAACCTCCTGTTTGGCCCAGTTTGCAATTTCTGCGGAAGATGAACAGGAATAGCGAGAACCAATGAGAGGCTAGCTGGAGGTGTCTGGACGGGCAAATTTAACACTCATTTCCCACCAGGAAGAGGAAATAACCAAAGGCTCAGCGTGCCGTACCGGAACCAGATTAGGGCCTGAAGCCATCCTGCGGTGTTGCGGCCAGCTCAAAAGAAAGCGAGTTGAAGAAAGGAGCTCAGGGGCACTGTAATTCACAAACCTGCAGAGTTATAAATGACAGCTATCGTCCAAAAATAGACTGAAGTAAGGCTGCCAAGAGGACTTGAAAGCGGGGCAGAATTGCAGGAAACCGATTTCAGGAGGTAGACTGGAATTGCATTGAAAGCATAGGAAAAGAGGCAGAACGTCCACAATGATGCACTTGGCCAAAAAGGGCGTATGCGTTTTTTCCTGAATATATTCAGGAAAAAACGCATACGCCCTTTTTGGCCAACCAAGCAAGCTTGCAAAGGAAATCTGCACTACAATGAAGTCTCACTTCCCCCGGGTCAAAAGGGCCATCTGAAAAAAGTGTAAAATCCAGAAAGGCAGGACAGGCCATGGAGAACTGGGAGCCTTGTTATGCTGATGGGCGCGATGTAAATTGCCAACAACCACTAGGGAGAAGTGTATGGTGTTTCCTGAAACATCTAAAAAACAAAGCAACAGAGCCTAGGGCACTTCCACTTATGGTCCTATAGCTTAGGGAAATTAAAATCAAGAAGACACAGCCACCCCAAAGTTTGGAACGGCTCTGTTTACAAGAACCTCGTTTACAGTACAAGTTCAACATCGCAGAAAGTGAAAAATGGATAAAGAACTTGTGGTACTTACGTACAATGCAGTATCACTCAGCAATGAAATCTATGTCATCAGGCCCGTGGCAGCATAATGAGTAGATTCAGGTACGATGATTCTAACTGAAATAAGTCACACAGAAAAAGAAACATCATAAGATATCACTAATACACGGAATGTAAACTTGGCTACACAGGAACTGAAATCCAAAACACAACAGGTTCTCAAATTTAGAAAACCAACTTATGCTTGCTTAAGGGTAAAGGTGAGTTGGGGTGCTGCATAAAACCAGAGATTGAAATGAGCACAGATAAAGTTCCTTAAGCCAAATATGGAATAGACAAGAGCTACTCCTTGCTCAACGAAATGGACTCAACACCGCATATTAAACGCCTAAGAATGTACCTGACTAGTAAGTATCTTAAAACCTATGGATTGCTATGTCTCCGAAAGAGAATCAAGCATGTGTACAGGGGCATAAACGCAGCAGTGATAGGATTGGAGAGGTTCGGTGAGCAAATGAAGACCCTTTGAAGTCATATTGCATGGTACCCATTCCACGGGTTTCAACTACCCAGGTTTTAGGTATTCTTCCTTCAGCTAAAACATGCATGTGGAACCCAGAGTATGATCAACCATGCGATCAGGAGACGTGTTCAAATATGTCTCAGTTTTCCTCCCCTGGTACTCGGGTGCAACATTCCAGACGCTTTACTAACACTCTCCCCACTTGGAGAGTCAGCGCCTTTAACCTCCTGTTTGGCCCAGTTTGCAATTTCTGCGGAAGATGAACAGGAATAGCGAGATCCAATGAGAGGCTAGCTGGAGGTGTCTGGACGGGCAAATTTAACTCTCATTTCCCAACAGAAAGAGGAAATAACCAAAGGCTCAGCGTGCCGTACCGGAACCAGATTAGGGCCTGAAGCCATCCTGCGCTGTTGCGGCCAGCTCAAAGAAAACGAGTTGAAGAAAGGAGCTCAGGGGCACTGTAATTCACAAACCTGCAGAGTTATAAATGACAGCTATCGTCCAAAAATATACTGAAGTAAGGCTGCCAAGAGGACTTGAAAGCGGGGCAGAATTGCAGGAAACCGATTGCAGGAGGTAGACTGGAATTGCATTGAAAGCATAGGAAAAGAGGCAGAACGTCCACAATGATGCACTTGGCGAAAAAGGGCGTATGCGTTTTTTCCTGAATATATTCAGGAAAAAACGCATACGCCCTTTTTGGCCAACCAAGCAAGCTTGCAAAGGAAATCTGCACTACAATGAAGTCTCACTTCCCCCCGGTCAAAAGGGCCATCTGAAAAAAGTGTAAAATCCAGAAAGGCAGGACAGGCCATGGAGAACTGGGAGCCTTGTTATGCTGATGGGCGGGATGTAAATTGCCAACAACCACTCGGGAGAAGTGTATGGTGTTTCCTGAAACATCTAAAAAACAAAGCAACAGAACCTAGGGCACTTCCACTTATGGTCCTATAGCTTAGGGAAATTAAAATCAAAAAGACACAGCCACCCCAAAGTTTGGAACGGCTCTGTTTACAAGAACCTCGTTTACAGTACAAGTTCAACATCGCAGAAAGTGAAAAATGGATAAAGAAGTTGTGGTATTTACTTACAAAGCAATATCACTCAGCAATGAAATCTGTGTCATCAGGCCCTTAGCAGCACAATGAGTGGATTCAGGTATGATGATTCTAACTGAAATAAGTCACACAGAAAAAGAAACATCATAAGATATCAGTAATACACGGAATGTAAACTTGGCTACACAGGAACTGAATTACAGAACAGAACAGGGTCTCAAATTTAGAAAACCAACTTATGCTTGCTTAAGGGTAAAGGTGAGTTGGGGTGCTGCATAAAACCAGAGATTGAAATGAGCACAGATAAAGTTCCTTAAGTCAAATATGGAACAGACAAGAGCTACTCCTTGCTCAACGAAATGGACTCAACACCGCATATTAAACGCCTAAGAATGTACCTGACTAGTAAGTATCGTAAAACCTATGGATTGCTATGTCTCCAAAAGAGAATCAAGCATGTGTACAGAGGCATAAACGCAGCAGTGATAGGATTGGAGAGGTTCGGTGAGCAAATGAAGACCCTTTGAAGTCATGTTGCATGGTACCCATTACACGGGTCTCAACACTCCAGGTTTAAGGTATTCTTCCTTCAGCTAAAACATGCATGTGGAACCCAAGTATGATCAACCATGTGAATGGGAGACGTGTTCAAATATGTCTCAGTTTTCCTCCCCTGGTACTCGGGTGCAACATTCCAGACGCTTTACTAACACTCTCCCCACTTGGAGAGTCAGCGCCTTTAACCTCCTGTTTGGCACAGTTTGCAATTTCTGCGGAAGATGAACAGGAATAGCGAGAACCAATGAGAGACTAGCTGGAGGTGTCTGGACGGGCAAATTTAACTCTCATTTCCCACCAGGAAGAGGAAATAACCAAAGGCACAGCGTGCCGTGCCGGAACCAGATTAGGGCCTGAAGCCATCCTGCGGTGTTGCGGCCAGGTCACAAGAAAGCGAGTTGAAGAAAGGAGCTCAGGGGCACTGTAATTCACAAACCTGCAGAGTTATAAATGACAGCTATCGTCCAAAAATAGACTGAAGTAAGGCTGCCAAGAGGACTTGAAAGCGGGGCAGAATTGCAGGAAACCGATTTCAGGAGGTAGACTGGAATTGCATTGAATGCATAGGAAAAGAGGCAGAACGTCCACAATGATGCACTTGGCCAAAAAGGGCGTATGCGTTTTTTCCTGAATATATTCAGGAAAAAACGCATACGCCCTTTTTGGCCAACCAAGCAAGCTTGCAAAGGAAATCTGCACTAAAATGAAGTCTCACTTCCCCCCGGTCAAAACGGCCTTCTGAAAAAAGTGTAAAATCCAGAAAGGCAGGACAGGCCATGGAGAACTGGGAGCCTTGTTATGCTGATGGGCGGGATGTAAATTGCCAACAACCACTCGGGAGAAGTGTATGGTGTTTCCTGAAACATCTAAAAAACAAAGCAACAGAGCCTAGGGCACTTCCACTTATGGTCCTATAGCTTAGGGAATTTAAAATCAAAAAGACCAGCCACCCCAAAGTTTGGAACGGCTCTGTTTACAAGAACCTCGTTTACAGTACAAGTTCAACATCGCAGAAAGTGAAAAATGGATAAAGAAGTTGTGGTATTTACTTACAAAGCAATATCACTCAGCAATGAAATCTGTGTCATCAGGCCCTTAGCAGCACAATGAGTGGATTCAGGTATGATGATTCTAACTGAAATAAGTCACACAGAAAAAGAAACATCATAAGATATCAGTAATACACGGAATGTAAACTTGGCTACACAGGAACTGAATTACAGAACAGAACAGGGTCTCAAATTTCGAAAACCAACTTATGCTTGCTTAAGGGGAAAGGTGAGTTGGGGTGCTGCATAAAACCAGAGATTGAAATGAGCACAGATAAAGTTCCTTAAGCCAAATATGGAATAGACAAGAGCTACTCCTTGCTCAACGAAATGGACTCAACACCGCATATTAAACGCCTAAGAATGTACCTGACTAGTAAGTATCTTAAAACCTATGGATTGCTATGTCTCTGAAAGAGAATCAAGCATGTGTACAGGGGCATAAACGCAGCAGTGATAGGATTGGGGAGGTTCGGTGAGCAAATGAAGACCCTTTGAAGTCATATTGCATGGTACCCATTCCACGGGTTTCAACTACCCAGGTTTTAGGTATTCTTCCTTCAGCTAAAACATGCATGTGGAACCCAAGTATGATCAACCATGTGAACGGGAGACGTGTTCAAATATGTCTCAGTTTTCCTCCCCTGGTACTCGGGTGCAACATTCCAGACGCTTTACTAACACTCTCCCCACTTGGAGAGTCAGCGCCTTTAACCTCCTGTTTGGCCCAGTTTGCAATTTCTGCGGAAGATGAACAGGAATAGCGAGAACCAATGAGAGGCTAGCTGGAGGTGTCTGGACGGGCAAATTTAACTCTCATTTCCCACCAGGAAGAGGAAATAACCAAAGGCTCAGTGTGCCGTGCCGGAACCAGATTAGGGCCTGAAGCCATCCTGCGGTGTTGCGGCCAGCTCACAAGAAAGCGAGTTGAAGAAAGGAGCTCAGGGGCACTGTAATTCACAAACCTGCAGAGTTATAAATGACAGCTATCGTCCAAAAATAGACTGAAGTAAGGCTGCCAAGAGGACTTGAAAGCGGGGCAGAATTGCAGGAAACTGATTTTAGGAGGTAGACTGGAATTGCATTGAATGCATAGGAAAAGAGGCAGAACGTCCACAATGATGCACTTGGCCAAAAAGGGCGTATGCGTTTTTTCCTGAATATATTCAGGAAAAAACGCATACGCCCTTTTTGGCCAACCAAGCAAGCTTGCAAAGGAAATCTGCACTACAATGAAGTCTCACTTCCCCCCGGTCAAAAGGGCCATCTGAAAAAAGTGTAAAATCCAGAAAGGCAGGACAGGCCATGGAGAACTGGGAGCCTTGTTATGCTGATGGGCGGGATGTAAATTGCCAACAACCACTTGGGAGAAGTGTATGGTGTTTCCTGAAACATCTAAAAAACAAAGCAACAGAGCCTAGGGCACTTCCACTTATGGTCCTATAGCTTAGGAAATTTAAAATCAAAAAGACCAGCCACCCCAAAGTTTGGAACGGCTCTGTTTACAAGAACCTCGTTTACAGTACAAGTTCAACATCGCAGAAAGTGAAAAATGGATAAAGAAGTTGTGGTATTTACTTACAAAGCAATATCACTCAGCAATGAAATCTGTGTCATCAGGCCCTTAGCAGCACAATGAGTGGATTCAGGTATGATGATTCTAACTGAAATAAGTCACACAGAAAAAGAAACATCATAAGATATCAGTAATACACGGAATGTAAACTTGGCTACACAGGAACTGAATTACAGAACAGAACAGGGTCTCAAATTTCGAAAACCAACTTATGCTTGCTTAAGGGGAAAGGTGAGTTGGGGTGCTGCATAAAACCAGAGATTGAAATGAGCACAGATAAAGTTCCTTAAGCCAAATATGGAATAGACAAGAGCTACTCCTTGCTCAACGAAATGGACTCAACACCGCATATTAAACGCCTAAGAATGTACCTGACTAGTAAGTATCTTAAAACCTATGGATTGCTATGTCTCCGAAAGAGAATCAAGCATGTGTACAGGGGCATAAACGCAGCAGTGATAGGATTGGAGAGGTTTGGTGAGCAAATGAATACCCTTTGAAATCATATTGCATGGTACCCATTCCACGGGTTTCAACTACCCAGGTTTTAGGTATTCTTCCTTCAGCTAAAACATGCATGTGGAACCCAAGTATGATCAACCATGTGAACGGGAGACGTGTTCAAATATGTCTCAGTTTTCCTCCCCTGGTACGCGGGTGCAACATTCCAGACGCTTTACTAACACTCTCCCCACTTGGAGAGTCAGTCCCTTTAACCTCCTGTTTGGCCCAGTTTGCAATTTCTGCGGAAGATGAACAGGAATAGCGAGAACCAATGAGAGGCTAGCTGGAGGTGTCTGGACGGGCAAATTTAACTCTCATTTCCCACCAGGAAGAGGAAATAACCAAAGGCTCAGTGTTCCGTGCCGGAACCAGATTAGGGCCTGAAGCCATCCTGCGGTGTTGCGGCCAGCTCACAAGAAAGCGAGTTGAAGAAAGGAGCTCAGGGGCACTGTAATTCACAAACCTGCAGAGTTATAAATGACAGCTATCGTCCAAAAATAGACTGAAGTAAGGCTGCCAAGAGGACTTGAAAGCGGGGCAGAATTGCAGGAAACCGATTTCAGGAGGTAGACTGGAATTGCATTGAAAGCATAGGAAAAGAGGCAGAACGTCCACAATGATGCACTTGGCCAAAAAGGGCGTATGTGTTTTTTCCTGAATATATTCAGGAAAAAACGCATACGCCCTTTTTGGCCAACCAAGCAAGCTTGCAAAGGAAATCTGCACTACAATGAAGTCTCACTTCCCCCCGGTCAAAAGGGCCATCTGAAAAAAGTGTAAAATCCAGAAAGGCAGGACAGGCCATGGAGAACTGGGAGCCTTGTTATGCTGATGGGCGGGATGTAAATTGCCAACAACCACTCGGGAGAAGTGTATGGTGTTTCCTGAAACATCTAAAAAACAAAGCAACAGAGCCTAGGGCACTTCCACTTATGGTCCTATAGCTTAGGGAAATTAAAATGAAAAAGACACAGCCACCCCAAAGTTTGGAACGGCTCTGTTTACAAGAACCTCGTTTACAGTAAAAGTTCAACATCGCAGAAAGTGAAAAATGGATAAAGAAGTTGTGGTATTTACTTACAAAGCAATATCACTCAGCAATGAAATCTGTGTCATCAGGCCCTTAGCAGCACAATGAGTGGATTCAGGTACGATGATTCTAATTCAAATAAGTCACACAGAAAAAGAAACATCATAAGATATCACTAATACACGGAATGTAAACCTGGCTACACAGGAACTGAATTCCAAAACAGAACAGGGTCGCAAATTTAGAAAACCAACTTATGCTTGCTTAAGGGTAAAGGTGAGTTGGGGTGCTGCATAAAACCAGAGATTGAAATGAGCACAGATAAAGTTCCTTAAGCCAAATATGGAATAGACAAGAGCTACTCCTTGCTCATCGAAATGGACTCAACACCCCATATTAAATGCCTAAGAATGTACCTGACTAGTAAGTATCTTAAAACCTATGGATTGCTATGTCTCCAAAAGAGAATCAAGCGTGTGTACAGGGGCATAAACGCAGCAGTGATAGGATTGAAGAGGTTCGGTGAGCAAATGAAGACCCTTTGAAGTCATATTGCATGGTACCCATTCCACGGGTCTCAACTCTCCAGGTTTAAGGTATTCTTCCTTCAGCTAAAACATGCATGTGGAACCCAGAGTATGATCAACCATGTGAACGGGAGACGTGTTCAAATATGTCTCAGTTTTCCTCCCCTGGTACTCGGGTGCAACATTCCAGACACTTTACTAACACTCTCCCCACTTGGAGAGTCAGTGCCTTTAACCTCCTGTTTGGCCCAGTTTGCAATTTCTGCGGAAGATGAACAGGAATAGCGAGAACCAATGAGAGACTAGCTGGAGGTGTCTGGACGGGCAAATTTAACTCTTATTTCCCACCAGGAAGAGGAAATAACCAAAGGCTCAGCATGCCGTGCCAGAACCAGATTAGGGCCTGAAGCCATCCTGCGGTGTTGCGGCCAGATCACAAGAAAGCGAGTTGAAGAAAGGAGCTCAGGGACACTGTAATTCACAAACCTGCAGAGTTATAAATGACAGCTATCGTCCAAAAATAGACTGAAGTAAGGCTGCCAAGAGGACTTGAAAGCAGGGCAGAATTGCAGGAAACCGATTTCAGGAGGTAGACTGGAATTGCATTGAAAGCATAGGAAAAGAGGCAGAACGTCCACAATGATGCACTTGGCCAAAAAGGGCGTATGCGTTTTTTCCTGAATATATTCAGGAAAAAACGCATACGCCCTTTTTGGCCAACCAAGCAAGCTTGCAAAGGAAATCTGCACTACAATGAAGTCTCACTTCCTCCCGGTCAAAAGGGCCATCTGAAAAAAGTGTAAAATCCAGAAAGGCAGGACAGGCCATGGAGAACTGGGAGCCTTGTTATGTTGATGGGTGGGATGTAAATTGCCAACAACCACTCGGGAGAAGTGTATGGTGTTTCCTGAAACATCTAAAAAACAAAGCAACAGAGCCTAGGGCACTTCCACTTATGGTCCTATAGCTTAGGGAAATTAAAATCAAAAAGACACAGCCACCCCAAAGTTTGGGACTCCTCTGTTTACAACAACCTCGTTTACCGTACAAGATCAATATCACAGAAAGTGAAAAATGGATAAAGAACTTGTGGTACTTACGTACAATGCAGTATCACTCAGCAATGAAATCTATGTCATCAGGCCCGTAGCAGCATAATGAGTGGATTCAGGTACGATGATTCTAACTGAAATACGTCACACAGAAAAAGAAACATCATAAGATATCACTAATACACGGAATGTAAACTTGGCTACACAGGAACTGAATTCCAAAACAGAACAGGGTCTCAAATTTAGAAAACCAACTTATGCTTGCTTAAGGGGAAAGGTGAGTTGTGGTGCTGCATAAAACCAGAGATTGAAATGAGCACAGATAAAGTTCCTTAAGCCAAATATGGAATAGACAAGAGCTACTCCTTGCTCAACGAAATGGACTCAACACCCCATATTAAACACCTAAGAATGTACCTGACTAGTAAGTATCTTAAAACCTATGGATTGCTATGTCTCCAAAAGAGAATCAAGCGTGTGTACAGGGGCATAAACGCGGCAGTGATAGGATTGGAGAGGTTCGGTGAGCAAATGAAGACCCTTTGAAGACATATTGCATGGTACCCATTCCACGGGTCTCAACTCTCCAGGTTTAAGGTATTCTTCCTTCAGCTAAAACATGCATGTGGAACCCAGAGTATGATCAACCGTGTGAACGGGAGACGTGTTCAAATATGTCTCAGGTTTCCTCCCCTGGTACTCGGGTGCAACATTCCAGACGCTTTACTAACACTCTCCCCACTTGGAGAGTCAGCGCCTTTAACCTCCTGTTTGGCCCAGTTTGCAATTTCTGCGGAAGATGAACAGGAATAGCGAGAACCAATGAGAGACTAGCTGGAGGTGTCTGGACGGGCAAATTTAACTCTCATTTCCCACCAGGAAGAGGAATTAACCAAAGGCTCAGCGTGCCGTGCCGGAACCAGATTAGGGCCTGAAGCCATCCTGCGGTGTTGCGGCCAGCTCACAAGAAAGCGAGTTGAAGAAAGGAGCTCAGGGGCACTGTAATTCACAAGCCTGCAGAGTTATAAATGACAGCTATCATCCAAAAATAGACTGAAGTAAGGCTGCCAAGAGGACTTGAAAGCGGGGCAGAATTGCAGGAAACCGATTTCAGGAGGTAGACTGGAATTGCATTGAAAGCATAGGAAAAGAGGCAGAACGTCCACAATGATGCACTTGGCCAAAAAGGGCGTATGCGTTTTTTCCTGAATATATTCAGGAAAAAACGCATACGCCCTTTTTGGCCAACCAAGCAAGCTTGCAAAGGAAATCTGCACTACAATGAAGTCTCACTTCCCCCCGGTCAAAAGGGCCATCTGAAAAAAGTGTAAAATCCAGAAAGGCAGGACAGGCCATGGAGAAATGGGAGCCTTGTTATGCTGATGGGCGGGATGTAAATTGCCAACAGACACTCGGGAGAAGTGTATGGTGTTTCCTGAAACATCTAAAAAACAAAGCAACAGAGCCTAGGGCACTGCCACTTGTGGTCCTATAGCTTAGGGAAATCAAAATCAAAAAGACACAGCCACCCCAAAGTTTGGGACGCCTCTGTTTACAAGAACCTCGTTTACAGTACAAGTTCAACATCGCAGAAAGTGAAAAATGGATAAAGAAGTTGTGGTATTTACTTACAAAGCAATATCACTCAGCAATGAAATCTCTGTCATCAGGCCCTTAGCAGCACAATGAGTGGATTCAGGTACGATGATTCTAACTGAAATAAGTCACACAGAAAAAGAAACATCATAAGATATCACTAATACACGGAACGTAAACCTGGCTACACAGGAACTGAATTCCAAAACAGAACAGGGTCGCAAATTTAGAAAACCAACTTATGCTTGCTTAAGGGTAAAGGTGAGTTGGGGTGCTGCATAAAACCAGAGATTGAAATGAGCACAGATAAAGTTCCTTAAGCCAAATATGGAATAGACAAGAGCTACTCCTTGCTCAACGAAATGGACTCAACACCCCATATTAAACGCCTAAGAATGTACCTGACTAGTAAGTATCTTAAAACCTATGGATTGCTATGTCTCCAAAAGAGAATCAAGCGTGTGTACAGGGGCATAAACGCAGCAGTGATAGGATTGAAGAGGTTCGGTGAGCAAATGAAGACCCTTTGAAGTCATATTGCATGGTACCCATTCCACGGGTCTCAACTCTCCAGGTTTAAGGTATTCTTCCTTCAACTAAAACATGCATGTGGAACCCAGAGTACGATCAACCGTGTGAACGGGAGACGTGTTCAAATATGTCTCAGTTTTCCTCCCCTGGTACTCGGGTGCAACATTCCAGACGCTTTACTAACACTCTCCCCACTTGGAGAGTCAGCGCCTTTAACCTCCTGTTTGGCCCAGTTTGCAATTTCTGCGGAAGATGAACAGGAATAGCGAGAACCAATGAGAGACTAGCTGGAGGTGTCTGGACGGGCAAATTTAACTCTTATTTCCCACCAGGAAGAGGAAATAACCAAAGGCTCAGCATGCCGTGCCAGAACCAGATTAGGGCCTGAAGCCATCCAGCGGTGTTGCGGCCAGCTCACAAGAAAGCGAGTTGAAGAAAGGAGCTCAGGGACACTGTAATTCACAAACCTGCAGAGTTATAAATGACAGCTATCGTCCAAAAATAGACTGAAGTAAGGCTGCCAAGAGGACTTGAAAGCAGGGCAGAATTGCAGGAAACCGATTTCAGGAGGTAGACTGGAATTGCATTGAAAGCATAGGAAAAGAGGCAGAACGTCCACAATGATGCACTTGGCCAAAAAGGGCGTATGCGTTTTTTCCTGAATATATTCAGGAAAAAACGCATACGCCCTTTTTGGCCAACCAAGCAAGCTTGCCAATGAAATCTGCACTACAATGAAGTCTCACTTCCCCCCAGTCAAAAGGGCCATCTGAAAAAAGTGTAAAATCCAGAAAGGCAGGACAGGCCATGGAGAACTGGGAGCCTTGTTATGCTGATGGGCGGGATGTAAATTGCCAACAACCACTCGGGAGAAGTGTATGGTGTTTCCTGAAACATCTAAAAGACAAAGCAACAGAGCCTAGGGCACTTCCACTTATGGTCCTATAGCTTAGGGAAATTAAAATCAAAAAGACACAGCCACCCCAAAGTTTGGGACGCCTCTGTTTACAACAACCTCGTTTACCGTACAAGATCAATATCACAGAAAGTG
Source organism: Stenella coeruleoalba (assembly GCF_951394435.1). NCBI lineage: Eukaryota > Metazoa > Chordata > Mammalia > Artiodactyla > Delphinidae > Stenella > Stenella coeruleoalba. The sequence continues at coordinate 133,174 of NW_027646069.1, forward strand.
AAAAATGGATAAAGAACTTGTGGTACTTACGTACAATGCAGTATCACTCAGCAATGAAATCTATGTCATCAGGCCCGTAGCAGCATAATGAGTGGATTCAGGTACGATGATTCTAACTGAAATAAGTCACACAGAAAAAGAAACATCATAAGATATCACTAATACACGGAATGTAAACTTGGCTACACAGGAACTGAATTCCAAAACAGAACAGGGTCTCAAATTTAGAAAACCAACTTATGCTTGCTTAAGGGGAAAGGTGAGTTGTGGTGCTGCATAAAACCAGAGATTGAAATGAGCACAGATAAAGTTCCTTAAGCCAAATATGGAATAGACAAGAGCTACTCCTTGCTCAACGAAATGGACTCAACACCCCATATTAAACGCCTAAGAATGTACCTGACTAGTAAGTATCTTAAAACCTATGGATTGCTATGTCTCCAAAAGAGAATCAAGCGTGTGGACAGGGGCATAAACGCAGCAGTGATAGGATTGGAGAGGTTCGGTGAGCAAATGAAGACCCTTTGAAGACATATTGCATGGTACCCATTCCACGGGTCTCAACTCTCCAGGTTTAAGGTATTCTTCCTTCAGCTAAAACATGCATGTGGAACCCAGAGTATGATCAACCGTGTGAACGGGAGACGTGTTCAAATATGTCTCAGGTTTCCTCCCCTGGTACTCGGGTGCAACATTCCAGACGCTTTACTAACACTCTCCCCACTTGGAGAGTCAGCGCCTTTAACCTCCTGTTTGGCCCAGTTTGCAATTTCTGCGGAAGATGAACAGGAATAGCGAGAACCAATGAGAGACTAGCTGGAGGTGTCTGGACGGGCAAATTTAACTCTCATTTCCCACCCGGAAGAGGAATTAACCAAAGGCTCAGCGTGCCGTGCCGGAACCAGATTAGGGCCTGAAGCCATCCTGCGGTGTTGCGGCCAGCTCACAAGAAAGCGAGTTGAAGAAAGGAGCTCAGGGGCACTGTAATTCACAAGCCTGCAGAGTTATAAATGACAGCTATCGTCCAAAAATAGACTGAAGTAAGGCTGCCAAGAGGACTTGAAAGCGGGGCAGAATTGCAGGAAACCGATTTCAGGAGGTAGACTGGAATTGCATTGAAAGCATAGGAAAAGAGGCAGAACGTCCACAATGATGCACTTGGCCAAAAAGGGCGTATGAGATTTTTCCTGAATATATTCAGGAAAAAACGCATACGCCCTTTTTGGCCAACCAAGCAAGCTTGCAAAGGAAATCTGCACTACAATGAAGTCTCACTTCCCCACAGTCAAAAGGGCCATCTGAAAAAAGTGTAAAATCCAGAAAGGCAGGACAGGCCATGGAGAACTGGGAGCCTTGTTATGCTGATGGGCGGGATGTAAATTGCCAACAGACACTCGGGAGAAGTGTATGGTGTTTCCTGAAACATCTAAAAAACAAAGCAACAGAGCCTAGGGCACTGCCACTTGTGGTCCTATAGCTTAGGGAAATCAAAATCAAAAAGACACAGCCACCCCAAAGTTTGGGATGCCTCTGTTTACAAGAACCTCGTTTACATTACAAGTTCAACATCGCAGAAAGTGAAAAATGGATAAAGAAGTTGTGGTATTTACTTACAAAGCAATATCACTCAGCAATGAAATCTGTGCCATCAGGCCCTTAGCAGCACAATGAGTGGATTCAGGTACGATGATTCTAACTGAAATAAGTCACACAGAAAAAGAAACATCATAAGATATCACTAATACACGGAATGTAAACCTGGCTACACAGGAACTGAATTCCAAAACAGAACAGGGTCGCAAATTTAGAAAACCAACTTATGCTTGCTTAAGGGTAAAGGTGAGTTGGGGTGCTGCATAAAACCAGAGATTGAAATGAGCACAGATAAAGTTCCTTAAGCCAAATATGGAATAGACAAGAGCTACTCCTTGCTCAATGAAATGGACTCAACACCCCATATTAAACGCCTAAGAATGTACCTGACTAGTAAGTATCTTAAAACCTATGGATTGCTATGTCTCCAAAAGAGAATCAAGCGTGTGTACAGGGGCATAAACGCAGCAGTGATAGGATTGAAGAGGTTCGGTGAGCAAATGAAGAACCTTTGAAGTCATATTGCATGGTACCCATTCCACGGTTCTCAACTCTCCAGGTTTAAGGTATTCTTCCTTCAGCTAAAACATGCATGTGGAACCCAGAGTATGATCAACCGTGTGAACGGGAGACGTGTTCAAATATGTCTCAGTTTTCCTCCCCTGGTACTCGGGTGCAACATTCCAGACGCTTTACTAACACTCTCCCCACTTGGAGAGTCAGCGCCTTCAACCTCCTGTTTGGCCCAGTTTGCAATTTCTGCGGAAGATGAACAGGAATAGCGAGAACCAATGAGAGACTAGCTGGAGATGTCTGGACGGGCAAGTTTAACTCTTATTTCCCACCAGGAAGAGGAAATAACCAAAGGCTCAGCGTGCCGTACCGGAACCAGATTAGGGCCTGAAGCCATCCTGCGCTGTTGCGGCCAGCTCAAAAGAAAACGAGTTGAAGAAAGGAGCTCAGGGGCACTGTAATTCACAAACCTGCAGAGTTATAAATGACAGCTATCGTCCAAAAATAGACTGAAGTAAGGCTGCCAAGAGGACTTGAAAGCGGGGCAGAATTGCAGGAAACCGATTGCAGGAGGTAGACTGGAATTGCATTGAAAGCATAGGAAAAGAGGCAGAACGTCCACAATGATGCACTTGGCCAAAAAGGGCGTATGCGTTTTTTCCTGAATATATTCAGGAAAAAACGCATACGCCCTTTTTGGCCAACCAAGCAAGCTTGCAAAGGAAATCTGCACTACAATGAAGTCTCACTTCCCCCCGGTCAAAAGGGCCATCTGAAAAAAGTGTAAAATCCAGAAAGGCAGGACAGGCCATGGAGAACTGGGAGCCTTGTTATGCTGATGGGCGGGATGTAAATTGCCAACAACCACTCGGGAGAAGTGTATGGTGTTTCCTGAAACATCTAAAAAACAAAGCAACAGAACCTAGGGCACTTCCACTTATGGTCCTATAGCTTAGGGAAATTAAAATCAAAAAGACACAGCCACCCCAAAGTTTGGAACGGCTCTGTTTACAAGAACCTCGTTTACAGTACAAGTTCAACATCGCAGAAAGTGAAAAATGGATAAAGAAGTTGTGGTATTTACTTACAAAGCAATATCACTCAGCAATGAAATCTGTGTCATCAGGCCCTTAGCAGCACAATGAGTGGATTCAGGTATGATGATTCTAACTGAAATAAGTCACACAGAAAAAGAAACATCATAAGATATCAGTAATACACGGAATGTAAACTTGGCTACACAGGAACTGAATTACAGAACAGAACAGGGTCTCAAATTTAGAAAACCAACTTATGCTTGCTTAAGGGTAAAGGTGAGTTGGGGTGCTGCATAAAACCAGAGATTGAAATGAGCACAGATAAAGTTCCTTAAGTCAAATATGGAACAGACAAGAGCTACTCCTTGCTCAACGAAATGGACTCAACACCGCATATTAAACGCCTAAGAATGTACCTGACTAGTAAGTATCGTAAAACCTATGGATTGCTATGTCTCCAAAAGAGAATCAAGCATGTGTACAGAGGCATAAACGCAGCAGTGATAGGATTGGAGAGGTTCGGTGAGCAAATGAAGACCCTTTGAAGTCATGTTGCATGGTACCCATTACACGGGTCTCAACTCTCCAGGTTTAAGGTATTCTTCCTTCAGCTAAAACATGCATGTGGAACCCAAGTATGATCAACCATGTGAATGGGAGACGTGTTCAAATATGTCTCAGTTTTCCTCCCCGGGTACTCGGGTGCAACATTCCAGACGCTTTACTAACACTCTCCCCACTTGGAGAGTCAGCGCCTTTAACCTCCTGTTTGGCCCAGTTTGCAATTTCTGCGGAAGTTGAACAGGAATAGCGAGAACTAATGAGAGGCTAGCTGGAGGTGTCTGGACGGGCAAATTTAACTCTCATTTCCCACCCGGAAGAGGAAATAACCAAAGGCTCAGCGTGCCGTACCGGAGCCAGATTAGGGCCTGAAGCCATCCTGCGGTGTTGCGGCCAGCTCAAAAGAAAGCGAGTTGAAGAAAGGAGCTCAGGGGCACTGTAATTCACAAGCCTGCAGAGTTATAAATGACAGCTATCGTCCAAAAATAGACTGAAGTAAGGCTGCCAAGAGGACTTGAAAGCGGGACAGAATTGCAGAAAACCGATTTCAGGAGGTAGACTGGAATTGCATTGAAAGCATAGGAAAAGAGGCAGAACGTCCACAATGATGCACTTGGCCAAAAAGGGCATATGCGTTTTTTCCTGAATATATTCAGGAAAAAACGCATATGCACTTTTTGGCCAACCAAGCAAGCTTGCAAAGGAAATCTGCACTACAATGAAGTCTCACTTCCCCCAGGTCAAAAGGGCCATCTGAAAAAAGTGTAAAATCCAGAAAGGCAGGACAGGCCATGGAGAACTGGGAGCCTTGTTATGCTGATGGGCAGGATGTAAATTGCCAACAACCACTCGGGAGAAGTGTATGGTGTTTCCTGAAACATCTAAAAAACAAAGCAACAGAACCTAGGGCACTTCCACTTATGGTACTATAGCTTAGGGAAATTAAAATCAAAAAGACACAGCCACCCCAAAGTTTGGAACGGCTCTGTTTACAAGAACCTCGTTTACAGTACAAGTTCAACATCGCAGAAAGTGAAAAATGGATAAAGAAGTTGTGGTATTTACTTACAAAGCAATATCACTCAGCAATGAAATCTGTGTCATCAGGCCCTTAGCAGCACAATGAGTGGATTCAGGTATGATGATTCTAACTGAAATAAGTCACACAGAAAAAGAAACATCATAAGATATCAGTAATACACGGAATGTAAACTTGGCTACACAGGAACTGAATTACAGAACAGAACAGGGTCTCAAATTTAGAAAACCAACTTATGCTTGCTTAAGGGTAAAGGTGAGTTGGGGTGCTGCATAAAACCAGAGATTGAAATGAGCACAGATAAAGTTCCTTAAGCCAAATATGGAATAGACAAGAGCTACTCCTTGCTCAACGAAATGGACTCAACACCGCATATTAAACACCTAAGAATGTACCTGACTAGTAAGTATCTTAAAACCTATAGATTGCTATGTCTCCGAAAGAGAATCAAGCATGTGTACAGGGGCATAAACGCAGCAGTGATAGGATTGGAGAGGTTCAGTGAGCAAATGAAGTTCCTTTGAAGTCATATTGCATGGTACCCATTCCACGGGTTTCAACTACCCAGGTTTTAGGTATTCTTCCTTCAGCTAAAACATGCATGTGGAACCCAGAGTATGATCAACCATGTGATCGGGAGACGTGTTCAAATATGTCTCAGTTTTCCTCCCCTGGTACTCGGGTGCAACATTCCAGACGCTTTACTAACACTCTCCCCACTTGGAGAGTCAGCGCCTTTAACCTCCTGTTTGGCCCAGTTTGCAATTTCTGCGGAAGATGAACAGGAATAGCGAGAACCAATGAGAGACTAGCTGGAGGTGTCTGGACGGGCAAATTTAACTCTCATTTCCCACCAGGAAGAGGAAATAACCAAAGGCACAGCGTGCCGTGCCGGAACCAGATTAGGGCCTGAAGCCATCCTGCGGTGTTGCGGCCAGGTCACAAGAAAGCGAGTTGAAGAAAGGAGCTCAGGGGCACTGTAATTCACAAACCTGCAGAGTTATAAATGACAGCTATCGTCCAAAAATAGACTGAAGTAAGGCTGCCAAGAGGACTTGAAAGCGGGGCAGAATTGCAGGAAACCGATTTCAGGAGGTAGACTGGAATTGCATTGAATGCATAGGAAAAGAGGCAGAACGTCCACAATGATGCACTTGGCCAAAAAGGGCGTATGCGTTTTTTCCTGAATATATTCAGGAAAAAACGCATACGCCCTTTTTGGCCAACCAAGCAAGCTTGCAAAGGAAATCTGCACTACAATGAAGTCTCACTTCCCCCCGGTCAAAAGGGCCATCTGAAAAAAGTGTAAAATCCAGAAAGGCAGGACAGGCCATGGAGAACTGGGAGCCTTGTTATGCTGATGGGCGGGATGTAAATTGCCAACAACCACTCGGGAGAAGTGTATGGTGTTTCCTGAAACATCTAAAAAACAAAGCAACAGAGCCTAGGGCACTTCCACTTATGGTCCTATAGCTTAGGGAATTTAAAATCAAAAAGACCAGCCACCCCAAAGTTTGGAACGGCTCTGTTTACAAGAACCTCGTTTACAGTACAAGTTCAACATCGCAGAAAGTGAAAAATGGATAAAGAAGTTGTGGTATTTACTTACAAAGCAATATCACTCAGCAATGAAATCTGTGTCATCAGGCCCTTAGCAGCACAATGAGTGGATTCAGGTATGATGATTCTAACTGAAATAAGTCACACAGAAAAAGAAACATCATAAGATATCAGTAATACACGGAATGTAAACTTGGCTACACAGGAACTGAATTACAGAACAGAACAGGGTCTCAAATTTCGAAAACCAACTTATGCTTGCTTAAGGGGAAAGGTGAGTTGGGGTGCTGCATAAAACCAGAGATTGAAATGAGCACAGATAAAGTTCCTTAAGCCAAATATGGAATAGACAAGAGCTACTCCTTGCTCAACGAAATGGACTCAACACCGCATATTAAACGCCTAAGAATGTACCTGACTAGTAAGTATCTTAAAACCTATGGATTGCTATGTCTCTGAAAGAGAATCAAGCATGTGTACAGGGGCATAAACGCAGCAGTGATAGGATTGGGGAGGTTCGGTGAGCAAATGAAGACCCTTTGAAGTCATATTGCATGGTACCCATTCCACGGGTTTCAACTACCCAGGTTTTAGGTATTCTTCCTTCAGCTAAAACATGCATGTGGAACCCAAGTATGATCAACCATGTGAACGGGAGACGTGTTCAAATATGTCTCAGTTTTCCTCCCCTGGTACTCGGGTGCAACATTCCAGACGCTTTACTAACACTCTCCCCACTTGGAGAGTCAGCGCCTTTAACCTCCTGTTTGGCACAGTTTGCAATTTCTGCGGAAGATGAACAGGAATAGCGAGAACCAATGAGAGGCTAGCTGGAGGTGTCTGGACGGGCAAATTTAACTCTCATTTCCCACCAGGAAGAGGAAATAACCAAAGGCTCAGTGTGCCGTGCCGGAACCAGATTAGGGCCTGAAGCCATCCTGCGGTGTTGCGGCCAGCTCACAAGAAAGCGAGTTGAAGAAAGGAGCTCAGGGGCACTGTAATTCACAAACCTGCAGAGTTATAAATGACAGCTATCGTCCAAAAATAGACTGAAGTAAGGCTGCCAAGAGGACTTGAAAGCGGGGCAGAATTGCAGGAAACTGATTTTAGGAGGTAGACTGGAATTGCATTGAATGCATAGGAAAAGAGGCAGAACGTCCACAATGATGCACTTGGCCAAAAAGGGCGTATGCGTTTTTTCCTGAATATATTCAGGAAAAAACGCATACGCCCTTTTTGGCCAACCAAGCAAGCTTGCAAAGGAAATCTGCACTACAATGAAGTCTCACTTCCCCCCGGTCAAAAGGGCCATCTGAAAAAAGTGTAAAATCCAGAAAGGCAGGACAGGCCATGGAGAACTGGGAGCCTTGTTATGCTGATGGGCGGGATGTAAATTGCCAACAACCACTTGGGAGAAGTGTATGGTGTTTCCTGAAACATCTAAAAAACAAAGCAACAGAGCCTAGGGCACTTCCACTTATGGTCCTATAGCTTAGGAAATTTAAAATCAAAAAGACCAGCCACCCCAAAGTTTGGAACGGCTCTGTTTACAAAAACCTCGTTTACAGTACAAGTTCAACATCGCAGAAAGTGAAAAATGGATAAAGAAGTTGTGGTATTTACTTACAAAGCAATATCACTCAGCAATGAAATCTGTGTCATCAGGCCCTTAGCAGCACAATGAGTGGATTCAGGTATGATGATTCTAACTGAAATAAGTCACACAGAAAAAGAAACATCATAAGATATCAGTAATACACGGAATGTAAACTTGGCTACACAGGAATTGAATTACAGAACAGAACAGGGTCTCAAATTTAGAAAACCAACTTATGCTTGCTTAAGGGTAAAGGTGAGTTGGGGTGCTGCATAAAACCAGAGATTGAAATGAGCACAGATAAAGTTCCTTAAGCCAAATATGGAATAGACAAGAGCTACTCCTTGCTCAACGAAATGGACTCAACACCGCATATTAAACGCCTAAGAATGTACCTGACTAGTAAGTATCTTAAAACCTATGGATTGCTATGTCTCCGAAAGAGAATCAAGCATGTGTACAGGGGCATAAACGCAGCAGTGATAGGATTGGGGAGGTTCGGTGAGCAAATGAAGACCCTTTGAAGTCATATTGCATGGTATCCATTCCACGGGTTTCAACTACCCAGGTTTTAGGTATTCTTCCTTCAGCTAAAACATGCATGTGGAACCCAAGTATGATCAACCATGTGAACGGGAGACGTGTTCAAATATGTCTCAGTTTTCCTCCCCTGGTACTCGGGTGCAACATTCCAGACGCTTTACTAACACTCTCCCCACTTGGAGAGTCAGCGCCTTTAACCTCCTGTTTGGCACAGTTTGCAATTTCTGCGGAAGATGAACAGGAATAGCGAGAACCAATGAGAGGCTAGCTGGAGGTGTCTGGACGGGCAAATTTAACTCTCATTTCCCACCAGGAAGAGGAAATAACCAAAGGCTCAGTGTGCCGTGCCGGAACCAGATTAGGGCCTGAAGCCATCCTGCGGTGTTGCGGCCAGCTCACAAGAAAGCGAGTTGAAGAAAGGAGCTCAGGGGCACTGTAATTCACAAACCTGCAGAGTTATAAATGACAGCTATCGTCCAAAAATAGACTGAAGTAAGGCTGCCAAGAGGACTTGAAAGCGGGGCAGAATTGCAGGAAACCGATTTTAGGAGGTAGACTGGAATTGCATTGAATGCATAGGAAAAGAGGCAGAACGTCCACAATGATGCACTTGGCCAAAAAGGGCGTATGCGTTTTTTCCTGAATATATTCAGGAAAAAACGCATACGCCCTTTTTGGCCAACCAAGCAAGCTTGCAAAGGAAATCTGCACTACAATGAAGTCTCACTTCCCCCCGGTCAAAAGGGCCATCTGAAAAAAGTGTAAAATCCAGAAAGGCAGGACAGGCCATGGAGAACTGGGAGCCTTGTTATGCTGATGGGCGGGATGTAAATTGCCAACAACCACTTGGGAGAAGTGTATGGTGTTTCCTGAAACATCTAAAAAACAAAGCAACAGAGCCTAGGGCACTTCCACTTATGGTCCTATAGCTTAGGAAATTTAAAATCAAAAAGACCAGCCACCCCAAAGTTTGGAACGGCTCTGTTTACAAGAACCTCGTTTACAGTACAAGTTCAACATCGCAGAAAGTGAAAAATGGATAAAGAAGTTGTGGTATTTACTTACAAAGCAATATCACTCAGCAATGAAATCTGTGTCATCAGGCCCTTAGCAGCACAATGAGTGGATTCAGGTATGATGATTCTAACTGAAATAAGTCACACAGAAAAAGAAACATCATAAGATATCAGTAATACACGGAATGTAAACTTGGCTACACAGGAATTGAATTACAGAACAGAACAGGGTCTCAAATTTAGAAAACCAACTTATGCTTGCTTAAGGGTAAAGGTGAGTTGGGGTGCTGCATAAAACCAGAGATTGAAATGAGCACAGATAAAGTTCCTTAAGCCAAATATGGAATAGACAAGAGCTACTCCTTGCTCAACGAAATGGACTCAACACCGCATATTAAACGCCTAAGAATGTACCTGACTAGTAAGTATCTTAAAACCTATGGATTGCTATGTCTCCGAAAGAGAATCAAGCATGTGTACAGGGGCATAAACGCAGCAGTGATAGGATTGGGGAGGTTCGGTGAGCAAATGAAGACCCTTTGAAGTCATATTGCATGGTACCCATTCCACGGGTTTCAACTACCCAGGTTTTAGGTATTCTTCCTTCAGCTAAAACATGCATGTGGAACCCAAGTATGATCAACCATGTGAACGGGAGACGTGTTCAAATATGTCTCAGTTTTCCTCCCCTGGTACGCGGGTGCAACATTCCAGACGCTTTACTAACACTCTCCCCACTTGGAGAGTCAGTCCCTTTAACCTCCTGTTTGGCCCAGTTTGCAATTTCTGCGGAAGATGAACAGGAATAGCGAGAACCAATGAGAGGCTAGCTGGAGGTGTCTGGACGGGCAAATTTAACTCTCATTTCCCACCAGGAAGAGGAAATAACCAAAGGCTCAGTGTTCCGTGCCGGAACCAGATTAGGGCCTGAAGCCATCCTGCGGTGTTGCGGCCAGCTCACAAGAAAGCGAGTTGAAGAAAGGAGCTCAGGGGCACTGTAATTCACAAACCTGCAGAGTTATAAATGACAGCTATCGTCCAAAAATAGACTGAAGTAAGGCTGCCAAGAGGACTTGAAAGCGGGGCAGAATTGCAGGAAACCGATTTCAGGAGGTAGACTGGAATTGCATTGAAAGCATAGGAAAAGAGGCAGAACGTCCACAATGATGCACTTGGCCAAAAAGGGCGTATGCGTTTTTTCCTGAATATATTCAGGAAAAAACGCATACGCCCTTTTTGGCCAACCAAGCAAGCTTGCAAAGGAAATCTGCACTACAATGAAGTCTCACTTCCCCCCGGTCAAAAGGGCCATCTGAAAAAAGTGTAAAATCCAGAAAGGCAGGACAGGCCATGGAGAACTGGGAGCCTTGTTATGCTGATGGGCGGGATGTAAATTGCCAACAACCACTCGGGAGAAGTGTATGGTGTTTCCTGAAACATCTAAAAAACAAAGCAACAGAGCCTAGGGCACTTCCACTTATGGTCCTATAGCTTAGGGAAATTAAAATCAAAAAGACACAGCCACCCCAAAGTTTGGAACGGCTCTGTTTACAAGAACCTCGTTTACAGTAAAAGTTCAACATCGCAGAAAGTGAAAAATGGATAAAGAAGTTGTGGTATTTACTTACAAAGCAATATCACTCAGCAATGAAATCTGTGTCATCAGGCCCTTAGCAGCACAATGAGTGGATTCAGGTACGATGATTCTAATTGAAATAAGTCACACAGAAAAAGAAACATCATAAGATATCACTAATACACGGAATGTAAACCTGGCTACACAGGAACTGAATTCCAAAACAGAACAGGGTCGCAAATTTAGAAAACCAACTTATGCTTGCTTAAGGGTAAAGGTGAGTTGGGGTGCTGCATAAAACCAGAGATTGAAATGAGCACAGATAAAGTTCCTTAAGCCAAATATGGAATAGACAAGAGCTACTCCTTGCTCATCGAAATGGACTCAACACCCCATATTAAACGCCTAAGAATGTACCTGACTAGTAAGTATCTTAAAACCTATGGATTGCTATGTCTCCAAAAGAGAATCAAGCGTGTGTACAGGGGCATAAACGCAGCAGTGATAGGACTGAAGAGGTTCAGTGAGCAAATGAAGACCCTTTGAAGTCATATTGCATGGTACCCATTCCACGGGTCTCAACTCTCCAGGTTTAAGGTATTCTTCCTTCAGCTAAAACATGCATGTGGAACCCAGAGTATGATCAACCATGTGAACGGGAGACGTGTTCAAATATGTCTCAGTTTTCCTCCCCTGGTACTCGGGTGCAACATTCCAGACACTTTACTAACACTCTCCCCACTTGGAGAGTCAGTGCCTTTAACCTCCTGTTTGGCCCAGTTTGCAATTTCTGCGGAAGATGAACAGGAATAGCGAGAACCAATGAGAGACTAGCTGGAGGTGTCTGGACGGGCAAATTTAACTCTTATTTCCCACCAGGAAGAGGAAATAACCAAAGGCTCAGCATGCCGTGCCAGAACCAGATTAGGGCCTGAAGCCATCCTGCGGTGTTGCGGCCAGCTCACAAGAAAGCGAGTTGAAGAAAGGAGCTCAGGGACACTGTAATTCACAAACCTGCAGAGTTATAAATGACAGCTATCGTCCAAAAATAGACTGAAGTAAGGCTGCCAAGAGGACTTGAAAGCAGGGCAGAATTGCAGGAAACCGATTTCAGGAGGTAGACTGGAATTGCATTGAAAGCATAGGAAAAGAGGCAGAACGTCCACAATGATGCACTTGGCCAAAAAGGGCGTATGTGTTTTTTCCTGAATATATTCAGGAAAAAACGCATACGCCCTTTTTGGCCAACCAAGCAAGCTTGCAAAGGAAATCTGCACTACAATGAAGTCTCACTTCCTCCCGGTCAAAAGGGCCATCTGAAAAAAGTGTAAAATCCAGAAAGGCAGGACAGGCCATGGAGAACTGGGAGCCTTGTTATGCTGATGGGTGGGATGTAAATTGCCAACAACCACTCGGGAGAAGTGTATGGTGTTTCCTGAAACATCTAAAAAACAAAGCAACAGAGCCTAGGGCACTTCCACTTATGGTCCTATAGCTTAGGGAAATTAAAATCAAAAAGACACAGCCACCCCAAAGTTTGGGACGCCTCTGTTTACAACAACCTCGTTTACCGTACAAGATCAATATCACAGAAAGTGAAAAATGGATAAAGAACTTGTGGTACTTACGTACAATGCAGTATCACTCAGCAATGAAATCTATGTCATCAGGCCCTACGATGATTCTAACTGAAATAAGTCACACAGAAAAAGAAACATCATAAGATATCACTAATACACGGAATGTAAACTTGGCTACACAGGAACTGAATTCCAAAACAGAACAGGGTCTCAAATTTAGAAAACCAACTTATGCTTGCTTAAGGGGAAAGGTGAGTTGCGGTGCTGCATAAAACCAGAGATTGAAATGAGCACAGATAAAGTTCCTTAAGCCAAATATGGAATAGACAAGAGCTACTCCTTGCTCAACGAAATGGACTCAACACCCCATATTAAACGCCTAAGAATGTACCTGACTAGTAAGTATCTTAAAACCTATGGATTGCTATGTCTCCAAAAGAGAATCAAGCGTGTGTACAGGGGCATAAACGCAGCAGTGATAGGATTGGAGAGGTTCGGTGAGCAAATGAAGACCCTTTGAAGACACATTGCATGGTACCCATTCCACGGGTCTCAACTCTCCAGGTTTAAGGTATTCTTCCTTCAGCTAAAACATGCATGTGGAACCCAGAGTATGATCAACCGTGTGAACGGGAGACGTGTTCAAATATGTCTCAGGTTTCCTCCCCTGGTACTCGGGTGCAACATTCCAGACGCTTTACTAACACTCTCCCCACTTGGAGAGTCAGCGCCTTTAACCTCCTGTTTGGCCCAGTTTGCAATTTCTGCGGAAGATGAACAGGAATAGCGAGAACCAATGAGAGACTAGCTGGAGGTGTCTGGACGGGCAAATTTAACTCTCATTTCCCACCAGGAAGAGGAATTAACCAAAGGCTCAGCGTGCCGTGCCGGAACCAGATTAGGGCCTGAAGCCATCCTGCGGTGTTGCGGCCAGCTCACAAGAAAGCGAGTTGAAGAAAGGAGCTCAGGGGCACTGTAATTCACAAGCCTGCAGAGTTATAAATGACAGCTATCGTCCAAAAATAGACTGAAGTAAGGCTGCCAAGAGGACTTGAAAGCGGGGCAGAATTGCAGGAAACCGATTTCAGGAGGTAGACTGGAATTGCATTGAAAGCATAGGAAAAGAGGCAGAACGTCCACAATGATGCACTTGGCCAAAAAGGGCGTATGCGTTTTTTCCTGAATATATTCAGGAAAAAACGCATACGCCCTTTTTGGCCAACCAAGCAAGCTTGCAAAGGAAATCTGCACTACAATGAAGTCTCACTTCCCCCCGGTCAAAAGGGCCATCTGAAAAAAGTGTAAAATCCAGAAAGGCAGGACAGGCCATGGAGAACTGGGAGCCTTGTTATGCTGATGGGCGGGATGTAAATTGCCAACAGACACTCGGGAGAAGTGTATGGTGTTTCCTGAAACATCTAAAAAACAAAGCAACAGAGCCTAGGGCACTGCCACTTGTGGTCCTATAGCTTAGGGAAATCAAAATCAAAAAGACACAGCCACCCCAAAGTTTGGGACGCCTCTGTTTACAAGAACCTCGTTTACAGTACAAGTTCAACATCGCAGAAAGTGAAAAATGAATAAAGAAGTTGTGGTATTTACTTACAAAGCAATATCACTCAGCAATGAAATCTGTGTCATCAGGCCCTTAGCAGCACAATGAGTGGATTCAGGTACGATGATTCTAACTGAAATAAGTCACACAGAAAAAGAAACATCATAAGATATCACTAATACACGGAATGTAAACCTGGCTACACAGGAACTGAATTCCAAAACAGAACAGGGTCGCAAATTTCGAAAACCAACTTATGCTTGCTTAAGGGTAAAGGTGAGTTGGGGTGCTGCATAAAACCAGAGATTGAAATGAGCACAGATAAAGTTCCTTAAGCCAAATATGGAATAGACAAGAGCTACTCCTTGCTCAACGAAATGGACTCAACACCCCATATTAAACGCCTAAGAATGTACCTGACTAGTAAGTATCTTAAAACCTATGGATTGCTATGTCTCCAAAAGAGAATCAAGCGTGTGTACAGGGGCATAAACGCAGCAGTGATAGGATTGAAGAGGTTCGGTGAGCAAATGAAGACCCTTTGAAGTCATATTGCATGGTACCCATTCCACGGGTCTCAACTCTCCAGGTTTAAGGTATTCTTCCTTCAGCTAAAACATGCATGTGGAACCCAGAGTACGATCAACCGTGTGAACGGGAGACGTGTTCAAATATGTCTCAGTTTTCCTCCCCTGGTACTCGGGTGCAACATTCCAGACGCTTTACTAACACTCTCCCCACTTGGAGAGTCAGCGCCTTTAACCTCCTGTTTGGCCCAGTTTGCAATTTCTGCGGAAGATGAACAGGAATAGCGAGAACCAATGAGAGACTAGCTGGAGGTGTCTGGACGGGCAAGTTTAACTCTTATTTCCCACCAGGAAGAGGAAATAACCAAAGGCTCAGCATGCCGTGCCGGAACAAGATTAGGGCCTGAAGCCATCCTGCGGTGTTGCGGCCAGCTCACAAGAAAGCGAGTTGAAGAAAGGAGCTCAGGGGCACTGTAATTCACAAACCTGCAGAGTTATAAATGACAGCTATCGTCCAAAAATAGACTGAAGTAAGCCTGCCAAGAGGACTTGAAAGCAGGGCAGAATTGCAGGAAACCGATTTCAGGAGGTAGACTGGAATTGCATTGAAAGCATAGGAAAAGAGGCAGAACGTCCACAATGATGCACTTGGCCAAAAAGGGCGTATGCGTTTTTTCCTGAATATATTCAGGAAAAAACGCATACGCCCTTTTTGGCCAACCAAGCAAGCTTGCAAAGGAAATCTGCACTACAATGAAGTCTCACTTCCCCCCGGTCAAAAGGGCCATCTGAAAAAAGTGTAAAATCCAGAAAGGCAGGACAGGCCATGGAGAACTGGGAGCCTTGTTATGCTGATGGGCGGGATGTAAACTGCCAACAACCACTCGGGAGAAGTGTATGGTGTTTCCTGAAACATCTAAAAGACAAAGCAACAGAGCCTAGGGCACTTCCACTTATGGTCCTATAGCTTAGGGAAATTAAAATCAAAAAGACACAGCCACCCCAAAGTTTGGGACGCCTCTGTTTACAACAACCTCGTTTACCGTACAAGATCAATATCACAGAAAGTGAAAAATGGATAAAGAACTTGTGGTACTTACGTACAATGCAGTATCACTCAGCAATGAAATCTATGTCATCAGGCCCGTAGCAGCATAATGAGTGGATTCAGGTACGATGATTCTAACTGAAATAAGTCACACAGAAAAAGAAACATCATAAGATATCACTAATACACGGAATGTAAACTTGGCTACACAGGAACTGAATTCCAAAACAGAACAGGGTCTCAAATTTAGAAAACCAACTTATGCTTGCTTAAGGGGAAAGGTGAGTTGGGGTGCTGCATAAAACCAGAGATTGAAATGAGCACAGATAAAGTTCCTTAAGCCAAATATGGAATAGACAAGAGCTACTCCTTGCTCAACGAAATAGACTCAACACCCCATATTAAACCCCTAAGAATGTACCTGACTAGTAAGTATCTTAAAACCTATGGATTGCTATGTCTCCAAAAGAGAATCAAGCGTGTGTACAGGGGCATAAACGCAGCAGTGATAGGATTGGAGAGGTTCGGTGAGCAAATGAAGACCCTTTGAAGACATATTGCATGGTACCCATTCCACGGGTCTCAACTCTCCAGGTTTAAGGTATTCTTCCTTCAGCTAAAACATGCATGTGGAACCCAGAGTATGATCAACCGTGTGAACGGGAGACGTGTTCAAATATGTCTCAGGTTTCCTCCCCTGGTACTCGGGTGCAACATTCCAGACGCTTTACTAACACTCTCCCCACTTGGAGAGTCAGCGCCTTTAACCTCCTGTTTGGCCCAGTTTGCAATTTCTGCGGAAGATGAACAGGAATAGTGAGAACCAATGAGAGACTAGCTGGAGGTGTCTGGACGGGCAAATTTAACTCTCATTTCCCACCCGGAAGAGGAATTAACCAAAGGCTCAGCGTGCCGTGCCGGAACCAGATTAGGGCCTGAAGCCATCCTGCGGTGTTGCGGCCAGCTCACAAGAAAGCGAGTTGAAGAAAGGAGCTCAGGGGCACTGTAATTCACAAGCCTGCAGAGTTATAAATGACAGCTATCGTCCAAAAATAGACTGAAGTAAGGCTGCCAAGAGGACTTGAAAGCGGGGCAGAATTGCAGGAAACCGATTTCAGGAGGTAGACTGGAATTGCATTGAAAGCATAGGAAAAGAGGCAGAACGTCCACAATGATGCACTTGGCCAAAAAGGGCGTATGCGTTTTTTCCTGAATATATTCAGGAAAAAACGCATACGCCCTTTTTGGCCAACCAAGCAAGCTTGCAAAGGAAATCTGCACTACAATGAAGTCTCACTTCCCCCCGGTCAAAAGGGCCATCTGAAAAAAGTGTAAAATCCAGAAAGGCAGGACAGGCCATGGAGAACTGGGAGCCTTGTTATGCTGATGGGCGGGATGTAAATTGCCAACAGACACTCGGGAGAAGTGTATGGTGTTTCCTGAAACATCTAAAAAACAAAGCAACAGAGCCTAGGGCACTGCCACTTGTGGTCCTATAGCTTAGGGAAGTCAAAATCAAAAAGACACAGCCACCCCAAAGTTTGGGACGCCTCTGTTTACAAGAACCTCGTTTACAGTACAAGTTCAACATCGCAGAAAGTGAAAAATGGATAAAGAAGTTGTGGTATTTACTTACAAAGCAATATCACTCAGCAATGAAATCTGTGTCATCAGGCCCTTAGCAGCACAATGAGTGGATTCAGGTACGATGATTCTAACTGAAATAAGTCACACAGAAAAAGAAACATCATAAGATATCACTAATACACGGAATGTAAACCTGGCTACACAGGAACTGAATTCCAAAACAGAACAGGGTCGCAAATTTAGAAAACCAACTTATGCTTGCTTAAGGGTAAAGGTGAGTTGGGGTGCTGCATAAAACCAGAGATTGAAATGAGCACAGATAAAGTTCCTTAAGCCAAATATGGAATAGACAAGAGCTACTCCTTGCTCAACGAAATGGACTCAACACCCCATATTAAACGCCTAAGAATGTACCTGACTAGTAAGTATCTTAAAACCTATGGATTGCTATGTCTCCAAAAGAGAATCAAGCGTGTGTACAGGGGCATAAACGCAGCAGTGATAGGATTGAAGAGGTTCGGTGAGCAAATGAAGACCCTTTGAAGTCATATTGCATGGTACCCATTCCACGGGTCTCAACTCTCCAGGTTTAAGGTATTCTTCCTTCAGCTAAAACATGCATGTGGAACCCAGAGTACGATCAACCGTGTGAACGGGAGACGTGTTCAAATATGTCTCAGTTTTCCTCCCCTGGTACTCGGGTGCAACATTCCAGACGCTTTACTAACACTCTCCCCACTTGGAGAGTCAGCGCCTTTAACCTCCTGTTTGGCCCAGTTTGCAATTTCTGCGGAAGATGAACAGGAATAGCGAGAACCAATGAGAGACTAGCTGGAGGTGTCTGGACGGGCAAATTTAACTCTTATTTCCCACCAGGAAGAGGAAATAACCAAAGGCTCAGCATGCCGTGCCAGAACCAGATTAGGGCCTGAAGCCATCCTGCGGTGTTGCGGCCAGCTCACAAGAAAGCGAGTTGAAGAAAGGAGCTCAGGGACACTGTAATTCACAAACCTGCAGAGTTATAAATGACAGCTATCGTCCAAAAATAGACTGAAGTAAGGCTGCCAAGAGGACTTGAAAGCAGGGCAGAATTGCAGGAAACCGATTTCAGGAGGTAGACTGGAATTGCATTGAAAGCATAGGAAAAGAGGCAGAACGTCCACAATGATGCACTTGGCCAAAAAGGGCGTATGCGTTTTTTCCTGAATATATTCAGGAAAAAACGCATACGCCCTTTTTGGCCAACCAAGCAAGCTTGCAAAGGAAATCTGCACTACAATGAAGTCTCACTTCCCCCCGGTCAAAAGGGCCATCTGAAAAAAGTGTAAAATCCAGAAAGGCAGGACAGGCCATGGAGAACTGGGAGCCTTGTTATGCTGATGGGCGGGATGTAAATTGCCAACAACCACTCGGGAGAAGTGTATGGTGTTTCCTGAAACATCTAAAAGACAAAGCAACAGAGCCTAGGGCACTTCCACTTATGGTCCTATAGCTTAGGGAAATTAAAATCAAAAAGACACAGCCACCCCAAAGTTTGGGACGCCTCTGTTTACAACAACCTCGTTTACCGTACAAGATCAATATCACAGAAAGTGAAAAATGGATAAAGAACTTGTGGTACTTACGTACAATGCAGTATCACTCAGCAATGAAATCTATGTCATCAGGCCCGTAGCAGCATAATGAGTGGATTCAGGTACGATGATTCTAACTGAAATAAGTCACACAGAAAAAGAAACATCATAAGATATCACTAATACACGGAATGTAAACTTGGCTACACAGGAACTGAATTCCAAAACAGAACAGGGTCTCAAATTTAGAAAACCAACTTATGCTTGCTTAAGGGGAAAGGTGAGTTGTGGTGCTGCATAAAACCAGAGATTGAAATGAGCACAGATAAAGTTCCTTAAGCCAAATATGGAATAGACAAGAGCTACTCCTTGCTCAACGAAATGGACTCAACACCCCATATTAAACGCCTAAGAATGTACCTGACTAGTAAGTTTCTTAAAACCTATGGATTGCTATCTCCAAAAGAGAATCAAGCGTGTGTACAGGGGCATAAACGCAGCAGTGATAGGATTGGAGAGGTTCGGTGAGCAAATGAAGACCCTTTGAAGACATATTGCATGGTACCCATTCCACGGGTCTCAACTCTCCAGGTTTAAGGTATTCTTCCTTCAGCTAAAACATGCATGTGGAACCCAGAGTATGATCAACCGTGTGAACGGGAGACGTGTTCAAATATGTCTCAGGTTTCCTCCCCTGGTACTCGGGTGCAACATTCCAGACGCTTTACTAACACTCTCCCCACTTGGAGAGTCAGCGCCTTTAACCTCCTGTTTGGCCCCGTTTGCAATTTCTGCGGAAGATGAACAGGAATAGCGAGAACCAATGAGAGACTAGCTGGAGGTGTCTGGACGGGCAAATTTAACTCTCATTTCCCACCAGGAAGAGGAATTAACCAAAGGCTCAGCGTGCCGTGCCGGAACCAGATTAGGGCCTGAAGCCATCCTGCGGTGTTGCGGCCAGCTCACAAGAAAGCGAGTTGAAGAAAGGAGCTCAGGGGCACTGTAATTCACAAGCCTGCAGAGTTATAAATGACAGCTATCGTCCAAAAATAGACTGAAGTAAGGCTGCCAAGAGGACTTGAAAGCGGGGCAGAATTGCAGGAAACTGATTTTAGGAGGTAGACTGGAATTGCATTGAAAGCATAGGAAAAGAGGCAGAACGTCCACAATGATGCACTTGGCCAAAAAGGGCGTATGAGATTTTTCCTGAATATATTCAGGAAAAAACGCATACGCC
This sequence comes from Stenella coeruleoalba, assembly GCF_951394435.1. Classification (NCBI taxonomy): domain Eukaryota; kingdom Metazoa; phylum Chordata; class Mammalia; order Artiodactyla; family Delphinidae; genus Stenella; species Stenella coeruleoalba. Next base: position 153,317 of record NW_027646069.1, read on the forward strand.
CTTTTTGGCCAACCAAGCAAGCTTGCAAAGGAAATCTGCACTACAATGAAGTCTCACTTCCCCACGGTCAAAAGGGCCATCTGAAAAAAGTGTAAAATCCAGAAAGGCAGGACAGGCCATGGAGAACTGGGAGCCTTGTTATGCTGATGGGCGGGATGTAAATTGCCAACAGACACTCGGGAGAAGTGTATGGTGTTTCCTGAAACATCTAAAAAACAAAGCAACAGAGCCTAGGGCACTGCCACTTGTGGTCCTATAGCTTAGGGAAATCAAAATCAAAAAGACACAGCCACCCCAAAGTTTGGAACGGCTCTGTTTACAAGAACCTCGTTTACAGTACAAGTTCAACATCGCAGAAAGTGAAAAATGGATAAAGAAGTTGTGGTATTTACTTACAAAGCAATATCACACAGCAATGAAATCTGTGTCATCAGGCCCTTAGCAGCACAATGAGTGGATTCAGGTATGATGATTCTAACTGAAATAAGTCACACAGAAAAAGAAACATCATAAGATATCAGTAATACACGGAATGTAAACTTGGCTACACAGGAACTGAATTACAGAACAGAACAGGGTCTCAAATTTAGAAAACCAACTTCTGCTTGCTTAAGGGGAAAGGTGAGTTGGGGTGCTGCATAAAACCAGAGATTGAAATGAGCACAGATAAAGTTCCTTAAGCCAAATATGGAATAGACAAGAGCTACTCCTTGCTCAACGAAATGGACTCAACACCCCATATTAAACGCCTAAGAATGTACCTGACTAGTAAGTATCTTAAAACCTATGGATTGCTATGTCTCCGAAAGAGAATCAAGCATGTGTACAGGGTCATAAACGCAGCAGTGATAGGATTGGAGAGGTTCGGTGAGCAAATGAAGACCCTTTGAATTCATATTGCATGGTACCCATTCCACGGGTTTCAACTACCCAGGTTTAAGGTATTCTTCCTTCAGCTAAAACATGCATGTGGAACCTAGAGTATGATCAACCATGTGATCGGGAGACGTGTTCAAATATGTCTCAGTTTTCCTCCCCTGGTACTCGGGTGCAACATTCCAGACGCTTTACTAACACTCTCCCCACTTGGAGAGTCAGTCCCTTTAACCTCCTGTTTGGCCCAGTTTGCAATTTCTGCGGAAGATGAACAGGAATAGCGAGAACCAATGAGAGGCTAGCTGGAGGTGTCTGGACGGGCAAATTTAACTCTCATTTCCCACCAGGAAGAGGAAATAACCAAAGGCTCAGCGTGCCGTACCGGAACCAGATTAGGGCCTGAAGCCATCCTGCGGTGTTGCGGCCAGGTCACAAGAAAGCGAGTTGAAGAAAGGAGCTCAGGGGCACTGTAATTCACAAACCTGCAGAGTTATAAATGACAGCTATCGTCCAAAAATAGACTGAAGTAAGGCTGCCAAGAGGACTTGAAAGCGGGGCAGAATTGCAGGAAACCGATTTCAGGAGGTAGACTGGAATTGCATTGAAAGCATAGGAAAAGAGGCAGAATGTCCACAATGATGCACTTGGCCAAAAAGGGCGTATGCGTTTTTTCCTGAATATATTCAGGAAAAAACGCATACGCCCTTTTTGGCCAACCAAGCAAGCTTGCAAAGGAAATCTGCACTACAATGAAGTCTCACTTCCCCCCGGTCAAAAGGGCCATCTGAAAAAAGTATAAAATCCAGAAATGCAACAGGCCATTGAGAACTGGGAGCCTTGTTATGCTGATGGGCGGGATGTAAATTACCAACAGACACTTGGGAGAAGTGTATGGTGTTTCCTGAAACATCTAAAAGACAAAGCAACAGAGCCTAGGGCACTTCCACTTATGGTCCTATAGCTTAGGGAAATTAAAATCAAAAAGACACAGCCACCCCAAAGTTTGGAACGGCTCTGTTTACAAGAACCTCGTTTACAGTACAAGTTCAACATCGCAGAAAGTGAAAAATGGATAAAGAAGTTGTGGTATTCACTTACAAAACAATAACACTCAGCAATGAAATCTATGTCATCAGGCCCTTAGCAACACAATGAGTGGATTCAGGTATGATGATTCTAACTGAAATAAGTCACACAGAAAAAGAAACATCATAAGATATCAGTAATACACGGAATGGAAACTTGGCTACACAGGAACTGAATTACAGAACAGAAAAGGGTCTCACATTTAGAAAAACAACTTATGTTGCTTAAGGGTAAAGGTGAGTTGGGGTGCTGCATAAAACCAGAGATTGAAATGAGCACAGATAAAGTTCCTTAAGCCAAATATGGAATAGACAAGAGCTACTCCTTGCTCAGCGAAATGGACTCAACACCGCATATTAAACGCCTAAGAATGTACCTGACTTGTAAGTATCTTAAAACCTATGGATTGCTATGTCTCTGAAAGAGAATCAAGCATGTGTACAGGGGCATAAACGCAGCAGTGATAGGATTGGAGAGGTTCGGTGAGCAAATGAAGACCCTTTGAAGTCATATTGCATGGTACCCATTCCACGGGTTTCAACTACCCAGGTTTAAGGTATTCTTCCTTCAGCTAAAACATGCATGTGGAACCCAAGTATGATCAACCATGTGAACGGGAGACGTGTTGAAATATGTCTCAGTTTTCCTCCCCTGGTACTCGGGTGCAACATTCCAGACGCTTTACTAACACTCTCCCCACTTGGAGAGTCAGTCCCTTTAACCTCCTGTTTGGCCCAGTTTGCAATTTCTGCGGAAGATGAACAGGAATAGCGAGAACCAATGAGAGGCTAGCTGGAGGTGTCTGGACGGGCAAATTTAACTCTCATTTCCCACCAGGAAGAGGAAATAACCAAAGGCTCAGCGTGCCGTACCGGAACCAGATTAGGGCCTGAAGCCATCCTGCGGTGTTGCGGCCAGGTCACAAGAAAGCGAGTTGAAGAAAGGAGCTCAGGGGCACTGTAATTCACAAACCTGCAGAGTTATAAATGACAGCTATCGTCCAAAAATAGACTGAAGTAAGGCTGCCAAGAGGACTTGAAAGCGGGGCAGAATTGCAGGAAACCGATTTCAGGAGGTAGACTGGAATTGCATTGAAAGCATAGGAAAAGAGGCAGAATGTCCACAATGATGCACTTGGCCAAAAAGGGCGTATGCGTTTTTTCCTGAATATATTCAGGAAAAAACGCATACGCCCTTTTTGGCCAACCAAGCAAGCTTGCAAAGGAAATCTGCACTACAATGAAGTCTCACTTCCCCCCGGTCAAAAGGGCCATCTGAAAAAAGTATAAAATCCAGAAATGCAACAGGCCATTGAGAACTGGGAGCCTTGTTATGCTGATGGGCGGGATGTAAATTACCAACAGACACTTGGGAGAAGTGTATGGTGTTTCCTGAAACATCTAAAAGACAAAGCAACAGAGCCTAGGGCACTTCCACTTATGGTCCTATAGCTTAGGGAAATTAAAATCAAAAAGACACAGCCACCCCAAAGTTTGGAACGGCTCTGTTTACAAGAACCTCGTTTACAGTACAAGTTCAACATCGCAGAAAGTGAAAAATGGATAAAGAAGTTGTGGTATTCACTTACAAAACAATAACACTCAGCAATGAAATCTATGTCATCAGGCCCTTAGCAACACAATGAGTGGATTCAGGTATGATGATTCTAACTGAAATAAGTCACACAGAAAAAGAAACATCATAAGATATCAGTAATACACGGAATGGAAACTTGGCTACACAGGAACTGAATTACAGAACAGAAAAGGGTCTCACATTTAGAAAAACAACTTATGTTGCTTAAGGGTAAAGGTGAGTTGGGGTGCTGCATAAAACCAGAGATTGAAATGAGCACAGATAAAGTTCCTTAAGCCAAATATGGAATAGACAAGAGCTACTCCTTGCTCAGCGAAATGGACTCAACACCGCATATTAAACGCCTAAGAATGTACCTGACTTGTAAGTATCTTAAAACCTATGGATTGCTATGTCTCTGAAAGAGAATCAAGCATGTGTACAGGGGCATAAACGCAGCAGTGATAGGATTGGAGAGGTTCGGTGAGCAAATGAAGACCCTTTGAAGTCATATTGCATGGTACCCATTCCACGGGTTTCAACTACCCAGGTTTAAGGTATTCTTCCTTCAGCTAAAACATGCATGTGGAACCCAAGTATGATCAACCATGTGAACGGGAGACGTGTTGAAATATGTCTCAGTTTTCCTCCCCTGGTACTCGGGTGCAACATTCCAGACGCTTTACTAACACTCTCCCCACTTGGAGAGTCAGTCCCTTTAACCTCCTGTTTGGCCCAGTTTGCAATTTCTGCGGAAGATGAACAGGAATAGCGAGAACCAATGAGAGGCTAGCTGGAGGTGTCTGGACGGGCAAATTTAACTCTCATTTCCCACCAGGAAGAGGAATTAACCAAAGGCTCAGCATGCCGGGCCGGAACCAGATTAGGGCCTGAAGCCATCCTGCGGTGTTGCGGCCAGGTCACAAGAAAGCGAGTTGAAGAAAGGAGCTCAGGGGCACTGTAATTCACAAACCTGCAGAGTTATAAATGACAGCAATCGTCCAAAAATAGACTGAAGTAAGGCTGCCAAGAGGACTTGAAAGCGGGGCAGAATTGCAGGAAACCGATTTCTGGAGGTAGACTGGAATTGCATTGAAAGCATAGGAAAAGAGGCAGAACGTCCACAATGATGCACTTGGCCAAAAAGGGCGTATGCGTTTTTTCCTGAATATATTCAGGAAAAAACGCATACGCCCTTTTTGGCCAACCAAGCAAGCTTGCAAAGGAAATCTGCACTACAATGAAGTCTCACTTCCCCCCGGTCAAAAGGGCCATCTGAAAAAAGTGTAAAATCCAGAAAGGCAGGACAGGCCATGGAGAACTGGGAGCCTTGTTATGCTGAAGGGCGGGATGTAAATTGCCAAAAACCACTCGGGAGAAGTGTATGGTGTTTCCTGAAACATCTAAAAAACAAAGCAACAGAGCCTAGGGCACTTCCACTTATGGTCCTATAGCTTAGGGAATTTAAAATCAAAAAGACACAGCCACCCCAAAGTTTGGAACGGCTCTGTTTACAAGAACCTCGTTTACAGTACAAGTTCAACATCGCAGAAAGTGAAAAATGGATAAAAAAGTTGTGGTATTTACTTACAAAGCAATATCACTCAGCAATGAAATCTGTGTCATCAGGCCCTTAGCAGCACAATGAGTGGATTCAGGTATGATGATTCTAACTGAAATAAGTCACACAGAAAAAGAAACATCATAAGATATCAGTAGGGCGGAGGTCGGGGCTGCGTAGTGGGAGGCGGACTGGCGAGGGGCGCCGGAAGAGCTGCAGGTGCGGCCCAGCGTCCGATTCCTCGGGCCCGCCGAGCCAGGAGGTACTGAGCCGCCGCCGCCGCCGCCGCCGCCCTCGGCCCGACCTGCAGCGGGGTATGGGGGCGGTGCGGCCCCTCGGCCCCCTCCCCCTCTCTCCCTCCTCTCCACCCCTCCCCTTCCCGTGGTCCCGGGCTCCCGGACCCTCCCCCAGGGCCGCATTCTCCTCTCCCCGTCTTCCTGTCCTCTTCCGCTGTCCTCTCGTTCCCCACCCCCAAGCATAAACACCCCTCCGCGTCCCAGGCGTCTCCCGTCGCCCCTCCCCCCTCCCCGGGGGTCCGCCCTCCAGCGTTCCGGGGGTTCCCGAGGTCTCTCCAGCGGCAGCTTTCTGTAAGCGCGGTCCCGAAGATGGGAGGCGCGGTGAGTGCTGGTGAAGACAACGACGAGCTGATAGACCATCTGAAGGCGGCGCAGTACATCTGCTCCGAGCTGGTGGAGCAGGCCTTCCGAGCTGTTGACCGCGCTGACTATTACCTCGAGGAGTTTAAGGAGAACGCGTACAAGGACCTGGCGTGGAAGCACGGGAACATCCACCTCTCTGCTCCGTGCATCTATTCGGAGGTGATGGAGGCCCTGGACCTGCAGCCTGGCCTTTCCTTCCTGAACCTGGGCAGCGGCACCGGCTACCTCAGCTCCATGGTGGGGCTCATCCTCGGTCCTTTTGGTGTGAACCACGGGGTGGAACTCCATTCAGATGTGACAGAGTATGCGAAGCAGAAGCTGGACTTTTTCATCAGGACGAGTGACAGCTTCGACAAGTTTGACTTCTGCGAGCCCTCCTTCGTCACCGGCAATTGCCTGGAGATCTCTCCAGGCTGCTCTCAGTATGACCGGGTGTACTGCGGGGCAGGCGTGCAGAAGCAGCACGAGGGGTACATGAAGAGCCTCCTCAAAGTCGGGGGCGTCCTGGTCATGCCGCTGGAAGAGAAGTTGACTAAGATAACTCGGATGGGTCCTTCCGCCTGGGAAACCAAAAAGATTCTGGCTGTGTCTTTTGCTCCACTCGTCCAGCCCTGCCAGTCGGAGTCAGGAGAATCACGACTTGTCCACACCCCTGGCGGTTCGCAGCCTCCAGGACCTGGCGCGCATTGCCATCCGGGGCACCATTAAGAAGGTCATCCACCAGGAAGCTGTGAACAAAAACGGGAACGGACTGAAGAACACTCCCAGGTTTAAACGGAGGAGAGTTCGCCGCCGCCGAATGGAAACGATTGTCTTTTTGGACAAAGAGGTGTTTGCCAGTCGGCTCTCCAACCCCTCTGATGACACCAGCTGCAGAGACCTGGAAGACGAGCGGCAAGAAGAAGAGGTGACAACCCCGCCGGACACCAAGCCCGAGCCCCCGGTGAACTTCCTGCGTGAGAAGGTCCTGAGCCTCCCTCTGCCAGATCCCCTGAAGTACTACCTGCTTTATTACAGAGAAAAGTAAGTCTGTGGTCCAGGGGAGGAGGCCAAGCCTTCCTGGAGGGCTGCCCGCAGCAGGTGCACTGGAGGAGGAAGGGGCTCCCGCTCTGCATCTCGTCTTCTCGTCTGTCCTTGACTGTCCTGTAGAGTTTTCATCCAGTCATCTGATTTCTGTAAACATAGTCTGACAAACATAAGGTGCAAGGGGGAATGTCTCAAAAGGGCGAGAGTCTCCTGGAGGAGGGGTTGACTTCACACTCTCAGGAAATGCTGAGGTCTACACGTGGAGGTGGCCTGGAGACCGTTTCTTACACAAGGTACACGTGTCTGCATCAGAAAGGAAAACTGAAGTTGAAATTAATCTGTGTTTCTTATAAAAGGTGAGACAAAAAGCACAAGTTGCTAAGTGTATGAAATCTTTTCTGAGTGGGACACGCCTATGTGCAAGTTTGAATTTTACGGAATCAACCTCTTAATTACTGGCACCGAGTAATTAAAGATTTATTAAAAGATTAATTTAAAAGATTTAACTAAATGTTTTAGTTATTTGGAACGTGGATACTTGATTGAAAAGCCCTCTCTTATTTTAAGTAAATTAATTACATCTTACGTGAGTTGTCAATTGTAATTTTAAAAAACAAAAATTGTGATGGGGAGAGGAATGAACGTATCAGATTGCCAGGTGTCTTTGTGGAATTGCAAAAGAATTCCAAGGCATTTTTTTCTGACACCTTTTGTTACCTTTAAAGTAACCAACATTGAGTAATCCCGTCAAAGAAAGTCCTGAAGAATGAAACAAGTGTTGTGTGTAAGTAATGAGCTGCATTACTTTTGCCCCAGAGACAGAGAGTACTGTTGACTCAACTTTAAATACAGTCAACGGTGTCTAAGGCTCAGTCCTCAGAGCAGGTGGGAAGTACTGGCTGCAGGAAATGGATTGGGGACGGTGTAGACGGCCTGTGGGTTGGTGTTTTGTTTTTTTTTTCAGTTGGCTATTGTTCTGTAATCACATAACAGTACTGATTCATAGATTTTATCTTTTATAATTCTGGAGAAAAATATTTGTTAGTTTTGTAATTTTTCCTAAGAACAAACGCGTGTTTGGTACATTGCATTAGAACAGTTTCACTCAAGTTTGACTTGTGGAATCCATCTTCTCCAGCGCTGTGTGTTGAGAGCTTCCTGTCTTATTAAGTCGTGGGTCTAGAAGAAGAGGCCGTCCTTTTAGTTAGGTGGCAGGATGTTTACAAGTGACACTGCTTCTTCCAAAACATTGGTTCTTTTCAGACTTTTCAGTTTTAACCAAAGTTAAACCCCAAATCAGAGTCATCCAGATTTTATGATTCATTTGATCTCTCAGCCTCTCAGGAGTTGCTGGATTTCAGTGTCTTTGTGGTTTTACCAGCTTCGCGGAGTTCTGGTTATTTTGTTTTGCCATTTATGCTTTTTTAAAGTAACTGAGTCATTTTATCACAGAACACTGCGTGCACACATAGCTGGGAAAGCGGGTGTATTGCCCTAAATGGGTACCGTTAAGCTGTTGTAAAGAAGGGTTTCTTCATAGTCGTGTTTACCTGCCTTTAACTGAACATCAAGCCTCATTGTCTCAGAGAGAAAAGCATGAGTCACGTTTACTTGCTAAGACTTCGGTTTGCAGATCTTGTTGACGTCATTCTAATTGATTTGTAGAGACCTCTGCAACACGTGGACGTTTTTGGACATGATATCTGAAATATTTTATATTAGGTGGCTTGACTAAATGTTTTTCTGTAATTGTATATGGATTTCCTTTTTTTTCAACCACATTTGCCTTTATGCTAGATTGTAGAAAGTCTTTGCGAGGCATAAGACATGTTTTCCCCTATGTATGTTAAACCCTTCCTAACATTTTGTATTTACATGTTGGTTTGTGACTTTTAAACCAGAATTTGGTTACAAGATATATATATATAGATATTGAATATAATATATGTGAAATAATTTGGTATTGATCTATCTAATAAACATAAAGGAGAATCATCAGTGAGTTTCCCTGTGTGTCAGCACCTTTCTCCGGAGTCAGTATGAGACACTACTTTCTGTTTTCAGACAGATGACTTATATATATAGTCTGTGTTGTCTGCAAGCTCTGTATTGTAAACCACATTCTAGACAATGGCTGACTTTTGTGTTTCGATTAGTCTGTATTTTTATATGTGACTTTCGTCTTGCAAGTAGTGCAGCCATAGACATGTGCAAAACAAGCAACAAATGTATAATATTAAGCACATAAGACAGAAGCCAGCTGCGTATTTAAAAGTATTTTTGCCCATCTGGAACTTTCAGGGGATTAAGGCGAGAAATATGAAACAAAGGTTTTGATGAACTGATACACAAGCGATACCAATAAAGGTAGTTACGGCAAAAAAAAAAAAGATATCAGTAATACACGGAATGTAAACTTGGCTACACAGGAACTGAATTACAGAACAGAACAGGGTCTCAAATTTAGAAAACCAACTTATGCTTGCTTAAGGGTAAAGGTGAGTTGGGGTGCTGCATAAAACCAGATTGAAATGAGCACAGATAAAGTTCCTTAAGCCAAATATGGAATAGACAAGAGCTACTCCTTGCTCAATGAAATGGACTCAACACCCCATATTAAACGCCTAAGAATGTACCTGACTAGTAAGTATCTTAAAACCTATGGATTGCTATGTCTCCGAAAGAGAATCAAGCATGTGTACAGGGGCATAAACGCAGCAGTGATAGGATTGGAGAGGTTCGGTGAGCAAATGAAGACCCTTTGAAGTCATATTGCATGGTACCCATTCCACGGGTTTCAACTACCCAGGTTTAAGGTATTCTTCCTTCAGCTAAAACATGCATGTGGAACCTAGAGTATGATCAACCATGTGATCGGGAGACGTGTTCAAATATGTCTCAGTTTTCGTACCCTGGTACTCGGGTGCAACATTCCAGACGCTTTACTAACACTCTCCCGACTTGGAGAGTCAGTCCCTTTAACCTCCTGTTTGGCCCAGTTTGCAATTTCTGCGGAAGATGAACAGGAATAGCGAGAACCAATGAGAGACGAGCTGGAGGTGTCTGGACGGGCAAATTTAACTCTCATTTCCCACCAGGAAGAGGAATTAACCAAAGGCTCAGCATGCCGTGCCGGAACCAGATTAGGGCCTGAAGCCATCCTGCGGTGTTTCGGCCAGCTCACAAGAAAGCGAGTTGAAGAAAGGAGCTCAGGGGCACTGTAATTCACAAACCTGCAGAGTTATAAATGACAGCTATCGTCCAAAAATAGACTGAAGTAAGGCTGCCAAGAGGACTTGAAAGCGGGGCAGAATTGCAGGAAACCGATTTCAGGAGGTAGACTGGAATTGCATTGAAAGCATAGGAAAAGAGGCAGAACGTCCACAATGATGCACTTGGCCAAAAAGGGCGTATGCGTTTTTTCCTGAATATATTCAGGAAAAAACGCATACGCCCTTTTTGGCCAACCAAGCAAGCTTGCAAAGGAAATCTGCACTACAATGAAGTCTCACTTCCCCCCGGTCAAAAGGGCCATCTGAAAAAAGTGTAAAATCCAGAAAGGCAGGACAGGCCATGGAGAACTGGGAGCCTTGTTATGCTGATGGGCGGGATGTAAATTGCCAACAACCACTCGGGAGAAGTGTATGGTGTTTCCTGAAACATCTAAAAAACAAAGCAACAGAACCTAGGGCACTTCCACTTATGGTCCTATAGCTTAGGGAAATTAAAATCAAAAAGACACAGCCACCCCAAAGTTTGGAACGGCTCTGTTTACAAGAACCTCGTTTACAGTACAAGTTCAACATCGCAGAAAGTGAAAAATGGATAAAAAAGTTGTGGTATTTACTTACAAAGCAATATCACTCAGCAATGAAATCTGTGTCATCAGGCCCTTAGCAGCACAATGAGTGGATTCAGGTATGATGATTCTAACTGAAATAAGTCACACAGAAAAAGAAACATCATAAGATATCAGTAATACACGGAATGTAAACTTGGCTACACAGGAACTGAATTACAGAACAGAACAGGGTCTCAAATTTAGAAAACCAACTTATGCTTGCTTAAGGGTAAAGGTGAGTTGGGGTGCTGCATAAAACCAGAGATTGAAATGAGCACAGATAAAGTTCCTTAAGCCAAATATGGAATAGACAAGAGCTACTCCTTGCTCAAAGAAATGGACTCAACACCGCATATTAAATGCCTAAGAATGTACCTGACTAGTAAGTATCTTAAAACCTAGGGATTGCTATGTCTCCGAAAGAGAATCAAGCATGTGTACAGGGGCATAAACGCAGCAGTGATAGGATTGGAGAGGTTCGGTGAGCAAATGAAGACCCTTTGAAGTCATATTGCATGGTACCCATTCCACGGGTTTCAACTACCCAGGTTTAAGGTATTCTTCCTTCAGCTAAAACATGCATGTGGAACCTAGAGTATGATCAACCAAGTGATCGGGAGACGTGTTCAAATATGTCTCAGTTATCCTCCCCTGGTACTCGGGTGCAACATTCCAGACGCTTTACTAACACTCTCCCGACTTGGAGAGTCAGTCCCTTTAACCTCCTGTTTGGCCCAGGTTGCAATTTCTGCGGAAGATGAACAGGAATAGCGAGAACCAATGAGAGGCTAGCTGCACGTGTCTGGACGGGCAAATTTAACTCTCATTTCCCACCAGGAAGAGGAATTAACCAAAGGCTCAGCATGCCGGGCCGGAACCAGATTAGGGCCTGAAGCCATCCTGCGGTGTTGCGGCCAGGTCACAAGAAAGCGAGTTGAAGAAAGGAGCTCAGGGGCACTGTAATTCACAAACCTGCAGAGTTATAAATGACAGCTATCGTCCAAAAATAGACTGAAGTAAGGCTGCCAAGAGGACTTGAAAGCGGGGCAGAATTGCAGGAAACCGATTTCAGGAGGTAGACTGGAATTGCATTGAAAGCATAGGAAAAGAGGCAGAACGTCCACAATGATGCACTTGGCCAAAAAGGGCGTATGCGTTTTTTCCTGAATATATTCAGGAAAAAACGCATACGCCCTTTTTGGCCAACCAAGCAAGCTTGCAAAGGAAATCTGCACTACAATGAAGTCTCACTTCCCCCCGGTCAAAAGGGCCATCTGAAAAAAGTGTAAAATCCAGAAAGGCAGGACAGGCCATGGAGAACTGGGAGCCTTGTTATGCTGATGGGCGGGATGTAAATTGCCAACAGACACTCGGGAGAAGTGTATGGTGTTTCCTGAAACATCTAAAAAACAAAGCAACAGAGCCTAGGGCACTGCCACTTATGGTCCTATAGTTTAGGGAAATTAAAATCAAAAAGACACAGCCCTGGCGCGGAGGATTGTGGGGTTGCTGGGCGGCCCGGGCGCAGAGAAGAGGAGCAGCGGGCCACTGAATAGGCTTCCAAAATGATGCCCACACCAGTTATCCTGTTGAAAGAGGGGACTGATAGCTCCCAAGGCATCCCCCAGCTTGTAAGTAACATCAGTGCCTGCCAGGTGATTGCTGAGGCTGTAAGAACTACCCTGGGCCCCCGTGGTATGGACAAGCTCATTGTGGATGGCCGAGGCAAAGCAACAATTTCTAATGATGGGGCCACAATTCTGAAACTCCTTGATGTTGTCCATCCTGCAGCAAAGACTTTAGTGGACATTGCCAAATCCCAAGATGCTGAGGTCGGTGATGGCACCACCTCAGTGACCCTGCTGGCTGCAGAGTTTCTGAAGCAGGTGAAACCCTATGTGGAGGAAGGTTTGCACCCACAGATCATCATCCGAGCTTTCCGCACTGCCACTCAGTTGGCGGTTAACAAGATCAAAGAGATTGCCGTCACTGTGAAGAAGGAAGATAAAGTGGAGCAGAGGAAGCTGCTAGAGAAATGTGCCGTGACTGCTCTGAGCTCCAAGCTGATCTCCCAGCAGAAAGCCTTCTTCGCTAAGATGGTGGTGGATGCGGTGATGATGCTCGATGACTTGCTGCAGCTTAAAATGATTGGAATCAAGAAGGTTCAGGGTGGAGCCCTAGAGGAGTCCCAGCTTGTAGCTGGTGTTGCATTCAAGAAGACTTTCTCTTATGCTGGGTTTGAAATGCAACCCAAAAAGTACCATAATCCAATGATTGCCCTTTTAAATGTTGAGCTCGAGCTGAAAGCTGAGAAGGATAATGCGGAAATCAGAGTCCACACAGTTGAGGATTATCAGGCAATCGTTGATGCTGAATGGAACATTCTTTATGACAAGTTAGAGAGGATCCATCACTCCGGAGCCAAAGTCGTCTTGTCCAAACTCCCCATTGGGGATGTGGCCACCCAATACTTTGCTGACAGGGACATGTTCTGTGCTGGCCGAGTGCCGGAGGAGGACCTGAAGAGGACAATGATGGCTTGCGGAGGCTCCATCCAGACCAGTGTGAACGCTCTGTCATCAGATGTTCTGGGCCGCTGCCAGGTCTTTGAAGAGACCCAGATTGGAGGCGAGAGGTACAATTTCTTCAAAGGCTGCCCCAAGGCCAAGACTTGTACTATCATTCTCCGTGGTGGCGCTGAGCAGTTTATGGAGGAGACAGAGCGGTCCCTGCACGACGCCATCATGATTGTCAGAAGGGCCATCAAGAATGATTCAGTGGTGGCTGGTGGCGGCGCCATTGAGATGGAGCTCTCCAAGTACCTGCGAGATTACTCAAGGACCATTCCAGGAAAACAGCAGCTATTGATTGGGGCCTATGCCAAGGCATTGGAAATTATCCCACGCCAGCTGTGTGACAACGCTGGCTTTGATGCCACAAACATCCTCAACAAGCTGCGGGCTCGGCACGCCCAGGGGGGCATGTGGTATGGCGTGGACATCAACAATGAGGACATTGCTGACAACTTTGAGGCCTTCGTGTGGGAGCCAGCTATGGTGCGGATCAATGCCCTGACTGCAGCCTCTGAGGCTGCGTGCCTTATTGTGTCCGTAGATGAAACCATCAAGAACCCTCGCTCCACAGTGGATGTTCCCCCAGCTGCTGGCCGGGGCCGAGGTCGTGGCCACCCCCATTGAGAGGCACCCCAGCTCTCACTGCAGGCTGCCTGCAGGCTGTGCTCACTCTGTCTTGGTGAAATGGTATTACAAGGAAGGGGTAGTATTTGGCCCACTCTCTTCTCACTGGAGGTTATTTAAATAAAACTTAAAAGACTTAGAAAAAAAAAAAAAAAAGACACAGCCACCCCAAAGTTTGGGACGCCTCTGTTTACAAGAACCTCGTTTACAGTACAAGTTCAACATCGCAGAAAGTGAAAAATGGATAAAGAAGTTGTGGTATTTACTTACAAAGCAATATCACTCAGCAATGAAATCTATGTCATCAGGCCCTTAGCAGCACAATGAGTGGATTCAGGTATGATGATTCTAACTGAAATAAGTCACACAGAAAAAGAAACATCATAAGATATCAGTAATACACGGAATGTAAACTTGGCTACACAGGAACTGAATTACAGAACAGAACAGGGTCTCAAATTTAGAAAACCAACTTATGCTTGCTTAAGGGGAAAGGTGAGTTGGGGTGCTGCATAAAACCAGAGATTGAAATGAGCACAGATAAAGTTCCTCAAGCCAAATATAGAATAGACAAGAGCTACTCCTTGCTCAACGAAATGGACTCAACACCGCATATTAAACGCCTAAGAATGTACCTGACTAGTAAGTATCTTAAAACCTATAGATTGCTATGTCTCCGAAAGAGAATCAAGCATGTGTACAGGGGCATAAACGCAGCAGTGATAGGATTGGAGAGGTTCGGTGAGCAAATGAAGACCCTTTGAAGTCATATTGCATGGTACCCATTACACGGGTCTCAACTCTCCAGGTTTAAGGTATTCTTCCTTCAGCTAAAACATGCATGTGGAACTCAAGTATGATCAACCATGTGATCGGGAGACGTGTTCAAATATGTCTCAGTTTTCCTCCCCTGGTACTCGGGTGCAACATTCCAGACGCTTTACTAACACTCTCCCCACTTGGAGAGTCAGCGCCTTTAACCTCCTGTTTGGCCCAGTTTGCAATTTCTGCAGAAGATGAACAGGCATAGCGAGAACCAATGAGAGGCTAGCTGGAGGTGTCTGGACGGGCAAATTTAACTCTCCTTTCCCACCAGGAAGAGGAAATAACCAAAGGCTCAGCGTGCCGTGCCGGAACCAGATTAGGGCCTGAAGCCATCCTGCGGTGTTGCGGCCAGCTCAAAAGAAAGCGAGTTGAAGAAAGGAGCTCAGGGGCACTGTAATTCACAAACCTGCAGAGTTATAAATGACAGCTATCGTCCAAAAATATACTGAAGTAAGGCTGCCAAGAGGAGTTGAAAGCGGGGCAGAATTGCAGGAAACCGATTTCAGGAGGTAGACTGGAATTGCATTGAAAGCATAGGAAAAGAGGCAGAACGTCCACAATGATGCACTTGGCCAAAAAGGGCGTATGCGTTTTTTCCTGAATATATTCAGGAAAAAACGCATACGCCCTTTTTGGCCAACCAAGCAAGCTTGCAATGGAAATCTGCACTACAATGAAGTCTCACTTCCCCCCGGTCAAAAGGGCCATCTGAAAAAAGTGTAAAATCCAGAAAGGCAGGACAGGCCATGGAGAACTGGGAGCCTTGTTATGCTGAAGGGCGGGATGTAAATTGCCAACAACCACTCGGGAGAAGTGTATGATGTTTCCTGAAACATCTAAAAAACAAAGCAACAGAGCCTAGGGCACTTCCACTTATGGTCCTATAGCTTAGGGAATTTAAAATCAAAAAGACACAGCCACCCCAAAGTTTGGAACGGCTCTGTTTACAAGAACCTCGTTTACAGTACAAGTTCAACATCGCAGAAAGTGAAAAATGGATAAAGAAGTTGTGGTATTTACTTACAAAGCAATATCACTCAGCAATGAAATCTGTGTCATCAGGCCCTTAGTAGCACAATGAGTGGATTCAGGTATGATGATTCTAACTGAAATAAGTCACACAGAAAAAGAAACATCATAAGATATCAGTAATACACTGAATGTAAACTTGGCTACACAGGAACTGAATTACAGAACAGAACAGGGTCTCAAATTTAGAAAACCAACTTATGCTTGCTTAAGGGGAAAGGTGAGTTGGGGTGCTGCATAAAACCAGAGATTGAAATGAGCACAGATAAAGATCCTTAAGCCAAATATGGAATAGACAAGAGCTACTCCTTGCTCAAAGAAATGGACTCAACACCGCATATTAAATGCCTAAGAATGTACCTGACTAGTAAGTATCTTAAAACCTATGGATTGCTATGTCTCCGAAAGAGAATCAAGCATGTGTACAGGGTCATAAACGCAGCAGTGATAGGATTGGAGAGGTTCGGTGAGCAAATGAAGACCCTTTGAAGTCATATTGCATGGTACCCATTCCACGGGTTTCAACTACCCAGGTTTTAGGTATTCTTCCTTCAGCTAAAACATGCATGTGGAACCCAGAGTATGATCAACCATGTGATCGGGAGACGTGTTCAAATATGTCTCAGTTTTCCTCCCCTGGTACTCGGGTGCAACATTCCAGACGCTTTACTAACACTCTCCCGACTTGGAGAGTCAGCGCCTTTAACCTCCTGTTTGGCCCAGTTTGCAATTTCTGTGGAAGATGAACAGGAATAGCGAGAACCAATGAGAGACTAGCTGGAGGTGTCTGGACGGGCAAATATAACTCTCATTTCCCACCAGGAAGAGGAAATAACCAGAGGCTCAGCGTGCCGTGCCGGAACCAGATTAGGGCCTGAAGCCATCCTGCGGTGTTGCGGCCAGGTCACAAGAAAGCCAGTTGAAGAAAGGAGCTCAGGGGCACTGTAATTCACAAACCTGCAGAGTTATAAATGACAGCTATCGTCCAAAAATAGACTGAAGTAAGGCTGCCAAGAGGACGTGAAAGCGGGGCAGAATTGCAGGAAACCGATTTCAGGAGGTAGACTGGAATTGCATTGAAAGCATAGGAAAAGAGGCAGAACGTCCACAATGATGCACTTGGCCAAAAAGGGCGTATGCGTTTTTTCCTGAATATATTCAGGAAAAAACGCATACGCCCTTTTTGGCCAACCAAGCAAGCTTGCAAAGGAAATCTGCACTACAATGAAGTCTCACTTCCCCCCGGTCAAAAGGGCCATCTGAAAAAAGTGTAAAATCCAGAAAGGCAGGACAGGCCATGGACAACTGGGAGCCTTGTTATGCTGATGGGCGGAATGTAAATTACCAACAGACACTCAGGAGAAGTGTATGGTGTTTCCTGAAACATCTAAAAAACAAAGCAACAGAGCCTAGGGCACTGCCACTTATGGTCCTATAGCTTAGGGAAATTAAAATCAAAAAGACACAGCCACCCCAAAGTTTGGGACGCCTCTGTTTACAAGAACCTCGTTTACAGTACAAGTTCAACATCGCAGAAAGTGAAAAATGGATAAAGAAGTTGTGGTATTTACTTACAAAGCAATATCACTCAGCAATGAAATCTATGTCATCAGGCCCTTAGCAACACAATGAGTGGATTCAGGTATGATGATTCTAACTGAAATAAGTCACACAGAAAAAGAAACATCATAAGATATCAGTAATACACGGAATGTAAACTTGGCTACACAGGAACTGAATTACAGAACAGAACAGGGTCTCAAATTTAGAAAACCAACTTATGCTTGCTTAAGGGGAAAGGTGAGTTGGGGTGCTGCATAAAACCAGAGATTGAAATGAGCACAGATAAAGTTCCTTAAGCCAAATATGGAATAGACAAGAGCTACTCCTTGCTCAATGAAATGGACTCAACACCGCATATTAAACGCCTAAGAATGTACCTGACTAGTAAGTATCTTAAAACCTATGGATTGCTATGTCTCCGAAAGAGAATCATGCATGTGTAAAAGGGCATAAACTCAGCAGTGATAGGATTGGAGAGGTTCGTGAGCAAATGAAGACTCTTTGAAGTCATATTGCATGGTACCCATTCCACGGGTTTCAACTATCCAGGTTTAAGGTATTCTTCTTTCAGCTAAAACATGCATGTGGAACCTAGAGTATGATCAACCATGTGATCGGGAGACGTGTTCAAATATGTCTCAGTTTTCGTACCCTGGTACTCGGGTGCAACATTCCAGACGCTTTACTAACACTCTCCCCAGTTGGAGAGTCAGTCCCTTTAACCTCCTGTTTGGCCCAGTTTGCAATTTCTGTGGAAGATGAACAGGAATAGCGAGAACCAATGAGAGGCTAGCTGGAGGTGTCTGGACGGGCAAATTTAACTCTCATTTCCCACCAGGAAGAGGAAATAACCAAAGGCTCAGCGTGCCGTGCCAGAACCAGATTAGGGCCTGAAGACATCCTGCGGTGTTGCGGCCAGCTCACAAAAAAGCGAGTTGAAGAAAGGAGCTCAGGGGCACTGTAATTCACAAACCTGCAGAGTTATAAATGACAGCTATCGTCCAAAAATAGACTGAAGTAAGGCTGCCAAGAGGACTTGAAAGCGGGGCAGAATTGCAGGAAACCGATTTCAGGAGGTAGACTGGAATTGCATTGAAAGCATAGGAAAAGAGGCAGAACGTCCACAATGATGCACTTGGCCAAAAAGGGCGTATGCGTTTTTTCCTGAATATATTCAGGAAAAAACGCATACGCCCTTTTTGGCCAACCAAGCAAACTTGCAAAGGAAATCTGCACTACAATGAAGTCTCACTTCCCCCCGGTCAAAAGGGCCATCTGAAAAAAGTGTAAAATCCAGAAAGGCAGGACAGGCCATGGAGAACTGGGAGCCTTGTTATGCTGATGGGCGGGATGTAAATTGCCAACAGACACTCGGGAGAAGTGTATGGTGTTTCCTGAAACATCTAAAAAACAAAGCAACAGAGCCTAGGGCACTGCCACTTATGGTCCTATAGCTTAGGGAAATTAAAATCAAAAAGACACAGCCACCCCAAAGTTTGGGACGCCTCTGTTTACAAGAACCTCGTTTACAGTACAAGTTCAACATCGCAGAAAGTGAAAAATGGATAAAGAAGTTGTGGTATTTACTTACAAAGCAATATCACTCAACAATGAAATCTATGTCATCAGGCCCTTAGCAGCACAATGAGTGGATTCAGGTATGATGATTCTAACTGAAATAAGTCACACAGAAAAAGAAACATCATAAGATATCACTAATACACGGAATGTAAACTTGGCTACACAGGAACTGAATTACAGAACAGAACAGGGTCTCAAATTTAGAAAACCAACTTATGCTTGCTTAAGGGGAAAGGTGAGTTGGGGTGCTGCATAAAACCAGAGATTGAAATGAGCACAGATAAAGTTCCTTAAGCCAAATATGGAATAGACAAGAGCTACTCCTTGCTCAACGAAATGGACTCAACACCGCATATTAAACGCCTAAGAATGTACCTGACTAGTAAGTATCTTAAAACCTATGGATTGCTATGTCTCCGAAAGAGAATCAAGCATGTGTACAGGGGCATAAACACAGCAGTGATAGGATTGGAGAGGTTCGTGAGCAAATGAAGACCCTTTGAAGTCATATTGCATGGTACCCATTCCACGGGTTTCAACTACCCAGGTTTAAGGTATTCTTCCTTCAGCTAAAACATGCATATGGAACCTACAGTATGATCAACCATGTGATCGGGAGACGTGTTCAAATATGTCTCAGTTTTCGTACCCTGGTACTCGGGTGCAACATTCCAGACGCTTTACTAACACTCTCCCCACTTGGCGAGTCAGTCCCTTTAACCTCCTGTTTGGCCCAGTTTGCAATTTCTGTGGAAGATGAACAGGAATAGCGAGAACCAATGAGAGACTAGCTGGAGGTGTCTGGATGGGCAAATTTAACTCTCATTTCCCACCAGGAAGAGGAATTAACCAAAGGCTCAGCGTGCCATGCCAGAACCAGATTAGGGCCTGAAGCCATGCTGCGGTGTTGCGGCCAGGTCACAAGAAAGCGAGTTGAAGAAAGGAGCTCAGGGGCACTGTAATTCACAAACCTGCAGAGTTATAAATGACAGCTATCGTCCAAAAATAGACTGAAGTAAGGCTGCCAAGAGGACTTGAAAGCGGGGCAGAATTGCAGGAAACCGATTTCAGGAGGTAGACTGGAATTGCATTGAAAGCATAGGAAAAGAGGCAGAACGTCCACAATGATGCACTTGGCCAAAAAGGGCGTATGCGTTTTTTCCTGAATATATTCAGGAAAAAACGCATACGCCCTTTTTGGCCAACCAAGCAAGCTTGCAAAGGAAATCTGCACTACAATGAAGTCTCACTTCCCCCCGGTCAAAAGGGCCATCTGAAAAAAGTGTAAA
The DNA here is from genome assembly GCF_951394435.1 of Stenella coeruleoalba. Taxonomy (NCBI): domain Eukaryota; kingdom Metazoa; phylum Chordata; class Mammalia; order Artiodactyla; family Delphinidae; genus Stenella; species Stenella coeruleoalba. The sequence goes on from NW_027646069.1 coordinate 173,425, forward strand.
ATCCAGAAAGGCAGGACAGGCCATGGAGAACTGGGAGCCTTGTTATGCTGATGGGCGGGATGTAAATTGCCAACAGACACTCGGGAGAAGTGTATGGTGTTTCCTGAAACATCTAAAAAACAAAGCAACAGAGCCTAGGGCACTTCCACTTATGGTCCTATAGCTTAGGGAAATTAAAAGCAAAAAGACACAGCCACCCCAAAGTTTGGGACGCCTCTGTTTACAAGAACCTCGTTTACCGTACAAGTTCAATATCACAGAAAGTGAAAAATGGATAAAGAACTTGTGGTACTTACATACAATGCAGTATCACTCAGCAATGAAATCTATGTCATCAGGCCCGTAGCAGCATAATGAGTAGATTCAGGTACGATGATTCTAACTGAAATAAGTCACACAGAAAAAGAAACATCATAAGATATCAGTAATACACGGAATGTAAACTTGGCTACACAGGAACTGAATTCCAAAACAGAACAGGTTCTCAAATTTAGAAAACCAACTTATGCTTGCTTAAGGGGAAAGGTGAGTTGGGGTGCTGCATAAAACCAGAGATTGAAATGAGCACAGATAAAGTTCCTTAAGCCAAATATGGAATAGACAAGAGCTACTCCTTGCTCAACAAAATGGACTCAACACCGCATATTAAACGCCTAAGAATGTACCTGACTAGTAAGTATCTTAAAACCTATGGATTGCTATGTCTCCAAAAGAGAATCAAGCATGTGTACAGGGGCATAAACGCAGCAGTGATAGGATTGGAGAGGTTCGTGAGCAAATGAAGACCCTTTGAACTCATATTGCATGGAACCCATTCCACGGGTTTCAACTATCCAGGTTTAAGGTATTCTTCCTTCAGCTAAAACATGCATGTGGAACCTAGAGTATGATCAACCATGTGATCGGGAGACGTGTTCAAATATGTCTCAGTTTTCGTACCCTGGTACTCGGGTGCAACATTCCAGACGCTTTACTAAAACTCTCCCCAGTTGGAGTGTCAGTCCCTTTAACCTCCTGTTTGGCCCAGTTTGCAATTTCTGTGGAAGATGAACAGGAATAGCGAGAACCAATGAGAGGCTAGCTGGAGGTGTCTGGACGTGCAAATTTAACTCTCATTTCCCACCAGGAAGAGGAATTAACCAAAGGCTCAGCGTGCCGTGCCAGAACCACATTAGGGCCTGAAGACATCCTGCGGTGTTGCGGCCAGGTCACAAGAAAGCGAGTTGAAGAAAGGAGCTCAGGGGCACTGTAATTCAGAAACCTGCAGAGTTATAAATGACAGCTATCGTCCAAAAATAGACTGAAGTAAGGCTGCCAAGAGGACTTGAAAGCGGGGCAGAATTGCAGGAAACCGATTTCAGGAGGTAGACTGGAATTGCATTGAAAGCATAGGAAAAGAGGCAGAACGTCCACAATGATGCACTTGGCCAAAAAGGGCGTATGCGTTTTTTCCTGAATATATTCAGGAAAAAACGCATACGCCCTTTTTGGCCAACCAAGCAAACTTGCAAAGGAAATCTGCACTACAATGAAGTCTCACTTCCCCCCGGTCAAAAGGGCCATCTGAAAAAAGTGTAAAATCCAGAAAGGCAGGACAGGCCATGGAGAACTGGGAGCCTTGCTATGCTGATGGGCGGGATGTAAATTGCCAACAACCACTCGGGAGAAGTGTATGGTGTTTCCTGAAACATCTAAAAAACAAAGCAACAGAGCCTAGGGCACTTCCACTTATGGTCCTATAGCTTAGGGAAATTAAAATCAAAAAGACACAACCACCCCAAAGTTTGGAACGGCTCTGTTTACAACACCTCGTTTACAGTACAAGTTCAACATCGCAGAAAGTGACAAATGGATAAAGAAGTTGTGGTATTCACTTACAAAGCAATATCACTCAGCAATGAAATCTATGTCATCAGGCCCTTAGCAGCACAATGAGTGGATTCAGGTATGATGATTCTAACTGAAATAAGTCACACAGAAAAAGAAACATCATAAGATATCAGTAATACACGGAATGGAAACTTGGCTACACAGGAACTGAATTACAGAACAGAACAGGGTCTCAAATTTAGAAAACCAACTTATGCTTGCTTAAGGGTAAAGGTGAGTTGGGGTGCTGCATAAAACCAGAGATTGAAATGAGCACAGATAAAGTTCCTTAAGCCAAATATGGAATAGACAAGAGCTACTCCTTGCTCAATGAAATGGACTCAACACCCCATATTAAACGCCTAAGAATGTACCTGACTAGTAAGTATCTTAAAACCTATGGATTGCTATGTCTCCGAAAGAGAATCAAGCATGTGTACAGGGGCATAAACGCAGCAGTGATAGGATTGGAGAGGTTCGGTGAGCAAATGAAGACCCTTTGAAGTCATATTGCATGGTACCGATTACACGGGTCTCAACTCTCCAGGTTTAAGGTATTCTTCCTTCAGCTAAAACATGCATGTGGAACCCCGCGTATGATCAACCGTGTGAACGGGAGACGTGTTCAAATATGTCTCAGTTTTCCTCCCCTGGTACTCGGGTGCAACATTCCAGACCCTTTACTAACACTCTCCCGACTTGGAGAGTCAGCGCCTTTAACCTCCTGTTTGGCCCAGTTTGCAATTTCTGCGGAAGATGAACAGGAATAGCGAGAACCATTGAGACGCTAGCTGGAGGTGTCTGGACGGGCAAATTTAATTCTCATTTCCCAGCAGGAAGAGGAAATAACCAAAGGCTCAGCGTGCCGTGCAGGAACCAGATTAGGGCCTGAAGCCATCCTGCGGTGTTGCGGCCAGCTCAAAAGAAAGCGAGTTGAAGAAAGGAGCTCAGGGTCTCTGTAATTCACAAACCTGCATAGTTATAACTGACAGCTATCGTCCAAAAATATACTGAAGTAAGGCTGCCAAGAGGACTTGAAAGCGGGGCAGAATTGCAAGATACCGATTTCAGGAGGTAGACTGGAATTGCATTGAAAGCATAGGAAAAGAGGCAGAACGTCCACAATGATGCACTGTGCCAAAAGGGCGTATGCGTTTTTTCCTGAATATATTCAAGAAAAAACGCATACGCCCTTTTTGGCCAACCAAGGAAGCTTGCAAAGGAAATCTGCACTACAATGAAGTCTCACTTCCCCCCGGTCAAAAGGGCCATCTGAAAAAAGTGTAAAACCCAGAAAGGCAGGACAGGCCATGGAGAACTGGGAGCCTTGTTATGCTGATGGGCGGGATGTAAATTGCCAACAGACACTCGGGAGATGTGTATGGTGTTTCCTGAAACATCTAAAAAACAAAGCAACAGAGCCTAGGGCACTTCCACTTATGGTCCTATAGCTTAGGGAAATTAATATCAAAAAGACACAGCAACCCCAAAATTTGGGATGGCTCTTTTTACAGAAATCTCTTCTACGGCACAAGTTAAATATCCCAGAGAGCAAATAATGGATAAAGAAGTTGCGGTACTTATGTACAACAGAATAACACTCAGCAATGTAATCTATGTCACCAGGCCCGTACCAGCATAATGAGTGCATTGAGGCACGATGATTCTAAGTGAAATAAGTCACACAGAAAAAGAAACATCATAAGGTATCACTAATACACAGAATGTGAACTTGGCTACACAAGAACTGAATTACAAAACAGAACAGGGTCTCAAGTTTAGAAAACCAACTTATGCCTGCTTAAGGGGGAAGGTGAGTTGGGGTGCTGCATAAAAGCAGAGTTTGAAATTAGCACAGATACCGTTCCATAAGCCAAATATGTAATAGACAAGAGCTACCCCTTGCTCAACGAAATGGATTCAACAATGAGGTATCACCTCACACCTGGTAGAATAGGCATCATTGAAAATCTACAAACAAAAAATGCTGGAAAGGGTGTGGAGAAAAGGAACCCTCTTCCACTATTGTTGGGAATATAAATTGATACAGTCATTATGGAGAACAATATGGAATTTCTTAAGAAACTAACAATAGAATTACCATATGATACAGCAATCCCAGTACTGGACATATACCCAGACAAAACCATAAATCAAAAAGAGTCATTCACCGCAATGTTCATTGCATCACTATTTACAATATCGAGGTAATGGAAGCAACCTAAATGCCCACAGACAGACGAATGCATAAAGCTGTGGTACATATATAAAATGGAATATTACTAAGCCATGAAAAGGAATGAAATTGGGTCATTTGTAGAGACGTCGATGGATCTAGAGACTGTCATACAGAGTGAAGTAAGTCAGAAGGAGAAAATCAAATTTGTATATTCATGCATATATGTGGAACCTAGAAAAACTGTACAGATTAACCATTTTGCAAGGCATAAATAGAGCAACAGATGTAGACAACAAACGTATGGACAACAAGGGGGGAAAGCTTTTGGGGGGGTGGTGGTGGGAGGAGTTGAGAGACTGGGATTGGCATGTATACATTTATATGTATAAAATAGATAACCAATAAGAACCTGCTGTATAAAAATATAAAATAAAATTCAAAATTAAAAAGAAGTAAAATTTAAAAAATAAAACAGAAAAAACAATTATTCCCTGCACATACATGTATTTATATGAATAAATTATTTCCATGCTTATATCTGTAAATACAAAAAGAGGAATAAAATCTACCTTGAACCAAAAACGAAAAAGAGAAAAAAAACACAGAACCCACCAGTTACACAGAGGAAAACCGTATCAGGGCACTTGCTCCAGTTGTAAACAATTCTGAAGTTGGTCAGTGGTGGGGAATCGTCTCCCATTCAGCCAGCAGCCCCCACGCAACAAGCGTCCTCATTGCAAAGCTGGGGCACCGTGCCGAGGCATCTGTGAGTAAACGTGAGCTGAGCCCCAGGCCAGTTGCTGCTGAACTATTCCCACCCGTCCCAGGTAAAACACCTGAATATATACAAGGACTTGAAAGCCTAGAGGAAGGGCCATAGAGCCACACGAGTGACAGCATGCCGGCCGACTTGGTGCCTGCAGGCCAGCCAGGATGGTCCTGGCCCTGGGTGCTCTTCTGGAAGATTTCCATTTCCCTGCCTGAGATACCCGTCCTGTCCCTGCCCCCACTGCTTTTTTCCTTCCTCACCTCTGCCCAGGGAGAAATTCCAGCAGCAGGTATGGGTGACACATCCTCTTCTTTAGCAGGTGGCAGCCTGGCAACTGCTGCAGAAAGTCCAGCAGAGCCCCACTCACACTGGGCCACCCACAAAGCCGTGGCCTCTCACTCCCTCCCACCAGCCCAGCCCCGAGACTGCTGACAGGGCAGAGAAAATGGCGTCAGGCACGGCTGCAGGGGCTCTTGCTGCCTGGAGTGGTATTTATATTGATCTCAACCCAGGCACACCTGGGGAGGGCTGGCCGGCACGGTAAGGCTGCCCAGGTCAGCCAATCATCACCCCTCAGGGGCTCACAGTTGCAGAAAATGGAACTTGCTGAACCGGCCAGGTCCAAGGAACAGGTGTGGGCTCCTGAGAGTCAGGATAGACAAGGGGCTGCAGCTTTGGCTTGTTTTCTAATCATTTTATCTGGCCCATGAGTGGGAGACAACTTCAAGAAAACCCTCTCCTAATGAGAGGAACCCAGGAGTCAGGGAGAGGAGGGGTGGGTGGTGGTTGGAGACAGAGGCCTGGTGCCCCGGGTGCAGTGGAAGTCTCTGGAAGACCAGGTGGAGGGAGGCCTCACGGAGTGATGCCCAGGGTCACAGACCTGTCGCAGCTGCTGTTTGTTAGTTCAAGTCCTGCTCTGAGGTGCTCTGTGTCAGCTCTGAGCGACAGGTGAGCTGGGGGTGCTCTGCAATGAGGGCTATGTGCACGGTTCCTGTGTGCCCAGCCCTGCCACGGTACCCGCAAGGGTAGCTCTGTATCCTGGGAGGGGCCTGACCACGAGAGCCCCGTGGGCTGGGGTGGGGGTGGGGTACCTGCCCAGGTGAGCTCCATATTCTGGGATTGGTCTGACCACGAGAGCCCCATGGGCTGCTGGGGACCTGGTAAAGGATGTCAGGACAGTCAGTGAAGCCACCGAGGATATACCTCCAGTTGCTCCTAATTCCTACACCCTGCTGGTCATTCTACCAACCACCAGGACATGGTATTCTGTATTAGTCTTCAATGATGCCTTCTTTTGTATTCCATTAGTCCCAGAGTCACAAGAAATTTTGGCTTGTGAGTGGCAGGACTCAACATACAACTAAAACAATACTTCCGGGCCGTCTGGCCCCAAAGGTGCAAAAATTCCCACACCATCTTTGGGGAAAGCTTAGCTAAAGACCTAAAAGTTCTACCTCTGGAAAAGGAAACCCTCCTTCAATATGCAGATGACATTCTGATCACCAGCCCTACTAAGGAGGCCTCTGAACTACCAAGCCAATAAAGGATAGAAGTTGTCCAAGAAAAAGCTCAAATATCACAGACTGCGGTGACCTGCCTGGGCTTCATTCTCACAGAAGGTCAGAGAAGCCCATCCCAGGAAAGGGAAGAAACCATTTTCAGCCTTACCCCTTTCTAAAACTAGAAGACAGCTTAGGGGTTCCTGGGGAGGCCAGGGTTTGCTGCTTCTGGATCCCTAACTACAGTCTACTAGCTGGGCCTCTATATGAAACACTGAAAGGAAAAGATGATGATCCTTTTGAATAGAATCCAGAAGTGGCCTTTCAAGAATGGAAAGAGCAGTCAATTCAGACCCTTGCCCTGGAACTCCCTAATTTAGCTAAACCCTTTGACCTTTACATTCCCGGTGAAAGGTGAATCGCCATTGGAGAATTAGTGCAAAAACTGGGACCACTTGAAATGGAACAATGCAAGAATGCCATCCAGGTAGGATAAACTACGGTCACTAAGGGGCTTGGCCCACTGCCACATCTGGCCAAGATACTGGCGGTATCTAAAAACCTGGAAATCAGCAGCCCAAAAGGCCACCTCCCTCCTAAGGGAAAAGGACCCCACGTGGTGATCCTAACCACCAACCATGCCCTGAAGTTGCAGGGTTCGCTCCGTGGGCACACCGACCTCGAGTGAGGAGGCCCTCCAACTCCAACATCCAGAGAGATAACCGGGGGCAACAGGGCACCATGACGACTCGTGTGAACATCACTTGACCTGGAGTTTCTCTCATAAAACAACAAGAGTGTGTCCCAAAAGAGTAGACTACTGCTTGCAGGACTTACTGCACCCAGAGGGGAGCTAATAATCTTGGCGGGGGAACAGTATACCACACTGTCACCATAGAAAAGCCTACAGACACCGTGATGATGGTGGCCAATAAGACCGGCTGGACTCCTGTTTACTTCAAAAGGCTGTTGACTCAGTAGCCATCATGGTCCTTGGTCACCACTGACCCTGGACTGTCTGGGAGTTGAGCGGGCAGGGCTCTGACACCTGGTGCTGTTTGTACGTTAATTCAGGGGCCTAACTGAAGAAAGCGCAGACTACTGGTCAGAGCATCTAGGCTGGCAGAGACGGTCAGCCTAAGGTGGCCGAACAAATGTGGGGCGGGGTGAAACCGGCCCCCACAGCGTCTCTGCACATCTCTTTCCTGGACCCTTAAAGGTCATTAGAATCTATAACACTTCCAATGCTGGTGCTCAGGTGGACGAGCAGGGAGGCAGGGGTCCTGGGGACAATCAACGTCACCGGGAGGCTGCTGGGGAGAAGCTCTGACCCTCGCCCCAGGGTATGAGGGCTCCCAACTCAGCACTCAGCAGTTACAGAAGAAGGGTCTGCACCCTCAGCACTCCAAGAATGAGGAACGGGACAAAAGGCAGAGGAGGGGTTTGTCCCCAGCAAAGCCCATTAAAAATCCCTGGGAGATAAAAATAGAATCTGGGCAATAAAGTCAAGTCTAACCTTTTTTATCCTTTGTGCTTTGTCTAATTTCACGTGCTCCTAGGGTCCCGCATGCAGAGGTTCCACACCCGGCACTTCAGACCAGATTTCCTAGTGCAGAATGGCTGGGTCGACACCTCAGCTCCTGGGGCCCAGTGCAGACTCCACGATATAGAGCCTGAGCTACAGCCAACCCGGCCCTCGAGAGCTCCGCTGCCTCCCTCCCTCCCACTGACTCTGACAGGATCTCTACACAGCAGCCCAGCCCACAGCCCACGGGGTAGTGCATGCTCTCACCTCTCCATTCTCTGATCAAAATATAAAGTTTCCTTTGCTTGTGAACCAAACTCAGTCTCGATCTGTTGGCCCCAATGACACTGGGCAGGGGGACACTTGTTGGGGTCCACTCTGGAGGATCAGTAACAGAAATTGAGACTATTGTAACCTCAATGAACAGATGTGTGAGCCAAACTGTAGTTAACATAGAACAGTGTATAAGGCTCGGGTAAAATAAGATGTTTTTAACACTTCCATTTGATATTTCCATCACTTTTTATAAGCAAGTTCAGTGAAAAGGTTTGTCTTATTTGTCAGGTCAATATTAGAGAAACGAAGTGATTTCTTTCCAAGGATGTACAGCTAATAATCTTGGTTAAACCTTCAATCTTGTTTTAAATGCTTTTCCATTGAAAATGATACCTCTCTTTCAGCTCCCCCATTTCTGAGAAGTATAAAATCTTATAATTTATTATTACCAAAGGGGAAAGGTGGGAGGAGGGATAAATTAACAGTTTGGAATGAACACATACACACTGCTATGTATAAAATAGATCATCAACAAGGAACTACTGTATAGCACAGGGAACTACACTCAACATTTTGCAATAACCTATAAGGGGAAATAATCTGAAAAAGAATAGATATTTTTATTGACATCATCTATCAATGACAGTTAAAGTGTAGCCTAAGGGAAGCTGGTGGTGAGTGCTTCTGACCCTGAAGACTTCAATCATCTAAAGTTTGGACTCTGCCTACTTCCCAAGGCCCTTAATGAACATATGTATAGCTGTAGCTTAAAAACTTCCCCAGTTTGGGTTTCGGGGAGACACTGATTTTGAAAAAGCCCTGGTGTTCTCCTTACATGAATGGGACTCTTCCTACTGCTAAAACATGTCTGTCACACCCAGAGGATGGTATACCGTCTGATCGGGAAGAGTTTGGAAAAGGCATCTCATCTCCTCATCTCCTGGTGCTCGGGTTCACACCTCCAGCGTCTTTACTAACAGTCTCCCCACTTGGAGATGTCAGCACTGTCAACATCCTGTTGCGTACAGTTTGGAATTTGTCCAGAGGATGAAGCGGAAGGATGAGGAACAATGAGAGACAAGTCCTAGGTGTTCAGACAGGCACATGTCACTCTAATTTCCAATCAGGAAGACGAATTGACCAAAGGCTAGGGTTGCCCATGGAAACAGTATAGGGCTTGAGGAAATCCCGCTGCTTTGTGGCCAGTTCCCATAAACACAAGTTGAACAATGGAACTCAGGGGCAGTAAAATTCACAAAACTGCAGAGTTGAAAATATCCATCACTGAAAAATGTCTTGAGGAAAGTCAGAGAAAATGACTTGTAAGCAAGGGAGAATGGCAGGAAAGGGATTTGAGGAGGTAGAAAGGACTCGCCATTAAGCACAAGAAAAGGAGCTGAACATTGCCAACATTGCAGTTGGCCAAAAAGGGTGTATGCGTTCTTTTCTGTATATATTCAAGAAAAGGGCATACACTTTTTTAGCCAACCAAACAGGGGGGCACTGGAAGTCAATACTACAAAAGATATCACTTCGCATCAGTCAGAAGAGCCATCCTCATAAAGCGTAAACAACAGAAATGCAGGACAGGGCAACGAGAAGAGGGAGCCCTGTGAGACTTATAGTGGAAATGTATATTGCCAACGGCCATTCTGGAGAAGTGTATTGTGTTTACTAAAGCATCTAAAAAATGAGCTACAGAGCATAGGGCACTTGCACTCATGGGCGTATATCTTGGGAAAAACAAAAATCGAGAGGACACAGGCACCCCAATGTTTACCCCCTCTCTGTTTAAAAGATCCTCGACTAGGATATAACTTAAATGTCTCTGGAGGGAAAAAATGGATAGAGATGTGGTACTTAGGTAGAGTGGAATATTATTCAGCCTGGAAATCAATGAAATATGGCCAGTTGTAACGACTCCGGAGGAGTTACGTATGATCATTCTAAGTGACAGAATTCAAAAAGAAAAAGACACATATCATAAGATATCACTTAAAGGTGGAATCCAAAATGGCTACACATGAAATAAATTACAAAACAAAAACATAGTCAAATATGTAGAAAACACGCATAAGGCTGCTAAACGGGAAAGGTGGGGAGGGGTGAGGCATCATCCAGGAGGTTGAAATTAGCAAAGATACCATTCCAAATACCAAACTGATAATCAACAAGGCCTACACGGTAGCTAAAAGAACTGCACTCAGCACACTCAAGTCACCGGAAAAGAATATATACGACTGGTAAGAATCTGAAAAAGAATTTATTGATGTCTCTCTGTACGTGAATCAAGTGGATGTACAGCAGCAAGAAACAGAGCTTTGAAAATCAGCTGTAACCAATATAGTAATAAATTGAAAAAAATAAACGACAGAGAGACAGAGAAAACCTCTTACAACTTTTCCTCAGGGACGGTGATGCAACATGGATTGAACACATCTAGACCCACAGCAGGATGAGACATAAGGCTGGAAACTGTTTGTGCTAAGAGAAATGTGAGGTTGGGTGAGGAAATGCACACCCTTTAAAGTAATAGTACCTGGTACCCATTCAATGGGTCCCAAATCTGCAGGTTCAAGGGATCTTCCTACAGCTAAAACATGCATGGAAATCCCAGAGGACTGTACACCATGTGATCGGGAGATGTGTCTAAAATGCACCTCATTTATCCTCTCCTGGTGCTCCTGTTCACCATTCCAGCCACGCTACTTAGAATCTCCCCACTTGGAGAATCAGCACATTTAAACTTCTGTTTCACACATTTTGCAAATTGTGAGGAGGATGAACGGGAAGAGGGGGAACCAATGAGAGAAGAGTTGTAGGGGTTTGGACGGGCACATATCACTCTAATTTCCCATTAAGAATAAGAATTAAAGAAAGGCTCAGCCTGCCTCGCCGGAGCCAAAATAGGGCCTGAAGCAATCCTGCGGGTTTGAGGCCAGCTCACAAAAGAGCAACTTAAAAAATGGAGCTCAGGGTCACTGCAATTCACAAACCTGCAGAGTTATAAATGAAAACTAACGTCCAAAAATATGTTGAGGTAAGGCAAAGAAGAGGATCTGAATGCAAGACAGAATTGCAAGAAACAGATTTCAAGAGATAGATTGGACTCGTCTTTAACGCACATGAAAAGCGGCAGAATTTCGACAATGATGCAGTTGGCCCAAAAGGGCGTATGCGTTTTTTCCTGATTATATCCAGGAAAAAACGCATACGCACTTTATGGGCAACGAAGCAAGCAAGCAATGCAAATGTGCACAACAAAGAAGTCTCACTTCCCACCGGTCAAAAGGGCCATCCTAAAAAATTGTAAAAACCAGAAATGCAGGACAGGCCATGGAGAACAGGGAGCCTTTATACGCTGATGGGCAGTGTGTGAACTGCCGAGAGCCACTCTGGAGAAGTGTATGGTGGTTCCTAAATCATCTAAAAAACAGAGCTACAGAGCATAGGACACTTCCAATCATGGGAGTATATCTAGGGAAGTCTAAAAATCAACAAGACACAAGCACACCACAGTTTAGGGCTACTCTGTTTACAAGAACCTCAACTTCAGTACACCTTAAATATCCCAGGAAAGAGAACAATGGATAAAGAAGATGTGGTACTTATGTACAATGGAATATCTCTTCACCATGAAATCAATGTAATAAGGCTAGTAGAAGGATAAAGAGTGGATTTAGGTCCGATAATACTACTTGAAATAAGTCAAACAGAAAAAGAAACATATCATAAGATATCACTTATAGAGGGAGGGTAAATATGGCTGCACAAGAAATGAATACAGAACAGAACAGTGTCTCACATTTAGAAAACACACTTATGTCAGCTTAAGGGGAAAGGAGAGGTGGGGTGATGCATAAAACCAGAGTTTGAAATTAGCACAGATACCGTTCAATAAACCAAATAGGTATTAGACAAGATCTACACCTTGCTCAATGAACAGGCCTCAACACACCCTATACACCGCAGAGAAATATATCTGAGGAATAAGAATCTTAAAACCCATGTATTGATATATCTCCATAAGGGAATCAAGTGTGTGCAGAGCGGCACAAACACAGCAGTGAAAAGGAGCTAAACCCCATTATAGAAATAAATTTTAAAAACAAAACGCTGAAACAATGAAAGAGAGAAAAATTCTTACAAAATTCGCTCAGGGGCTGTGATGCAACCTGGATTGACCACATATAAACCCACAGCTGGATAAGACATAAGGCTGGACACTTGGGGCTGACAGGATTGGTGAGCTTTGGTGAGCAACTGCCGAAAGTTTAATGCAATACTTCATGCTACTCAGTCCAAGGGTCCCAACACTCCAGGTTGAAGGGAATCTTCCTACAGCTAAACCATGCTTGGGAAACCCAGCGACTGGTATACCATATGATCGGGAAAGGTTTCTAAAACGCACCTCATTTTTCCTCTCCTGGGGCTCCGGATCGACATTCCAGCCGCTTTACTAACAACATCCCCACATGGAGTCAATGCCTTTAAGTTCTGGTATCGCACAGTCTGCAGTTAGTGCAGAGGATGAATGGGAATAGGGGGAACCAGTGAGAAACTAGCTGTAGCGGTTTCAATGGGCACATGTCACTCTAATATCACATCAGTAAGAAGAATTAACCAAAGGCACAGCAAGGTGCCCCAGAAGAAAAATAGGGCTTCAAGGAATCCTGTGGTTATGGGGCAAGACCACAAAAATAAGAGCTAAAAAATGGAGCTAAGGGCCACTGCAATTCAAAAACCTGCAGAGTTATAAAGGCCAACTATTTTTAAAAAATATATTGAGGTAAGGCTATGAAGAGGCATTGAAAGCAAGGCAGAATTTCAGGAAACCGATTTCAGGAGGTAGACAGGAATTGCATTGAAAGCATATGAAGAGAGTCAGAAACTCGACAATGATGCACTTGGCCAAAAAGGGCGTATGCGTTTTTTCCTGAATATATTCAGGAAAAAACGCATACACCCTTTTTGGCCAACCAAGCAAGCTTGCAAAGGAAATCTGCACTACAATGAAGTCTCACTTCCCCCCGGTCAAAAGGGCCATCTGAAAAAAGTGTAAAATCCATAAAGGCACGACAGGCCATGGAGAACTGGGAGCCTTCTTATGCTGATGGGCGGGATGTAAATTGCCAACAGCCACTCTGGAGAAGTGTATGGTGTTTCCTGAAACATCTAAAAAACAAAGCAACAGAGCCTAGGGCACTTCCACTTATGGTCCTATAGCTTAGGGAAATTAAAATCAAAAAGACACAGACACCCCAAAGTTTGGGACGGCTCTGTTTACAAGAACCTCGTTTACGGTACAAGTTCAATATCGCAGAAAGTGAAAAATGGATAAAGAACTTGTGGTACTTACGTACAATGCAATATCACTCAGCAATGAAATCTGTGTCATCAGGCCCGTAGCAGCATAATGAGTGGATTCAGGTATGATGATTCGAACTGAAATAAGTCACACAGAAAAGAAACATCATAAGGTATCATTAATACACAGAATGTCGACTTGGCTACACATGAACTGAATTACAAAACAGAACAGTGTCTCAAGTTTAGAAAACCAACTTATGCTTGCTTAAGGGGGAAGCTGAGTTGGGGTGCTACATAAAACCAGAGATTGAAATGAGCACAGATAAAGTTCCATAAGCCAAATATGGAATAGACAAGAGCTACTCCTTGCTCAATGAAATGGACTCAACACCCCATATTAAACGCCTAAGAATGTACCTGACTAGTAAGTATCTTAAAACCTATGGATTGCTATGTCTCCGAAAGAGAATCAAGCGTGTGTACAGGGGCATAAACGCAGCAGTGATAGGATTGGAGAGGTTCGGTGAGCAAATGAAGACCCTTTGAAGTCATATTGCATGGTACCCATTACACGGGTCTCAACTCTCCAGGTTTAAGGTATTCTTCCTTCAGCTAAAACATGCATGTGGAACCCAGAGTATGATCAACCGTGTGAACGGGAGACGTTTTCAAATATGTCTCAGTTTTCCTCCCCTGGTACTCGGGTGCAACATTCCAGACGCTTTACTAACACTCTCCCCACTTGGAGAGTCAGCACCTTTAACCTCCTGTTTCGCCCCGTTTGCAATTTCTGCGGAAGATGAACAGGAATAGGGAGAACCAATGAGAGACTAGCTGGAGGTGTCTGGACGGGCAAATTTAACTCTCATTTCCCACCAGAAAGAGGAAATAACCAAAGGCTCAGCATGCCGTGCCGGAACCAGATTAGGGCCTGAAGCCATCAAGCGGTGTTGCAGCCAGCTCACAAGAAAACGAGTTGAAGAAAGGAGCTCAGGGGCACTGTAATTCACAAACCTGCAGAGTTATAAATGACAGCTATCGTCCAAAAATATACTGAAGTAAGGCTGCCAAGAGGACTTGAAAGCGGGGCAGAATTGCAGGAAACCGATTTCAGGAGGTAGACTGGAATTGCATTGAAAGCATAGGAAAAGAGACAGAACGTCCACAATGATGCACTTGGCCAAAAAGGGCGTATGCGTTTTTTCCTGAATATATTCAGGAAAAAACGCATACGCCCTTTTTGGCCAACCAAGCAAGCTTGCAAAGGAAATCTGCACTACAATGAAGTCTCACTTCCCCCCGGTCAAAAGGGCCATCTGAAAAAAGTGTAAAATCCAGAAAGGCAGGACAGGCCATGGAGAACTGGGAGCCTTGTTATGCTGATGGGCGGGATGTAAATTGCCAACAGACACTCGGGAGAAGTGTATGGTGTTTCCTGAAATATCGAAAAAACAAAGCAACAGAGCCTAGGGCACTTCCACTTATGGTCCTATAGCTTAGGGAAATTAAAATCAAAAAGACACAGCCACCCCAAAGTTTGGGACGCCTCTGTTTACAAGAACCTCGTTTACAGTACAAGTTCAACATCGCAGAAAATGAAAAATGGATAAAGAAGCTGTGGTATTTACTTACAAAGCAATATCACTCAGCAATGAAATCTATGTCATCAGGCCCATAGCAGCACAATGAGTGGATTCAGGTATGATGATTCTAACTGAAATAAGTCACACAGAAAAAGAAACATCATAAGATATCAGTAATACACGGAATGGAAACTTGGCTACACAGGAACTGAATTACAGAACAGAACAGGGTCTCAAATTTAGAAAACCAACTTATGCTTGCTTAAGGGTAAAGGTGAGTTGGGGTGCTGCATAACACCAGAGATTGAAATGAGCACAGATAAAGTTCCTTAAGCCAAATATGGAATAGACAAGAGCTACTCCTTGCTCAACGAAATGGACTCAACACCGCATATTAAACGCCTAAGAATGTACCTGACTAGTAAGTATCTTAAAACCTATGGATTGCTATGTCTCCGAAAGAGAATCAAGCATGTGTACAGGGGCATAAACGCAGCAGTGATAGAATTGGAGAGGTTCGGTGAGCAAATGAAGACCCTTTGAGGTCACATTGCATGGTACCCATTTCACGGGTTTCAACTACCCAGGTTTAAGGTATTCTTCCTTCAGCTAAAACATGCATGTGGAACCCAGAGTATGATCATCCGTGTGAACGGGAGACGTGTTCAAATATGTCTCAGTTTTCTTCCCCTGGTACTCGGGTGCAACATTCCAGACGCTTTACTAACACTCTCCCGACTTGGAGAGTCAGCGCCTTTAACCTCCTGTTTGGCCCAGTTTGCAATTTCTGCGGAAGATGAACAGGAATAGCGAGAACCAATGAGAGACTAGCTGGAGGTGTCTGGACGGGCAAATTTAACTCTCATTTCCCACCAGGAAGAGGAAATAACCAAAGGCTCAGCGTGCCGTGCCGGAACCAGATTAGGGCCTGAAGCCATCCTGCGGTGTTGCGGCCAGCTCACAAGAAAGCGAGTTGAAGAAAGAGCTCAGGGGCACTGTAATTCACAAACCTGCAGAGTTATAAATGACAGCTATCGTCCAAAAATATACTGAAGTAAGGCTGCCAAGAGGACTTGAATGCGGGGCAGAATTGCAGGAAACCGATTTCAGGAGGTAGACTGGAATTGCATTGAAAGCATAGGAAAAGAGGCAGAACGTCCACAATGATGCACTTGGCCAAAAAGGGCGTATGCGTTTTTTCCTGAATATATTCAGGAAAAAACGCATACGCCCTTTTTGGCCAACCAAGCAAACTTGCAAAGGAAATCTGCACTACAATAAAGTCTCACTTCCCCCCGGTCAAAAGGGCCATCTGAAAAAAGTGTAAAATCCAGAAAGGCAGGACAGGCCATGGAGAACTGGGAGCCTTGTTATGCTGATGGGCGGGATGTAAATTGCCAACAGACACTCGGGAGAAGTGTATGGTGTTTCCTGAAACATCTAAAAAACAAAGCAACAGAGCCTAGGGCACTGCCACTTATGGTCCTATAGCTTAGGGAAATTAAAATCAAAAAGACACAGCCACCCCAAAGTTTGGGACGCCTCGGTTTACAAGAACCTCGTTTACAGTACAAGTACAACATCGTAGAAAGTGAAAAATGGATAAAGAAGTTGTGGTATTTACTTACAATGCAATATCACTCAGCAATGAAATCTATGTCATCAGGCCCTTAGCAGCACAATGAGTGGATTCAGGTATGATGATTCGAACTGAAATAAGTCACACAGAAAAGAAACATCATAAGGTATCATTAATACACAGAATGTCGACTTGGCTACACATGAACTGAATTACAAAACAGAACAGTGTCTCAAGTTTAGAAAACCAACTTATGCTTGCTTAAGGGGGAAGGTGAGTTGGGGTGCTGCATAAAACCAGAGATTGAAATGAGCACAGATAAATTTCCTTAAGCCAAATATGGAATAGACAAGAGCTACTCCTTGCTCAACGAAATGGACTCAACACCCCATATTAAACGCCTAAGAATGTACCTGACTAGTAAGTATCTTAAAACCTATGGATTGCTATGTCTCCAAAAGAGAATCAAGCGTGTGTACAGGGGCATAAATGCAGCAGTGATAGGATTGGAGAGGTTCGTGAGCAAATGAAGACCCTTTGAAGTCATATTGCATGGTACCCATTACACGGGTCTCAACTCTCCAGGTTTAAGGTATTCTTCCTTCAGCTAAAACATGCATGTGGAACCCAGAGTATGATCAACCGTGTGAACGGGAGACGTTTTCAAATATGTCTCAGTTTTCCTCCCCTGGTACTCGGGTGCAACATTCCAGACGCTTTACTAACACTCTCCCCACTTGGAGAGTCAGCACCTTTAACCTCCTGTTTCGCCCCGTTTGCAATTTCTGCGGAAGATGAACAGGAATAGGGAGAACCAATGAGAGACTAGCTGGAGGTGTCTGGACGGGCAAATTTAACTCTCATTTCCCACCAGAAAGAGGAAATAACCAAAGGCTCAGCATGCCGTGCCGGAACCAGATTAGAGCCTGAAGCCATCCAGCGGTGTTGCGGCCAGCTCACAAGAAAACGAGTTGAAGAAAGGAGCTCAGGGGCACTGTAATTCACAAACCTGCAGAGTTATAAATGACAGCTATCGTCCAAAAATATACTGAAGTAAGGCTGCCAAGAGGACTTGAAAGCGGGGCAGAATTGCAGGAAACCGATTTCAGGAGGTAGACTGGAATTGCATTGAAAGCATAGGAAAAGAGGCAGAACGTCCACAATGATGCACTTGGCCAAAAAGGGCGTATGCGTTTTTTCCTGAATATATTCAGGAAAAAACGCATACGCCCTTTTTGGCCAACCAAGCAAGCTTGCAAAGGAAATCTGCACTACAATGAAGTCTCACTTCCCCCCGGTCAAAAGGGCCATCTGAAAAAAGTGTAAAATCCAGAAAGGCAGGACAGGCCATGGAGAACTGGGAGCCTTGTTATGCTGATGGGCGGGATGTAAATTGCCAACAGACACTCGGGAGAAGTGTATGGTGTTTCCTGAAACATCGAAAAAACAAAGCAACAGAGCCTAGGGCACTTCCACTTATGGTCCTATAGCTTAGGGAAATTACAATCAAAAAGACACAGCCACCCCAAAGTTTGGGACGCCTCTGTTTACAAGAACCTCGTTTACAGTACAAGTTCAACATCGCAGAAAATGGAAAATGGATAAAGAAGCTGTGGTATTTACTTACAAAGCAATATCACTCAGCAATGAAATCTATGTCATCAGGCCCTTAGCAGCACAATGAGTGGATTCAGGTATGATGATTCTAACTGATATAAGTCACACAGAAAAAGAAACATCATAAGATATCACTAATACACGGAATGTAAACTTGGCTACACAGGAACTGAATTACAGAACAGAACAGGGTCTCAAATTTAGAAAACCAACTTATGCTTGCTTAAGGGTAAAGGTGAGTTGGGGTGCTGCATAACACAAGAGATTGAAATGAGCACAGATAAAGTTCCTTAAGCCAAATATGGAATAGACAAGAGCTACTCCTTGCTCAACGAAATGGACTCAACACCGCATATTAAACGCCTAAGAATGTACCTGACTAGTAAGTATCTTAAAACCTATGGATTGCTATGTCTCCGAAAGAGAATCAAGCATGTGTACAGGGGCATAAACGCAGCAGTGATAGAATTGGAGAGGTTCGGTGAGCAAATGAAGACCCTTTGAAGTCATATTGCATGGTACCCATTCCACGGGTTTCAACTACCCAGGTTTAAGGTATTCTTCCTTCAGCTAAAACATGCATGTGGAACCCAGAGTATGATCATCCGTGTGAACGGGAGACGTGTTCAAATATGTCTCAGTTTTCTTCCCCTGGTACTCGGATGCAACATTCCAGACGCTTTACTAACACTCTCCCGACTTGGAGAGTCAGCGCCTTTAACCTCCTGTTTGGCCCAGTTTGCAATTTCTGCGGAAGATGAACAGGAATAGCGAGAACCAATGAGAGACTAGCTGGAGGTGTCTGGACGGGCAAATTTAACTCTCATTTCCCACCAGGAAGAGGAAATAACCAAAGGCTCAGCGTGCCGTGCCGGAACCAGATTAGGGCCTGAAGCCATCCTGCGGTGTTGCGGCCAGCTCACAAGAAAGCGAGTTGAAGAAAGAGCTCAGGGGCACTGTAATTCACAAACCTGCAGAGTTATAAATGACAGCTATCGTCCAAAAATATACTGAAGTAAGGCTGCCAAGAGGACTTGAATGCGGGGCAGAATTGCAGGAAACCGATTTCAGGAGGTAGACTGGAATTGCATTGAAAGCATAGGAAAAGAGGCAGAACGTCCACAATGATGCACTTGGCCAAAAAGGGCGTATGCGTTTTTTCCTGAATATATTCAGGAAAAAACGCATACGCCCTTTTTGGCCAACCAAGCAAGCTTGCAAAGGAAATCTGCACTACAATGAAGTCTCACTTCCCCCCGGTCAAAAGGGCCATCTGAAAAAAGTGTAAAATCCAGAAAGGTAGGACAGGCCATGGAGAACTGGGAGCCTTGTTATGCTGATGGGCGGGATGTAAATTGCCAACAGCCACTCGGGAGAAGTGTATGGTGTTTCCTGAAACATCTAAAAAACAAAGCAACAGAGCCTAGGGCACTGCCACTTATGGTCCTATAGCTTAGGGAAATTAAAATCAAAAAGACACAGCCACCCCAAAGTTTGGGACGCCTCGGTTTACAAGAACCTCGTTTACAGTACAAGTTCAACATCGTAGAAAGTGAAAAATGGATAAAGAAGTTGTGGTATTTACTTACAAAGCAATAGCACTCAGCAATGAAATCTATGTCATCAGGCCCTTAGCAGCACAATGAGTGGATTCAGGTATGATGATTCTAACTGAAATAAGTCACACAGAAAAAGAAACATCATAAGATATCAGTAATACACGGAATGGAAACTTGGCTACACAGGAACTGAATTACAGAACAGAACAGGGTCTCAAATTTAGAAAACCAACTTATGCTTGCTTAAGGGGAAAGGTGAGTTGGGGTGCTGCATAAAACCAGAGATTGAAATGAGCACAGATAAAGTTCCTTAAGCCAAATATGGAATAGACAAGAGCTACTCCTTGCTCAACGAAATGGACTCAACACCGCATATTAAACGCCTAAGAATGTACCTGACTAGTAAGTATCTTAAAACCTATGGATTGCTATGTCTCCGAAAGAGAATCAAGCATGTGTACAGGGGCATAAACGCAGCAGTGATAGGATTGGAGAGGTTCGTGAGCAAATGAAGACCCTTTGAAGTCATATTGCATGGTACCCATTCCACGGGTTTCAACTACCCAGGTTTAAGGTATTCTTCCTTCAGCTAAAACATGCATGTGGAACCTAGAGTATGATCAACCATGTGATCGGAAGACGTGTTCAAATATGTCTCAGTTTTCGTACCCTGGTACTCTGGTGCAACATTCCAGACGCTTTACTAACACTCTCCCGTCTTGGAGAGTCAGTCCCTTTAACCTCCTGTTTGGCCCAGTTTGCAATTTCTGCGGAAGATGAACAGGAATAGCGAGAACCAATGAGAGACTAGCTGGAGGTGTCTGGACGGGCAAATTTAACTCTCATTTCCCACCAGGAAGAGGAATTAACCAAAGGCTCAGCGTGCCGTGCCGGAACCAGATTAGGGCCTGAAGCCATCCTGCGGTGTTGCGGCCAGCTCACAAGAAAGCGAGTTGAAGAAAGGAGCTTAGGGGCACTGTAATTCACAAACCTGCAGAGTTATAAATGACAGCTATCGTCCAAAAATATACTGAAGTAAGGCTGCCAAGAGGACTTGAAAGCGGGGCAGAATTGCAGGAAACCGATTTCAGGAGGTAGACTGGAATTGCATTGAAAGCATAGGAAAAGAGGCAGAACGTCCACAATGATGCACTTGGCCAAAAAGGGCGTATGCGTTTTTTCCTGAATATATTCAGGAAAAAACGCATATGCCCTTTTTGGCCAACCAAGCAAGCTTGCAAAGGAAATCTGCACGACAATGAAGTCTCACTTCCCCCCGGTCAAAAGGGCCATCTGAAAAAAGTGTAAAATCCAGAAAGGCAGGACAGGCCATGGAGAACTGGGAGCCTTGTTATGCTGATGGGCGGGATGTAAATTGCCAACAGACACTTGGGAGAAGTGTATGGTGTTTCCTGAAACATCTAAAAAACAAAGCAACAGAGCCTAGGGCACTTCCACTTATGGTCCTATAGCTTAGGGAAATTAAAATCAAAAAGACACAGCCACCCCAAAGTTTGGGACGCCTCTGTTTACAAGAACCTCGTTTACCGTACAAGTTCAATATCACAGAAAGTGAAAAATGGATAAAGAACTTGTGGTACTTACGTACAATGCAGTATCACTCAGCAATGAAATCTATGTCATCAGGCCCGTAGCAGCATAATGAGTGGATTCAGGTACGATGATTCTAACTGAAATAAGTCACACAGAAAAAGAAACATCATAAGATATCAGTAATACACGGAATGTAAACTTGGCTACACAGGAACTGAATTACAGAACAGAACAGGGTCTCAAATTTAGAAAACCAACTTATGCTTGCTTAAGGGTAAAGGTGAGTTGGGGTGCTGCATAAAACCAGAGATTGAAATGAGCACAGATAAAGTTCCTTAAGCCAAATATGGAATAGACAAGAGCTACTCCTTGCTCAAAGAAATGGACTCAACACCGCATATTAAACGCCTAAGAATGTACCTGACTAGTAAGTATCTTAAAACCTATAGATTGCTATGTCTCCGAAAGAGAATCAAGCATGTGTACAGGGGCATAAACGCAGCAGTGATAGGATTGGAGAGGTTCGGTGAGCAAATGAAGACCCTTTGAAGTCATATTGCATGGTACCCATTCCACGGGTTTCAACTACCCAGGTTTTAGGTATTCTTCCTTCAGCTAAAACATGCATGTGGAACCCAGAGTATGATCAACCATGTGATCGGGAGACGTGTTCAAATATGTCTCAGTTTTCCTCCCCTGGTACTCGGGTGCAACATTCCAGACGCTTTACTAACACTCTCCCGACTTGGAGAGTCAGCGCCTTTAACCTCCTGTTTGGCCCAGTTTGCAATTTCTGGGGAAGATGAACAGGAATAGCGAGAACCAATAAGAGGCTAGCTGGAGGTGTCTGGACGGGCAAATTTAACTCTCATTTCCCACCAGGAAGAGGAAATAACCAAAGGCTCAGCGTGCCGTACCGGAACCAGATTAGGGCCTGAAGCCATCCTGCGGTGTTGCGGCCAGCTCACAAGAAAGCGAGTTGAAGAAAGGAGCTCAGGGGCACTGTAATTCACAAACCTGCAGAGTTATAAATGACAGCTATCGTCCAAAAATAGCCTGAAGTAAGGCTGCCAAGAGGACTTGAAAGCGGGGCAGAATTGCAGGAAACCGATTTCAGGAGGTAGACAGGAATTGCATTGAAAGCATAGGAAAAGAGGCAGAACATCCACAATGATGCACTTGGCCAAAAAGGGCGTATGCGTTTTTTCCTGAATATATTCAGGAAAAAACGCATACGCCCTTTTTGGCCAACCAAGCAAGCTTGCAAAGGAAATCTGCACTACAATGAAGTCTCACTTCCCCCTGGTCAAAAAGGCCATCTGAAAAAAGTGTAAAATCCAGAAAGGCAGGACAGGCCATGGAGAACTGGGAGCCTTGTTATGCTGATGGGCGGGATGTAAATTGCCAACAACCACTCGGGAGAAGTGTATGGTGTTTCCTTAAACATCTAAAAAACAAAGCAACAGAGCCTAGGCACTTCCAATTATGGTCCTATAGCTTAGGGAATTTAAAATCAAAAAGACACAGCCACCCCAAAGTTTGGAACGGCTCTGTTTACAAAAACCTCGTTTACAGTACAACTTCAACATCTCAGAAAGTGAAAAATGGATAAAAAAGTTGTGGTATTTACTTACAAAGCAATATCACTCAGCAATGAAATCTGTGTCATCAGGCCCTTAGCAGCACAATGAGTGGATTCAGGAATGATGATTCTAACTGAAATAAGTCACACAGAAAAAGAAACATCATAAGATATCAGTAATACACGGAATGGAAACTTGGCTACACAGGAACTGAATTACAGAACAGAACAGGGTCTCAAATTTAGAAAACCAACTTATGCTTGCTTAAGGGGAAAGGTGAGTTGGGGTGCTGCATAAAACCAGAGATTGAAATGAGCACAGGTAAAGTTCCTTAAGTCAAATATGGAATAGACAAGAGCTACTCCTTGCTCAACGAAATGGACTCAACACCGCATATTAAACGCCTAAGAATGTACCTGACTAGTAAGTATCTTAAAACCTATGGATTGCTATGTCTCCGAAAGAGAATCAAGCATGTGTACAGGGGCATAAACGCAGCAGTGATAGGATTCGAGATGTTCGGTGAGCAAATGAAGACCCTTTGAAGTCATATTGCATGGTACCCATTCCACGGGTTTCAATTACCCAGGTTTAAGGTATTCTTCCTTCAGCTAAAACATGCATGTGGAACCTAGAGTATGATCAACCATGTGATCGGGAGACGTGTTCAAATATGTCTCAGTTTTCGTACCCTGGTACTCTGGTGCAACATTCCAGACGCTTTACTAACACTCTCCCGTCTTGGAGAGTCAGTCCCTTTAACCTCCTGTTTGGCCCAGTTTGCAATTTCTGCGGAAGATGAACAGGAATAGCGAGAACCAATGAGAGACTAGCTGGAGGTGTCTGGACGGGCAAATTTAACTCTCATTTCCCACCAGGAAGAGGAATTAACCAAAGGCTCAGCGTGCCGGGCCGGAACCAGATTAGGGCCTGAAGCCATGCTGCGGTGTTGCGGCCAGCTCACAAGAAAGCGAGTTGAAGAAAGGAGCTCAGGGGCACTGTAATTCACAAACCTGCAGAGTTATAAATGACAGCTATCGTCCAAAAATAGACTGAAGTAAGGCTGCCAAGAGGACTTGAAAGCGGGGCAGAATTGCAGGAAACCGATTTCAGGAGGTAGACTGGAATTGCATTGAAAGCATAGGAAAAGAGGCAGAACGTCCACAATGATGCACTTGGCCAAAAAGGGCGTATGCGTTTTTTCCTGAATATATTCAGGAAAAAACGCATACGCCCTTTTTGGCCAACCAAGCAAGCTTGCAAAGGAAATCTGCACTACAATGAAGTCTCACTTCCCCCCGGTCAAAAGGGCCATCTGAAAAAAGTGTAAAATCCAGAAAGGCAACAGGCCATTGAGAACTGGGAGCCTTGTTATGCTGATGGGCGGGATGTAAATTGCCAACAGACACTCGGGAGAAGTGTATGGTGTTTCCTGAAACATCTAAAAAACAAAGCAACAGAGCCTAGGGCACTTCCACTTATGGTCCTATAGCTTAGGGAAATTAAAATCAAAAAGACACAGCCACCCCAAAGTTTGGAACGGCTCTGTTTACAAGAACCTCATTTACAGTACAAGTTCAACATCGCAGAAAGCGAAAAATGGATAAAGAACTTGTGGTACTTACGTACAATGCAGTATCACTCAGCAATGAAATCTATGTCATCAGGCCCGTAGCAGCATAATGAGTAGATTCAGGTACGATGATTCTAACTGAAATAAGTCACACAGAAAAAGAATCATCATAAGATATCACTAATACACGGAATGTAAACTTGGCTACACAGGAACTGAATTCCAAAAGAGAACAGATTCTCAAATTTAGAAAACCAACTTATGCTTGCTTAAGGGGAAAGGTGAGTTGGGGTGCTGCATAAAACCAGAGATTGAAATGAGCACAGATAAAGTTCCTTAAGCCAAATATGGAATAGACAAGAGCTACTCCTTGCTCAACGAAATGGACTCAACACCGCATATTAAACGCCTAAGAATGTACCTGACTAGTAAGTATCTTAAAACCTATGGATTGCTATCTCTCCGAAAGAGAATCAAGGATGTGTACAGGGGCATAAACGCAGCAGTGATAGGATTGGAGAGGTTCGGTGAGCAAATGAAGACCCTTTGAAGTCATATTGCATGGTACCCATTCCACGGGTTTCAACTACCCAGGTTTTAGGTATTCTTCCTTCAGCTAAAACATGCATGTGGAACCCAGAGTATGATCAACCATGTGATCAGGAGACGTGTTCAAATATGTCTCAGTTTTCCTCCCCTGGTACTCGGGCGCAACATTCCAGACGCTTTACTAACACTCTCCCCACTTGGAGAGTCAGCGCCTTTAACCTCCTGTTTGGCCCAGTTTGCAATTTCTGCGGAAGATGAACAGGAATAGCGAGAACCAATGAGAGGCTAGCTGGAGGTGTCTGGACGGGCAAATTTAACTCTCATTTCCCACCAGGAAGAGGAAATAACCAAAGGCTCAGTGTGCCGTACCGGAACCAGATTAGGGCCTGAAGCCATCCTGCGGTGTTGCGGCCAGGTCACAAGAAAGCGAGTTGAAGAAAGGAGCTCAGGGGCACTGTAATTCACAAACCTGCAGAGTTATAAATGACAGCTATCGTCCAAAAATAGACTGACGTAAGGCTGCCAAGAGGACTTGAAAGCGGGGCAGAATTGCAGGAAACCGATTTCAGGAGGTAGACTGGAATTGCATTGAAAGCATAGGAAAAGAGGCAGAACGTCCACAATGATGCACTTGGCCAAAAAGGGCATATGCGTTTTTTCCTGAATATAATCAGGAAAAAACGCATACGCCCTTTTTGGCCAACCAAGCAAGCTTGCAAAGGAAATCTGCACTACAATGAAGTCTCACTTCCCCCCGGTCAAAAGGGCCATCTGAAAAAAGTGTAAAATCCAGAAAGGCAACAGGCCATTCAGAACTGGGAGCCTTGTTATGCTGATGGGCGGGATGTAAATTGCCAACAGACACTCGGGAGAAGTGTACGGTGTTTCCTGAAACATCTAAAAAACAAAGCAACAGAGCCTAGGGCACTTCCACTTATGGTCCTATAGCTTAGGGAAATTAAAATCAAAAAGACACAGCCACCCCAAAGTTTGGAACGGCTCTGTTTACAAGAACCTCGTTTACAGTACAAGTTCAACATCGCAGAAAGTGAAAAATGGATAAAGAAGTTGTGGTATTTACTTACAAAGCAATATCACTCAGCAATGAAATCTGTGTCATCAGGCCCTTAGCAGCACAGTGAGTGGATTCAGGTATGATGATTCTAACTGAAATAAGTCACACAGAAAAAGAAATATCATAAGATATCAGTAATACACGGAATGTAAACTTGCCTACACAGGAACTGAATTACAGAACAGAACAGGGTCTCAAATTTAGAAAACCAACTTATTCTTGCTTAAGGGTAAAGGTGAGTTGGGGTGCTGCATAAAACCAGAGATTGAAATGAGCACAGATAAAGTTCCTTAAGCCAAATATGGAATAGACAAGAGCTACTCCTTGCTCAACGAAATGGACTCAACACCCCATATTAAATGCCTAAGAATGTACCTGACTAGTAAGTATCTTAAAACCTATGGATTGCTATGTCTCCGAAAGAGAATCAAGCATGTGTACAGGGGCATAAACGCAGCAGTGATAGGATTGGAGAGGTTCAGTGAGCAAATGAAGACCCTTTGAAGTCATATTGCATGGTACCCATTCCACGGGTTTCAACTACCCAGGTTTAAGGTATTCTTCCTTCAGCTAAAACATGCATGTGGAACCTAGAGTATGATCAACCATGTGATCGGGAGACGTGTTCAAATATGTCTCAGTTTTCCTCCCCTGGTACTCGGGTGCAACATTCCAGACGCTTTACTAACACTCTCCCCACTTGGAGAGTCAGTCCCTTTAACCTCCTGTTTGGCCCAGTTTGCAATTTCTGCGGAAGATGAACAGGAATAGCGAGAACCAATGAGAGGCTAGCTGGAGGTGTCTGGACGGGCAAATTTAACTCTCATTTCCCACCAGGAAGAGGAATTAACCAAAGGCTCAGCATGCCGGGCCGGAACCAGATTAGGGCCTGAAGCCATCCTGCGGTGTTGCGGCCAGGTCACAAGAAAGCGAGTTGAAGAAAGGAGCTCAGGGGCACTGTAATTCACAAACCTGCAGAGTTATAAATGACAGCTATCGTCCAAAAATAGACTGAAGTAAGGCTGCCAAGAGGACTTGAAAGCGGGGCAGAATTGCAGGAAACCGATTTCAGGAGGTAGACTGGAATTGCATTGAAAGCATAGGAAAAGAGGCAGAACGTCCACAATGATGCACTTGGCCAAAAAGGGCGTATACGGTTTTTCCTGAATATATTCAGGAAAAAACGCATACGCCCTTTTTGGCCAACCAAGCAAGCTTGCAAAGGAAATCTGCACTACAATGAAGTCTCACTTCCCCACGGTCAAAAGGGCCATCTGAAAAAAGTGTAAAATCCAGAAAGGCAGGACAGGCCATGGAGAACTGGGAGCCTTGTTATGCTGATGGGCGGGATATAAATTGCCAACAGACACTCGGGAGAAGTGTATGGTGTTTCCTGAAACATCTAAAAAACAAAGCAACAGAGCCTAGGGCACTTCCACTTATGGTCCTATAGCTTAGGGAAATTAAAATCAAAAAGACACAGCCACCCCAAAGTTTGGAACGGCTCTGTTTACAAGAACCTCGTTTACAGTACAAGTTCAACATCGCAGAAAGTGAAAAATGGATAAAGAAGTTGTGGTATTTACTTACAAAGCAATATCACTCAGCAATGAAATCTATGTCATCAGGCCCTTAGCATCACAATGAGTGGATTCAGGTATGATGATTCTAACTGAAATAAGTCACACAGAAAAAGAAACATCATAAGATATCAGTAATACACGGAATGTAAACTTGGCTACACAGGAACTGAATTACAGAACAGAACAGGGTCTCAAATTTAGAAAACCAACTTATGCTTGCTTAAGGGTAAAGGTGAGTTGGGGTGCTGCATAAAACCAGAGATTGAAATGAGCACAGATAAAGTTCCTTAAGTCAAATATGGAATAGACAAGAGCTACTCCTTGCTCAACGAAATGGACTCAACACCGCATATTAAACGCCTAAGAATGTACCTGACTAGTAAGTATCTTAAAACCTATGGATTGCTATGTCTCCAAAGGAGAATCAAGCATGTGTACAGGGGCATAAACGCAGCAGTGATAGGATTGGAGAGGTTCGGTGAGCAAATGAAGACCCTTTGAAGTCATATTGCATGGTACCCATTCCACGGGTCTCAACTCTCCAGGTTTAAGGTATTCTTCCTTCAGGTAAAACATGCATGTGGAACCCAAGTATGATCAACCATGTGAACGGGAGACGTGTTCAAATATGTCTCAGTTTTCCTCCCCTGGTACTCGGGTGCAACATTCCAGACGCTTTACTAACACTCTCCCCACTTGGAGAGTCAGCGCCTTTAACCTCCTGTTTGGCCCAGTTTGCAATTTCTGCGGAAGATGAACAGGAATAGCGAGAACCAATGAGAGGCTAGCTGGAGGTGTCTGGACGGGCAAATTTAACTCTCATTTCCCACCAGGAAGAGGAATTAACCAAAGGCTCAGCATGCCGGGCCCGAACCAGATTAGGGCCTGAAGCCATCCTGCGGTGTTGCGGCCAGGTCACAAGAAAGCGAGTTGAAGAAAGGAGCTCAGGGGCACTGTAATTCACAAACCTGCAGAGTTATAAATGACAGCTATCGTCCAAAAATAGACTGAAGTAAGGCTGCCAAGAGGACTTGAAAGCGGGGCAGAATTGCAGGAAACCGATTTCAAGAGGTAGACTGGAATTGCATTGAAAGCATAGGAAAAGAGGCAGAACGTCCACAATGATGCACTTGGCCAAAAAGGGCGTATGCGTTTTTTCCTGAATATATTCAGGAAAAAACGCATACGCCCTTTTTGGCCAACCAAGCAAGCTTGCAAAGGAAATCTGCACTACAATGAAGTCTCACTTCCCCCCGGTCAAAAGGGCCATCTGAAAAAAGTGTAAAATCCAGAAAGGCAGGACAGGCCATGGAGAACTGGGAGCCTTGTTACGCTGATGGGCGGGATGTAAATTGCCAACAACCACTCGGGAGAAGTGTATGGTGTTTCCTGAAACATCTAAAAAACAAAGCAACAGAACCTAGGGCACTTCCACTTATGGTCCTATAGCTTAGGGAAATTAAAATCAAAAAGACACAGCCACCCCAAAGTTTGGAACGGCTCTGTTTACAAGAACCTCGTTTACAGTACAAGTTCAACATCGCAGAAAGTGAAAAATGGATAAAGAAGTTGTGGTATTTACTTACAAAGCAATATCACTCAGCAATGAAATCTGTGTCATCAGGCCCTTAGCAGCACAATGAGTGGATTCAGGTATGATGATTCTAACTGAAATAAGTCACACAGAAAAAGAAACATCATAAGATATCAGTAATACACGGAATGTAAACTTGGCTACACAGGAACTGAATTACAGAACAGAACAGGGTCTCAAATTTAGAAAACCAACTTATGCTTGCTTAAGGGTAAAGGTGAGTTGGGGTGCTGCATAAAACCAGAGATTGAAATGAGCACAGATAAAGTTCCTTAAGCCAAATATGGAATAGACAAGAGCTACTCCTTGCTCAACGAAATGGACTCAACACCGCATATTAAACGCCTAAGAATGTACCTGACTAGTAAGTATCTTAAAACCTATAGATTGCTATGTCTCCGAAAGAGAATCAAGCATGTGTACAGGGGCATAAACGCAGCAGTGATAGGATTGGAGAGGTTCGGTGAGCAAATGAAGACCCTTTGAAATCATATTGCATGGTACCCATTCCACGGGTTTCAACTACCCAGGTTTTAGGTATTCTTCCTTCAGCTAAAACATGCATGTGGAACCCAGAGTATGATCAACCATGTGATCGGGAGACGTGTTCAAATATGTCTCAGTTTTCCTCCCCTGGTATTCGGGTGCAACATTCCAGACGCTTTACTAACAGTCTCCCCACTTGGAGAGTCAGCGCCTTTAACCTCCTGTTTGGCCCAGTTTGCAATTTCTGTGGAAGATGAACAGGAATAGCGAGAACCAATGAGAGGCTAGCTGGAGGTATCTGGACGGGCAAATTTAACTCTCATTTCCCACCAGGAGGAGGAAATAAACAAAGGCTCAGCGTGCCGTGCCAGAACCAGATTAGGGCCTGAAGCCATCCTGCGGTGTTGCGGCCAGATCACAAGAAAGCGAGTTGAAGAAAGGAGCTCAGGGGCACTGTAATTCACAAACCTGCAGAGTTATAAATGACAGCTATCGTCCAAAAATAGACTGAAGTAAGGCTGCCAAGAGGACTTGAAAGCGGGGCAGAATTGCAGGAAACCGATTTCAGGAGGTAGACTGGAATTGCATTGAAAGCATAGGAAAAGAGGCAGAACGTCCACAATGATGCACTTGGCCAAAAAGGGCGTATGCGTTTTTTCCTGAATATATTCAGGAAAAAACGCATACGCCCTTTTTGGCCAACCAAGCAAGCTTGCAAAGGAAATCTGCACTACAATGAAGTCTCACTTCCCCCCGGTCAAAAGGGCCATCTGAAAAAAGTGTAAAATCCAGAAAGGCAGGACAGGCCATGGAGAACTGGGAGCCTTGTTATGCTGATGGGCGGGATGTAAATTGCCAACAGACACTCGGGAGAAGTGTATGGTGTTTCCTGAAACATCTAAATAACAAAGCAACAGAGCCTAGGGCACTGCCACTTATGGTCCTATAGCTTAGGGAAATTAAAATCAAAAAGACACAGCCACCCCAAAGTTTGGGACGCCTCTGTTTACAACAACCTCGTTTACAGTACAAGTTCAACATCGCAGAAAGTGAAAAATGGATAAAGAAGTTGTGGTATTTACTTACAAAGCAATATCACTCAGCAAGGAAATCTATGTCATCAGGCCCTTAGCAGAACAATGAGTGGATTCAGGTATGATGATTCTAACTGAAATAAGTCACACAGAAAAAGAAACATCATAAGATATCAGTAATACACGGAATGTAAACTTGGCTACACAGGAACTGAATTACAGAACAGAACAGGGTCTCAAATTTAGAAAACCAACTTATGCTTGCTTAAGGGGAAAGGTGAGGTGGGGTGCTGCATAAAACCAGAGATTGAAATGAGCACAGATAAAGTTCCTTAAGTCAAATATGGAATAGACAAGAGCTACTCCTTGCTCAACGAAATGGACTCAACACCGCATATTAAACGCCTAAGAATGTACCTGACTAGTAAGTATCGTAAAACCTATGGATTGCTATGTCTCCGAAAGAGAATCAAGCATGTGTACAGGAGCATAAACGCAGCAGTGATAGGATTGGAGAGGTTCGGTGAGCAAATGAAGACCCTTTGAAGTCATATTGCATGGTACCCATTTCACGGGTCTCAACTCTCCAGGTTTAAGGTATTCTTCCTTCAGCTAAAACATGCATGTGGAACCCAAGTATGATCAACCATGTGATCGGGAGACGTGTTCAAATATGTCTCAGTTTTCGTACCCTGGTACTCGGGTGCAACATTCCAGACGCTTACTAACACTCTCCCCACTTGGAGAGTCAGCGCCTTTAACCTCCTGTTTGGCCCAGTTTGTAATTTCTGCGGAAGATGAACAGGAATAGCGAGAACCAATGAGAGGCTAGCTGGAGGTGTCTGGACGGGAAAATTTAACTCTCATTTCCCACCAGGAGGAGGAAATAACCAAAGGCTCAGCGTGCCGTACCGGAACCAGATTAGGGCCTGAAGCCATCCAGCGGTGTTGCGGCCAGCTCTAAAGAAACCGAGTTGAAGAAAGGAGCTCAGGGGCACTGTAATTCACAAACCTGCAGAGTTATAAATGACAGCTATCATCCAAAAATAGACTGAAGTAAGGCTGCCAAGAGGACTTGAAAGCGGGGCAGAATTGCAGGAAACCGATTTCAGGAGGTAGACTGGAATTGCATTGAAAGCATAGGAAAAGAGGCAGAACGTCCACAATGATGCACTTGGCCAAAAAGGGCGTATGCGTTTCTTCCTGAATATATTCAGGAAAAAACGCATACGCCCTTTTTGGCCAACCAAGCAAGCTTGCAAAGGAAATCTGCACTACAATGAAGTCTCACTTCCCCCCGGTCAAAAGGGCCATCTGAAAAAAGTGTAAAATCCAGAAAGGCAGGACAGGCCATGGAGAACTGGGAGCCTTGTTATGCTGATGGGCGGGATGTAAATTGCCAACAACCACTCGGGAGAAGTGTATGGTGTTTCCTGAAACATCTAAAAAACAAAGCAACAGAGCCTAGGGCACTTCCACTTATGGTCCTATAGCTTAGGGAAATTAAAATCAAAAAGACACAGCCACCCCAAAGTTTGGAACGGCTCTGTTTACAAGAACCTCGTTTACAGTACAAGTTCAACATCGCAGAAAGTGAAAAATGGATAAAGAACTTGTGGTACTTACGTACAATGCAGTATCACTCAGCAATGAAATCTATGTCATCAGGCCCATAGCAGCATAATGAGTAGATTCAGGTACGATGATTCTAACTGAAATAAGTCACACAGAAAAAGAAACATCATAAGATATCACTAATACACGGAATGGAAACTTGGCTACACAGGAACTGAATTACAGAACAGAACAGGGTCTCAAATTTAGAAAACCAACTTATGCTTGCTTAAGGGTAAAGGTGAGTTGGGGTGCTGCATAAAACCAGAGATTGAAATGAGCACAGATAAAGTTCCTTAAGCCAAATATGGAATAGACAACAGCTACTCCTTGCTCAACGAAATGGACTCAACACCCCATATTAAACGCCTAAGAATGTACCTGACTAGTAAGTATCTTAAAACCTATGGATTGCTATGTCTCCGTAAGAGAATCAAGCATGTGTACAGGGGCATAAATGCAGCAGTGATAGGATTGGAGAGGTTCGGTGAGCAAATGAAGACCCTTTGAAGTCATATTGCATGGTACCCATTCCACAGGTTTCAACTACCCAGGTTTAAGGTATTCTTCCTTCAGCTATAACATGCATGTGGATCCTAGAGTATGATCAACCATGTGATCGGGAGACGTGTTCAAATATGTCTCAGTTTTCCTCCCCTGGTACTCGGGTGCAACATTCCAGACGCTTTACTAACAGTCTCCCCACTTGGAGAGTCAGTCCCTTTAACCTCCTGTTTGGCCCAGTTTGCAATTTCTGCGGAAGATGAACAGGAATAGCGAGAACCAATGAGAGGCTAGCTGGAGGTGTCTGGATGGGCAAATTTAACTCTCATTTCCCACCAGGAAGAGGAATTAACCAAAGGCTCAGCATGCCGGGCCGGAACCAGATTAGGGCCTGAAGCCATCCTGCGGTGTTGCTGCCAGGTCACAAGAAAGCGAGTTGAAGAAAGGAGCTCAGGGGCACTGTAATTCACAAACCTGCAGAGTTATAAATGACAGCTATCGTCCAAAAATAGACTGAAGTAAGGCTGCCAAGAGGACTTGAAAGCGGGGCAGAATTGCAGGAAACCGATTTCAGGAGGTAGACTGGAATTGCATTGAAAGCATAGGAAAAGAGGCAGAACGTCCACAATGATGCACTTGGCCAAAAAGGGCGTATGCGTTTTTTCCTGAATATAATCAGGAAAAAACGCATACGCCCTTTTTGGCCAACCAAGCAAGCTTGCAAAGGAAATCTGCACTACAATGAAGTCTCACTTCCCCCCGGTCAAAAGGGCCATCTGAAAAAAGTGTAAAATCCAGAAAGGCAACAGGCCATTGAGAACTGGGAGCCTTGTTATGCTGATGGGCGGGATGTAAATTGCCAACAGACACTCGGGAGAAGTGTATGGTGTTTCCTGAAACATCTAAAAAACAAAGCAACAGAGCCTAGGGCACTTCCACTTATGGTCCTATAGCTTAGGGAAATTAAAATCAAAAAGACACAGCCACCCCAAAGTTTGGAACGGCTCTGTTTACAAGAACCTCGTTTACAGTACAAGTTCAACATCGCAGAAAGTGAAAAATGGATAAAGAACTTGTGGTACTTACGTACAATGCAGTATCACTCAGCAATGAAATCTATGTCATCAGGACCGTAGCAGCATAATGAGTAGATTCAGGTACGATGATTCTAACTGAAATAAGTCACACAGAAAAAGAAACATCATAAGATATCACTAATACACGGAATGTAAACTTGGCTACACAGGAACTGAATTCCAAAACAGAACAGGTTCTCAAATTTAGAAAACCAACTTATGCTTGCTTAAGGGGAAAGGTGAGTTGGGTTGCTGCATAAAACCAGAGATTGAAATGAGCACAGATAAAGTTCCTTAAGCCAAATATGGAATAGACAAGAGCTACTCCTTGCTCAACGAAATGGACTCAACACCGCATATTAAACGCCTAAGAATGTACCTGACTAGTAAGTATCTTAAAACCTATGGATTGCTATGTCTCCGAAAGAGAATCAAGCATGTGTACAGGGGCATAAACGCAGCAGTGATAGGATTGGAGAGGTTCGTGAGCAAATGAAGACCCTTTGAATTCATATTGCATGGTACCCATTCCACGGGTTTCAACTACCCAGGTTTTAGGTATTCTTCCTTCAGCTAAAACATGCATGTGGAACCCAGAGTATGATCAACCATGTGATCGGGAGACGTGTTCAAATATGTCTCAGTTTTCCTCCCCTGGTACTCGGGTGCAACATTCCAGACGCTTTACTAACACTCTCCCCACTTGGAGAGTCAGTCCCTTTAACCTCCTGTTTGGCCCAGTTTGCAATTTCTGCGGAAGATGAACAGGAATAGCGAGAACCAATGAGAGGCTAGCTGGAGGTGTCTGGACGGGCAAATTTAACTCTCATTTCCCACCAGGAAGAGGAAATAACCAAAGGCTCAGCGTGCCGTACCGGAACCAGATTAGGGCCTGAAGCCATCCTGCGGTGTTGCGGCCAGGTCACAAGAAAGCGAGTTGAAGAAAGGAGCTCAGGGGCACTGTAATTCACAAACCTGCAGAGTTATAAATGACAGCTATCGTCCAAAAATAGACTGAAGTAAGGCTGCCAAGAGGACTTGAAAGCGGGGCAGAATTGCAGGAAACCGATTTCAGGAGGTAGACTGGAATTGCATTGAAAGCATAGGAAAAGAGGCAGAACGTCCACAATGATGCACTTGGCCAAAAAGGGCGTATGCGTTTTTTCCTGAATATATTCAGGAAAAAACGCATACGCCCTTTTTGGCCAACCAAGCAAGCTTGCAAAGGAAATCTGCACTACAATGAAGTCTCACTTCCCCCCGGTCAAAAGGGCCATCTGAAAAAAGTGTAAAGTCCAGAAAGGCAGGACAGGCCATGGAGAACTGGGAGCCTTGTTATGCTGATGGGCGGGATGTAAATTGCCAACAGACACTCGGGAGAAGTGTATGGTGTTTCCTGAAACATCTAAAAAACAAAGCAACAGAACCTAGGGCACTTCCACTTATGGTCCTATAGCTTAGGGAAATTAAAATCAAAAAGACACAGCCACCCCAAAGTTTGGAACGGCTCTGTTTACAAGAACCTCGTTTACAGTACAAGTTCAACATCGCAGAAAGTGAAAAATGGATAAAGAAGTTGTGGTATTTACTTACAAAGCAATATCACTCAGCAATGAAATCTGTGTCATCAGGCCCTTACCAGC
This sequence comes from Stenella coeruleoalba, assembly GCF_951394435.1. Taxonomy (NCBI): domain Eukaryota; kingdom Metazoa; phylum Chordata; class Mammalia; order Artiodactyla; family Delphinidae; genus Stenella; species Stenella coeruleoalba. The sequence continues at coordinate 209,058 of NW_027646069.1, forward strand.
ACAATGAGTGGATTCAGGTATGATGATTCTAACTGAAATAAGTCACACAGAAAAAGAAACATCATGAGATATCAGTAATACACGGAATGTAAACTTGGCTACACAGGAACTGAATTACAGAACAGAACAGGGTCTCAAATTTAGAAAACCAACTTATGCTTGCTTAAGGGGAAAGGTGAGTTGGGGTGCTGCATAAAACCAGAGATTGAAATGAGCACAGATAAAGTTCCTTAAGCCAAATATGGAATAGACAAGAGCTACTCCTTGCTCAATGAAATGGACTCAACACCGCATATTAAACGCCTAAGAATGTACCTGACTAGTAAGTATCTTAAAACCTATAGATTGCTATGTCTCCGAAAGAGAATCAAGCATGTGTACAGGGGCATAAACGCAGCAGTGATAGGATTGGAGAGGTTCGGTGAGCAAATGAAGACCCTTTGAAGTCATATTGCAATGTACCCATTCCACAGGTTTCAACTACCCAGGTTTTAGGTATTCTTCCTTCAGCTAAAACATGCATGTGGAGCCCAGAGTATGATCAACCGTGTGAATGGGAGATGTGTTCAAATATGTCTCAGTTTTCCTCCCCTGGTACTCGGGTGCAACATTCCAGACGCTTTACTAACACTCTCCCCACTTGGAGAGTCAGCGCCTTTAACCTCCTGTTTGGCCCAGTTTGCAATTTCTGCGGAAGATGAACAGGAATAGCGAGAACCAATGAGAGACTAGCTGGAGGTGTCTGGACGGGCAAATTTAACTCTCATTTCCCACCAGGAGGAGGAAATAACCAAAAGCTCAGCGTGCCGTGCCAGAACCAGATTAGGGCATGAAGCCATCCTGCGGTGTTGCGGCCAGGTCACAAGAAAGCGAGTTGAAGAAAGGAGCTCAGGGGCACTGTAATTCACAAACCTGCAGAGTTATAAATGACAGCTATCGTCCAAAAATAGACTGAAGTAAGGCTACCAAGAGGACTTGAAAGCGGGGCAGAATTGCAGGAAACCGATTTCAGGAGGTAGACTGGAATTGCATTGAAAGCATAGGAAAAGAGGCAGAACGTCCACAATGATGCACTTGGCCAAAAAGGGCGTATGCGTTTTTTCCTGAATATATTCAGGAAAAAACGCATACGCCCTTTTTGGCCAACCAAGCAAGCTTGCAAAGGAAATCTGCACTACAATGAAGTCTCACTTCCCCCAGGTCAAAAGGGCCATCTGAAAAAAGTGTAAAATCCAGAAAGGCAACAGGTCATTGAGAACTGGGAGCCTTGTTATGCTGATGGGCGGGATGTAAATTGCCAACAGACACTTGGGAGAAGTGTATGGTGTTTCCTGAAACATCTAAAACACAAAGCAACAGAGCCTAGGGCACTGCCACTTATGGTCCTATAGCTTAGGGAAATTAAAATCAAAAAGACACAGCCACCCCAAAGTTTGGGACGCCTCTGTTTACAAGAACCTCGTTTACAGTACAAGTTCAACATCGCAGAAAGTGAAAAATGGATAAAGAAGTTGTGGTATTTACTTACAAAGCAATATCACTCAGCAATGAAATCTATGTCATCAGGCCCTTAGCATCACAATGAGTGGATTCAGGTATGATGATTCTAACTGAAATAAGTCACACAGAAAAAGACACATCATAAGATATCAGTAATACACGGAATGTAAACTTGGCTACACAGGAACAGAATTACAGAACAGAACAGGTTCTCAAATTTAGAAAACCAACTTATGCTTGCTTAAGGGTAAAGGTGAGTTGGGGTGCTGCATAAAACCAGAGATTGAAATGAGCACAGATAAAGTTCCTTAAGCCAAATATGGAATAGACAAGAGCTACTCCTTGCTCAACGAAATGGACTGAACACCCCATATTAAACGCCTAAGAATGTACCTGACTAGTAAGTATCTTAAAACCTATGGATTGCTATGTCTCCAAAAGAGAATCAAGCGTGTGTACAGGGTTTAAATGCAGCAGTGATAGGATTGGAGAGGTTCGGTGAGCAAATGAAGACCCTTTGAAGTCATATTGCATGGTACCCATTTCACGGGTCTCAACTCTCCATGTTTAAGGTATTCTTCCTTCAGCTAAAACATGCATGTGGAACCCAAGTATGATCAACCATGTGAACGGGAGACGTGTTCAAATATGTCTCAGTTTTCCTCCCCTGGTACTCGGGTGCAACATTCCAGACGCTTTACTAACACTCTCCCCACTTGGAGAGTCAGCGCCTTTAACCTCCTGTTTGGCCCAGTTTGCAATTTCTGCGGAAGATGAACAGGAATAGCGAGAACCAATGAGAGGCTAGCTGGAGGTGTCTGGACGGGCAAATTTAACACTCATTTCCCACCAGGAAGAGGAAATAACCAAAGGCTCACCGTGCCGTACCGGAACCAGATTAGGGCCTGAAGCCATCCTGCGGTGTTGCGGCCAGCTCAAAAGAAAGCGAGTTGAAGAAAGGAGCTCAGGGGCACTGTAATTCACAAACCTGCAGAGTTATAAATGACAGCTATCGTCCAAAAATAGACTGAAGTAAGGCTGCCAAGAGGACTTGAAAGCGGGGCAGAATTGCAGGAAACCGATTGCAGGAGGTAGACTGGAATTGCATTGAAAGCATAGGAAAAGAGGCAGAACGTCCACAATGATGCACTTGGCCAAAAAGGGCGTATGCGTTTCTTCCTGAATATATTCAGGAAAAAACGCATACGCCCTTTTTGGCCAACCAAGCAAGCTTGCAAAGGAAATCTGCACTACAATGAAGTCTCACTTCCCCCCGGTCAAAAGGGCCATCTGAAAAAAGTGTAAAATCCAGAAAGGCAGGACAGGCCATGGAGAACTGGGAGCCTTGTTATGCTGATGGGCGGGATGTAAATTGCCAACAACCACTCGGGAGAAGTGTATGGTGTTTCCTGAAACATCTAAAAAACAAAGCAACAGAGCCTAGGGCACTTCCACTTATGGTCCTATAGCTTAGGGAAATTAAAATCAAAAAGACACAGCCACCCCAAAGTTTGGAATGGCTCTGTTTACAAGAACCTCGTTTACAGTACAAGTTCAACATCGCAGAAAGTGAAAAATGGATAAAGACCTTGTGGTACTTACGTACAATGCAGTATCACTCAGCAATGAAATCTATGTCATCAGGCCCATAGCAGCATAATGAGTAGATTCAGGTACGATGATTCTAACTGAAATAAGTCACACAGAAAAAGAAACATCATAAGATATCACTAATACACGGAATGGAAACTTGGCTACACAGGAACTGAATTACAAAACAGAACAGGGTCTCAAATTTAGAAAACCAACTTATGCTTGCTTAAGGGTAAAGGTGAGTTGGGGTGCTGCATAAAACCAGAGATTGAAATGAGCACAGATAAAGTTCCTTAAGCCAAATATGGAATAGACAACAGCTACTCCTTGCTCAACGAAATGGACTCAACACCCCATATTAAACGCCTAAGAATGTACCTGACTAGTAAGTATCTTAAAACCTATGGATTGCTATGTCTCCGTAAGAGAATCAAGCATGTGTACAGGGGCATAAACGCAGCAGTGATAGGATTGGAGAGGTTCGGTGAGCAAATGAAGACCCTTTGAAGTCATATTGCATGGTACCCATTCCACAGGTTTCAACTACCCAGGTTTAAGGTATTCTTCCTTCAGCTATAACATGCATGTGGATCCTAGAGTATGATCAACCATGTGATCGGGAGACGTGTTCAAATATGTCTCAGTTTTCCTCCCCTGGTACTCGGGTGCAACATTCCAGACGCTTTACTAACACTCTCCCCACTTGGAGAGTCAGTCCCTTTAACCTCCTGTTTGGCCCAGTTTGCAATTTCTGCGGAAGATGAACAGGAATAGCGAGAACCAATGAGAGGCTAGCTGGAGGTGTCTGGATGGGCAAATTTAACTCTCATTTCCCACCAGGAAGAGGAATTAACCAAAGGCTCAGCATGCCGGGCCGGAACCAGATTAGGGCCTGAAGCCATCCTGCGGTGTTGCTGCCAGGTCACAAGAAAGCGAGTTGAAGAAAGGAGCTCAGGGGCACTGTAATTCACAAACCTGCAGAGTTATAAATGACAGCTATCGTCCAAAAATAGACTGAAGTAAGGCTGCCAAGAGGACTTGAAAGCGGGGCAGAATTGCAGGAAACCGATTTCAGGAGGTAGACTGGAATTGCATTGAAAGCATAGGAAAAGAGGCAGAACGTCCACAATGATGCACTTGGCCAAAAAGGGCGTATGCGTTTTTTCCTGAATATAATCAGGAAAAAACGCATACGCCCTTTTTGGCCAACCAAGCAAGCTTGCAAAGGAAATCTGCACTACAATGAAGTCTCACTTCCCCCCGGTAAAAAGGGCCATCTGAAAAAAGTGTAAAATCCAGAAAGGCAACAGGCCATTGAGAACTGGGAGCCTTGTTATGCTGATGGGCGGGATGTAAATTGCCAACAGACACTCGGGAGAAGTGTATGGTGTTTCCTGAAACATCTAAAAAACAAAGCAACAGAGCCTAGGGCACTTCCACTTATGGTCCTATAGCTTAGAGAAATTAAAATCAAAAAGACACAGCCACCCCAAAGTTTGGAACGGCTCTGTTTACAAGAACCTCGTTTACAGTACAAGTTCAACATCGCAGAAAGTGAAAAATGGATAAAGAACTTGTGGTACTTACGTACAATGCAGTATCACTCAGCAATGAAATCTATGTCATCAGGACCGTAGCAGCATAATGAGTAGATTCAGGTACGATGATTCTAACTGAAATAAGTCACACAGAAAAAGAAACATCATAAGATATCACTAATACACGGAATGTAAACTTGGCTACACAGGAACTGAATTCCAAAACAGAACAGGTTCTCAAATTTAGAAAACCAACTTATGCTTGCTTAAGGGGAAAGGTGAGTTGGGGTGCTGCATAAAACCAGAGATTGAAATGAGCACAGATAAAGTTCCTTAAGCCAAATATGGAATAGACAAGAGCTACTCCTTGCTCAACGAAATGGACTCAACACCGCATATTAAACGCCTAAGAATGTACCTGACTAGTAAGTATCTTAAAACCTATGGATTGCTATGTCTCCGAAAGAGAATCAAGCATGTGTACAGGGGCATAAACGCAGCAGTGATAGGATTGGAGAGGTTCGGTGAGCAAATGAAGACCCTTTGAAGTCATATTGCATGGTACCCATTCCACGGGTTTCAACTACCCAGGTTTTAGGTATTCTTCCTTCAGCTAAAACATGCATGTGGAACCCAGAGTATGATCAACCATGTGATCGGGAGACGTGTTCAAATATGTCTCAGTTTTCCTCCCCTGGTACTCGGGTGCAACATTCCAGACGCTTTACTAACACTCTCCCCACTTGGAGAGTCAGTCCCTTTAACCTCCTGTTTGGCCCAGTTTGCAATTTCTGCGGAAGATGAACAGGAATAGCGAGAACCAATGAGAGGCTAGCTGGAGGTGTCTGGACGGGCAAATTTAACTCTCATTTCCCACCAGGAAGAGGAAATAACCAAAGGCTCAGCGTGCCGTACCGGAACCAGATTAGGGCCTGAAGCCATCCTGCGGTGTTGCGGCCAGGTCACAAGAAAGCGAGTTGAAGAAAGGAGCTCAGGGGCACTGTAATTCACAAACCTGCAGAGTTATAAATGACAGCTATCGTCCAAAAATAGACTGAAGTAAGGCTGCCAAGAGGACTTGAAAGCGGGGCAGAATTGCAGGAAACCGATTTCAGGAGGTAGACTGGAATTGCATTGAAAGCATAGGAAAAGAGGCAGAACGTCCACAATGATGCACTTGGCCAAAAAGGGCGTATGCGTTTTTTCCTGAATATATTCAGGAAAAAAACGCATACGCCCTTTTTGGCCAACCAAGCAAGCTTGCAAAGGAAATCTGCACTACAATGAAGTCTCACTTCCCCCCGGTCAAAAGGGCCATCTGAAAAAAGTGTAAAGTCCAGAAAGGCAGGACAGGCCATGGAGAACTGGGAGCCTTGTTATGCTGATGGGCGGGATGTAAATTGCCAACAGACACTCGGGAGAAGTGTATGGTGTTTCCTGAAACATCTAAAAAACAAAGCAACAGAACCTAGGGCACTTCCACTTATGGTCCTATAGCTTAGGGAAATTAAAATCAAAAAGACACAGCCACCCCAAAGTTTGGAACGGCTCTGTTTACAAGAACCTCGTTTACAGTACAAGTTCAACATCGCAGAAAGTGAAAAATGGATAAAGAAGTTGTGGTATTTACTTACAAAGCAATATCACTCAGCAATGAAATCTGTGTCATCAGGCCCTTAGCAGCACAATGAGTGGATTCAGGTATGATGATTCTAACTGAAATAAGTCACACAGAAAAAGAAACATCATGAGATATCAGTAATACACGGAATGTAAACTTGGCTACACAGGAACTGAATTACAGAACAGAACAGGGTCTCAAATTTAGAAAACCAACTTATGCTTGCTTAAGGGGAAAGGTGAGTTGGGGTGCTGCATAAAACCAGAGATTGAAATGAGCACAGATAAAGTTCCTTAAGCCAAATATGGAATAGACAAGAGCTACTCCTTGCTCAATGAAATGGACTCAACACCGCATATTAAACGCCTAAGAATGTACCTGACTAGTAAGTATCTTAAAACCTATAGATTGCTATGTCTCCGAAAGAGAATCAAGCATGTGTACAGGGGCATAAACGCAGCAGTGATAGGATTGGAGAGGTTCGGTGAGCAAATGAAGACCCTTTGAAGTCATATTGCAATGTACCCATTCCACAGGTTTCAACTACCCAGGTTTTAGGTATTCTTCCTTCAGCTAAAACATGCATGTGGAACCCAGAGTATGATCAACCATGTGATCGGGAGACGTGTTCAAATATGTCTCAGTTTTCCTCCCCTGGTACTCGGGTGCAACATTCCAGACGCTTTACTAACACTCTCCCGACTTGGAGAGTCAGTCCCTTTAACCTCCTGTTTGGCCCAGTTTGCAATTTCTGCGGAAGATGAACAGGAATAGCGAGAACCAATGAGAGGCTAGCTGGAGGTGTCTGGACGGGCAAATTTAACTCTCATTTCCCACCAGGAGGAGGAAATAACCAAAAGCTCAGCGTGCCGTGCCAGAACCAGATTAGGGCATGAAGCCATCCTGCGGTGTTGCGGCCAGGTCACAAGAAAGCGAGTTGAAGAAAGGAGCTCAGGGGCACTGTAATTCACAAACCTGCAGAGTTATAAATGACAGCTATCGTCCAAAAATAGACTGAAGTAAGGCTACGAAGAGGACTTGAAAGCGGGGCAGAATTGCAGGAAACCGATTTCAGGAGGTAGACTGGAATTGCATTGAAAGCATAGGAAAAGAGGCAGAACGTCCACAATGATGCACTTGGCCAAAAAGGGCGTATGCGTTTTTTCCTGAATATATTCAGGAAAAAACGCATACGCCCTTTTTGGCCAACCAAGCAAGCTTGCAAAGGAAATCTGCACTACAATGAAGTCTCACTTCCCCCAGGTCAAAAGGGCCATCTGAAAAAAGTGTAAAATCCAGAAAGGCAACAGGTCATTGAGAACTGGGAGCCTTGTTATGCTGATGGGCGGGATGTAAATTGCCAACAGACACTTGGGAGAAGTGTATGGTGTTTCCTGAAACATCTAAAACACAAAGCAACAGAGCCTAGGGCACTGCCACTTATGGTCCTATAGCTTAGGGAAATTAAAATCAAAAAGACACAGCCACCCCAAAGTTTGGGACGCCTCTGTTTACAAGAACCTCGTTTACAGTACAAGTTCAACATCGCAGAAAGTGAAAAATGGATAAAGAAGTTGTGGTATTTACTTACAAAGCAATATCACTCAGCAATGAAATCTATGTCATCAGGCCCTTAGCATCACAATGAGTGGATTCAGGTATGATGATTCTAACTGAAATAAGTCACACAGAAAAAGACACATCATAAGATATCAGTAATACACGGAATGTAAACTTGGCTACACAGGAACTGAAATACAGAACAGAACAGGTTCTCAAATTTAGAAAACCAACTTATGCTTGCTTAAGGGTAAAGGTGAGTTGGGGTGCTGCATAAAACCAGAGATTGAAATGAGCACAGATAAAGTTCCTTAAGCCAAATATGGAATAGACAAGAGCTACTCCTTGCTCAACGAAATGGACTCAACACCCCATATTAAACGCCTAAGAATGTACCTGACTAGTAAGTATCTTAAAACCTATGGATTGCTATGTCTCCAAAAGAGAATCAAGCGTGTGTACAGGGTTTAAATGCAGCAGTGATAGGATTGGAGAGGTTCGGTGAGCAAATGAAGACCCTTTGAAGTCATATTGCATGGTACCCATTTCACGGGTCTCAACTCTCCAGGTTTAAGGTATTCTTCCTTCAGCTAAAACATGCATGTGGAACCCAAGTATGATCAACCATGTGAACGGGAGACGTGTTCAAATATGTCTCAGTTTTCCTCCCCTGGTACTCGGGTGCAACATTCCAGATGCTTTACTAACACTCTCCCCACTTGGAGAGTCAGCGCCTTTAACCTCCTGTTTGGCCCAGTTTGCAATTTCTGCGGAAGATGAACAGGAATAGCGAGAACCAATGAGAGGCTAGCTGGAGGTGTCTGGACGGGCAAATTTAACACTCATTTCCCACCAGGAAGAGGAAATAACCAAAGGCTCAGCGTGCCGTACCGGAACCAGATTAGGGCCTGAAGCCATCCTGCGGTGTTGCGGCCAGCTCAAAAGAAAGCGAGTTGAAGAAAGGAGCTCAGGGGCACTGTAATTCACAAACCTGCAGAGTTATAAATGACAGCTATCGTCCAAAAATAGACTGAAGTAAGGCTGCCAAGAGGACTTGAAAGCGGGGCAGAATTGCAGGAAACCGATTGCAGGAGGTAGACTGGAATTGCATTGAAAGCATAGGAAAAGAGGCAGAACGTCCACAATGATGCACTTGGCCAAAAAGGGCGTATGCGTTTTTTCCTGAATATATTCAGGAAAAAACGCATACGCCCTTTTTGGCCAACCAAGCAAGCTTGCAAAGGAAATCTGCACTACAATGAAGTCTCACTTCCCCCCGGTCAAAAGGGCCATCTGAAAAAAGTGTAAAATCCAGAAAGGCAGGACAGGCCATGGAGAACTGGGAGCCTTGTTATGCTGATGGGCGGGATGTAAATTGCCAACAACCACTAGGGAGAAGTGTATGGTGTTTCCTGAAACATCTAAAAAACAAAGCAACAGAGCCTAGGGCACTTCCACTTATGGTCCTATAGCTTAGGGAAATTAAAATCAAGAAGACACAGCCACCCCAAAGTTTGGAACGGCTCTGTTTACAAGAACCTCGTTTACAGTACAAGTTCAACATCGCAGAAAGTGAAAAATGGATAAAGAACTTGTGGTACTTACGTACAATGCAGTATCACTCAGCAATGAAATCTATGTCATCAGGCCCGTGGCAGCATAATGAGTAGATTCAGGTACGATGATTCTAACTGAAATAAGTCACACAGAAAAAGAAACATCATAAGATATCACTAATACACGGAATGTAAACTTGGCTACACAGGAACTGAAATCCAAAACAGAACAGGTTCTCAAATTTAGAAAACCAACTTATGCTTGCTTAAGGGTAAAGGTGAGTTGGGGTGCTGCATAAAACCAGAGATTGAAATGAGCACAGATAAAGTTCCTTAAGCCAAATATGGAATAGACAAGAGCTACTCCTTGCTCAACGAAATGGACTCAACACCGCATATTAAACGCCTAAGAATGTACCTGACTAGTAAGTATCTTAAAACCTATGGATTGCTATGTCTCCGAAAGAGAATCAAGCATGTGTACAGGGGCATAAACGCAGCAGTGATAGGATTGGAGAGGTTCGGTGAGCAAATGAAGACCCTTTGAAGTCATATTGCATGGTACCCATTCCACGGGTTTCAACTACCCAGGTTTTAGGTATTCTTCCTTCAGCTAAAACATGCATGTGGAACCCAGAGTATGATCAACCATGCGATCAGGAGACGTGTTCAAATATGTCTCAGTTTTCCTCCCCTGGTACTCAGGTGCAACATTCCAGACGCTTTACTAACACTCTCCCCACTTGGAGAGTCAGCGCCTTTAACCTCCTGTTTGGCCCAGTTTGCAATTTCTGCGGAAGATGAACAGGAATAGCGAGAACCAATGAGAGGCTAGCTGGAGGTGTCTGGACGGGCAAATTTAACTCTCATTTCCCAACAGGAAGAGGAAATAACCAAAGGCTCAGCGTGCCATACCGGAACCAGATTAGGGCCTGAAGCCATCCTGCGCTGTTGCGGCCAGCTCAAAAGAAAACGAGTTGAAGAAAGGAGCTCAGGGGCACTGTAATTCACAAACCTGCAGAGTTATAAATGACAGCTATCGTCCAAAAATATACTGAAGTAAGGCTGCCAAGAGGACTTGAAAGCGGGGCAGAATTGCAGGAAACCGATTGCAGGAGGTAGACTGGAATTGCATTGAAAGCATAGGAAAAGAGGCAGAACGTCCACAATGATGCACTTGGCCAAAAAGGGCGTATGCGTTTTTTCCTGAATATATTCAGGAAAAAACGCATACGCCCTTTTTGGCCAACCAAGCAAGCTTGCAAAGGAAATCTGCACTACAATGAAGTCTCACTTCCCCCCGGTCAAAAGGGCCATCTGAAAAAAGTGTAAAATCCAGAAAGGCAGGACAGGCCATGGAGAACTGGGAGCCTTGTTATGCTGATGGGCGGGATGTAAATTGCCAACAACCACTAGGGAGAAGTGTATGGTGTTTCCTGAAACATCTAAAAAACAAAGCAACAGGACCTAGGGCACTTCCACTTATGGTCCTATAGCTTAGGGAAATTAAAATCAAAAAGACACAGCCACCCCAAAGTTTGGAACGGCTCTGTTTACAAGAACCTCGTTTACAGTACAAGTTCAACATCGCAGAAAGTGAAAAATGGATAAAGAAGTTGTGGTATTTACTTACAAAGCAATATCACTCAGCAATGAAATCTGTGTCATCAGGCCCTTAGCAGCACAATGAGTGGATTCAGGTATGATGATTCTAACTGAAATAAGTCACACAGAAAAAGAAACATCATAAGATATCAGTAATACACGGAATGTAAACTTGGCTACACAGGAACTGAATTACAGAACAGAACAGGGTCTCAAATTTAGAAAACCAACTTATGCTTGCTTAAGGGTAAAGGTGAGTTGGGGTGCTGCATAAAACCAGAGATTGAAATGAGCACAGATAAAGTTCCTTAAGTCAAATATGGAACAGACAAGAGCTACTCCTTGCTCAACGAAATGGACTCAACACCGCATATTAAACGCCTAAGAATGTACCTGACTAGTAACTATCGTAAAACCTATGGATTGCTATGTCTCCAAAAGAGAATCAAGCATGTGTACAGAGGCATAAACGCAGCAGTGATAGGATTGGAGAGGTTCGGTGAGCAAATGAAGACCCTTTGAAGTCATGTTGCATGGTACCCATTCCACGGGTTTCAACTACCCAGGTTTTAGGTATTCTTCCTTCAGCTAAAACATGCATGTGGAACCCAAGTATGATCAACCATGTGAACGGGAGACGTGTTCAAATATGTCTCAGTTTTCCTCCCCTGGTACTCGGGTGCAACATTCCAGACGCTTTACTAACACTCTCCCCACTTGGAGAGTCAGCGCCTTTAACCTCCTGTTTGGCACAGTTTGCAATTTCTGCGGAAGATGAACAGGAATAGCGAGAACCAATGAGAGGCTAGCTGGAGGTGTCTGGACGGGCAAATTTAACTCTCATTTCCCACCAGGAAGAGGAAATAACCAAAGGCTCAGTGTGCCGTGCCGGAACCAGATTAGGGCCTGAAGCCATCCTGCGGTGTTGTGGCCAGCTCACAAGAAAGCGAGTTGAAGAATGGAGCTCAGGGGCACTGTAATTCACAAACCTGCAGAGTTATAAATGACAGCTATCGTCCAAAAATAGACTGAAGTAAGGCTGCCAAGAGGACTTGAAAGCGGGGCAGAATTGCAGGAAACCGATTTTAGGAGGTAGACTGGAATTGCATTGAATGCATAGGAAAAGAGGCAGAACGGCCACAATGATGCACTTGGCCAAAAAGGGCGTATGCGTTTTTTCCTGAATATATTCAGGAAAAAACGCATACGCCCTTTTTGGCCAACCAAGCAAGCTTGCAAAGGAAATCTGCACTACAATGAAGTCTCACTTCGCCCCGGTCAAAAGGGCCATCTGAAAAAAGTGTAAAATCCAGAAAGGCAGGACAGGCCATGGAGAACTGGGAGCCTTGTTATGCTGATGGGCGGAATGTAAATTGCCAACAACCACTTGGGAGAAGTGTATGGTGTTTCCTGAAACATCTAAAAAACAAAGCAACAGAGCCTAGGGCACTTCCACTTATGGTCCTATAGCTTAAGGAATTTAAAATCAAAAAGACACAGCCACCCCAAAGTTTGGAACGGCTCTGTTTACAAGAACCTCGTTTACAGTACAAGTTCAACATCGCAGAAAGTGAAAAATGGATAAAGAACTTGTGGTATTTACTTACAAAGCAATATCACTCAGCAGTGAAATCTGTGTCATCAGGCCCTTAGCAACACAATGAGTGGATTCAGGTATGATGATTCTAACTGAAATAAGTCACACAGAAAAAGAAACATCATAAGATATCAGTAATACACGGAATGTAAACTTGGCTACACAGGAACTGAATTACAGAACAGAACAGGGTCTCAAATTTCGAAAACCAACTTATGCTTGCTTAAGGGGAAAGGTGAGTTGGGGTGCTGCATAAAACCAGAGATTGAAATGAGCACAGATAAAGTTCCTTAAGCCAAATATGGAATAGACAAGAGCTACTCCTTGCTCAACGAAATGGACTCAACACCGCATATTAAACGCCTAGGAATATACCTTCCTAGTAAGAATCATAAAAGCTATGGATTTATATATCTCTGTAAGAGAATCAAGAGTGTGTACAGCGGCATTAAAGCAGTGAAAATCAGCTAAATCCCATATTAAAAAAAATTTCTTAAACAAAACACAATGACAGTGAAATAGAGAGCAATACTTAAGTAATTCATTCAAGGCTTCTCATGAAACCTGCATTTACCATGTCTACACCAGAGCTTGGTGACACATAAGGCTGGACACTTGGGGCTCATAAGTTTGGTGAGGTTTGGTGAGCAAATGCAGACCCTTTGAAGTCATATTGCATGGTACCCATTCCATGGGTTTCAACTCTCCAGGTTTAAGGGATTCTTCCTTCAGCTAAAACATGCATGTGGAACCCAGAGTATGATCCACCGTGTGATCGAGAAACGTGTTCAAATGTGTCTCACTTTTCGTTCCCTGGTACTCGGGTGCAACATTCCAGACGCTTTACTAACACTCTCCTCACTTGGAGAGTGAGTGCCTTTAACCTCCTGTTTGGCGCAGTTTGCAATTTCTGCAGAAGATGAACAGGAATAGGGAGAACCAATGAGAGACTAGCTGGAGGTGTCTGGACGGGCAAATTTAACTCTCATTTCCCACAGGGAAGAGGAATAAACCAAAGGCTCAGCACGCCGTGCCGGAACCAGATTAGGGCCTGAAGCAATCCTGCGGTGTTGTGGCCAGCTCACAAGAAAGCGAGTTGAAGAAAGGAGCTCAGGGGCACTGTAATTCACAAACCTGCAGATTTATAAATGACAGCCATTGTCCGAAAATATACTGAAGTACGGCTGCCAAGAAGACTTGAATGCGGGGCAGAATTGCAGGAAACTGATTTCAGGAGGAATCGGAATTGGATTGCATTTAAAACACAGGAAAAGAGGCAGAACGTCGACAATGATGCACTTGGACAAAAAGGGCGTATGCGTTTTTAACTGAATATATTCAGAAAAAACGCATACGCCCTTTTTGGCCAACCAAGCAAGCTTGCAAAGGAAATCTGCACTACAATGAAGTCTCACTTCCCCCCGGTCAAAAGGGCCATCTGAAAAAAGTGTAAAATCCAGAAAGGCAGAACAAGCCATGGAGAACTGGGAGCCTTGTTATGCTGATGGGCGGGATGTAAATTGCCAACAGCCGCTCTGTAGAAGTGTATGGTGTTTCCTGAAACATCTAAAAAACAAAGCAACAGAGCCTAGGGAACTTCCACTTATGGTCCTATAGCTTAGGGAAATTAAAATCAAAAAGACACAGCCACCCCAAAATTTGGGATGGCTCTTTTTACAGGAATCTCTTCTGCGGCACAAGTTAAATATCCCAGAGAGCAAATAATGGATAAAGAAGTTGCGGTACTTATGTACAACAGAATACCACTCAGCAATGAAATCTATGTCACCAGGCCCGTACCAGCATAATGAGTGGATTGAGGCACGATGATTCTAAGTGAAATAAGTCACACAGAAAAAGGAACATCATAAGATATCAGTAATACACGGAATGTAAACTTGGCTACACAGGAACTGAATTACAGAACAGAACAGGGTCTCAAATTTAGAAAACCAACTTATGCTTGCTTAACGGGAAAGGTGAGTTGGGGTGCTGCATAAAACCAGAGATTGAAATGAGCACAGATAAATTTCCTTAAGCCCCATATGGAATAGACAAGAGCTACTCCTTGCTCAACGAAATGGACTCAACACCACATATTAAACGCCTAAGAATGTACCTGACTAGTAAGTATCTTAAAACCTATGGATTGCTATGTCTCCAAAAGAGAATCAAGCGTGTGTACAGGGGCATAAACGCAGCAGTGATAGGATTGGAGAGGTTCGGTGAGCAAATGAAGACCCTTTGAAGTCATATTGCATGGTACCCATTCCACGGGTCTCAACTCTCCAGGTTTAAGGTATTCTTCCTTCAGCTAAAACATGCATGTGGAACCCAGAATATGATCAACCGTGTGAACAGGAGACGTGTTCAAATATGTCTCAGTTTTCCTCCCCTGGTACTCGGGTGCAACATTCCAGACGCTTTACTAACACTCTCCCCACTTGGAGAGTCAGCACCTTTAACCTCCTGTTTGGCCCAGTTTGCAATTTCTGCGGAAGATGAACAGGAATAGGGAGAACCAATGTGAGACTAGCTGGAAGTGTCTGGACGGGAAAAATTAACTCTCATTTCCCACCAGGAAGAGGAAATAACCAAAGGCTCAGCGTGCCGTGCCGGAACCAGATTAGGGCCTGAAGCCATCCTGCGGTGTTGCGGCCAGCTCAAAAGAAAGCGAGTTGAAGAAAGGAGCTCAGGGGCACTGTAATTCACAAACCTGCAGAGTTATAAATGACAGCTATCGTCCAAAAATATACTGAAGTAAGGCTGCCAAGAGGACTTGAAAGCGGGGCAGAATTGCAGGAAACCGATTTCAGGAGGTAGACTGGAATTGCATTGAAAGCATAGGAAAAGAGGCAGAACGTCCACAATGATGCACTTGGCCAAAAAGGGCGTATGCGTTTTTTCCTGAATATATTCAGGAAAAAACGCATACGCCCTTTTTGGCCAACCAAGCAAGCTTGCAAAGGAAATCTGCACTACAATGAAGTCTCACTTCCCCCCGGCCAAAAGGGCCATCTGATAAAAGTGTAAAATCCAGAAAGGCAACAGGCCATTGAGAACTGGGAGCCTTGTTATGCTGATGGGCGGGATGTAAATTGCCAACAGACACTTGGGAGAAGTGTATGGTGTTTCCTGAAACATCTAAAAAACAAAGCAACAGAGCCTAGGGCACTTCCACTTATGGTCCTATAACTTAGGGAAATTAAAATCAAAAAGGCACAGCCACCCCAAAGTTTGGGACGCCTCTGTTTACAAGAACCTCATTTACCGTACAGGTACAATATCACAGAAAGTGAAAAATGGATAAAGAACTTGTGGTACTTACGTACAATGCAGTATCACTCAGCAATGAAATCTATGTCATCAGGCCCGTAGCAGCATATTAAGTGGATTCAGGTACGATGATCCTAACTGAAATAAGTCACACAGAAAAAGAAACATCATAAGATATCAGTAATACACGGAATGTAAACTTGGCTACACAGGAACTGAATTCCAAAACAGAACAGGGTCTCAAATTTAGAAAACCAACTTATGCTTGCTTAAGGGTAAAGGTGAGTTGGGGTGCTGCATAAAACCAGAGGTTGAAATGAGCACAGATAAAGTTCCTTAAGCCAAATATGGAATAGACAAGAGCTACTCCTTGCTCAACGAAATGGACTCAACACCCCATATTAAACGCCTAAGAATGTACCTGACTAGTAAGTATCTTAAAACCTATGGATTGCTATGTCTCCAAAAGAGAATCAAGCGTGTGTACAGGGGCATAAACGCAGCAGTGATAGGATTGGAGAGGTTCGGTGAGCAAATGAAGACCCTTTGAAGTCATATTGCATGGTACCCATTCCACAGGTCTCAACTCTCCAGGTTTAAGGTATTCTTCCTTCAGCTAAAACATGCATGTGGAACCCAGAGTATGATCAACCATGTGAACGGGAGACGTGTTCAAATATGTCTCAGTTTTCCTCCCCTGGTACTCGGGTGCAACATTCCAGACGCTTTACTAACACTCTCCCCACTTGGAGAGTCAGCGCCTTTAACCTCCTGTTTGGCCCAGTTTGCAATTTCTGCGGAAGATGAACAGGAATAGGGAGAACCAATGTGAGACTAGCTGGAGGTGTCTGGACGGGCAAATTTAACTCTCATTTCCCACCAGGAAGAGGAAATAACCAAAGGCTCAGCGTGCCGTGCCGTATCCAGATTAGGGCCTGAAGCCATCCTGCGGTGTTGCGGCCTGCTCAAAAGAAAGCGAGTTGAAGAAAGGAGCTCAGGGGCACTGTAATTCACAAACCTGCAGAGTTATAAATCACAGCTATCGTCCAAAAATATACTGAAGTAAGGCTGCCAAGAGGACTTGAAAGCGGGGCAGAATTGCAGAAAACCGATTTCAGGAGGTAGACTGGAATTGCATTGAAAGCATAGGAAAAGAGGCAGAACGTCCACAATGATGCACTTGGCCAAAAAGGGCGTATGTGTTTTTTCCTGAATATATTCAGGAAAAAACGCATACGCCCTTTTTGGCCAACCAAGCAAGCTTGCAAAGGAAATCTGCACTACAATGAAGTCTCACTTCCCCCCGGTCAAAAGGGCCATCTGAAAAAAGTGTAAAATCCAGAAAGGCAGGACAGGCCATGGAGAACTGGGAGCCTTGTTATGCTGATGGGCGGGATGTAAATTGCCAACAGACACTCGGGAGAAGTGTATGGTGTTTCCTGAAACATCTAAGAAACAAAGCAACAGAGCCTAGGGCACTTCCACTTATGGTCCTATAGCTTAGGGAAATTAAAATCAAAAAGACACAGCCACCCCAAAGTTTGGGACGCCTCTGTTTACAAGAACCTCGTTTACCGTACAAGTTCAATATCACAGAAAGTGAAAAATGGATAAAGAACTTGTGGTACTTACGTACAATGCAGTATCACTCAGCAATGAAATCTATGTCATCAGGCCCGTAGCAGCATAATGAGTGGATTCAGGTACGATGATTCTAACTGAAATAAGTCACACAGAAAAAGAAACATGATAAGATATCACTAATACACGGTATGTAAATTTGGCTACACAGGATCTGAATTCCAAAACAGAACAGGGTCTACAATTTAGAAAACCAACTTATGCTTGCTTAAGGGTAAAGGTGAGGTGGGGTGCTGCATAAAACCAGAGATTGAAATGAGCACAGATAAAGTTCCTTAAGCCAAATATGGAATAGACAAGAGCTACTCCTTGCTCAACGAAATGGACTCAACACCGCATATTAAACACCTAAGAATGTACCTGACTAGTAAGTATCTTAAAACCTATGGATTGCTATGTCTCCGAAACAGAATCATGCATGTGTACAGGGGCATAAACGCAGCAGTGATAGGATTGGAGAGGTTCGGTGAGCAAATGAAGACCCTTTGAAGTCATATTGCATGGTACCCATTCCACGGGTCTCAACTCTCCAGGTTTAAGGTATTCTTCCTTCAGCTAAAACATGCATGTGGAACCCAGAGTATGGTCAACCGTGTGAACGGGAAACGTGTTCAAATATGTCTCAGTTTTCCTCCCCTGGTACTCGGGTGCAACATTCCAGACGCTTTACTAACACTCTCCCCACTTGGAGAGTCAGCGCCTTTAACCTCCTGTTTGGCCCAGTTTGCAATTTCTGCGGAAGATGAACAGGAATAGGGAGAACCAATGAGAGACTAGCTGGAGGTGTCTGGACGGGCAAATTTAACTCTCATTTCCCACCAGGAAGAGGAAATAACCAAAGGCTTAGTGTGCCGTGCCGGATCCAGATTAGGGCCTGAAGTCATCCTGCGGTGTTGCGGCCAGCTCAAAAGAAAACGAGTTGAAGAAAGGAGCTCAGGGGCACTGTAATTCACAAACCTGCAGAGTTATAAATGACAGCTATCGTCCAAAAATATACTGAAGTAAGGCTGCCAAGAGGACTTGAAAGCGGGGCAGAATTGCAGGAAACCGATTTCAGGAGGTAGACTGGAATTGCATTGAAAGCATAGGAAAAGAGGCAGAACGTCCACAATGATGCACTTGGCCAAAAAGGGCGTATGCGTTTTTTCCTGAATATATTCAGGAAAAAACGCATACGCCCTTTTTGGCCAACCAAGCAAGCTTGCAAAGGAAATCTGCACTACAATGAAGTCTCACTTCCCCCCCGGTCAAAAGGGCCATCTGAAAAAAGTGTAAAATCCAGAAAGGCAGGACAGGCCATGGAGAACTGGGAACCTTGTTATGCTGATGGGCGGGATGAAAATTGCCAACAGACACTCGGGAGAAGTGTATGGTGTTTCCTGAAACATCTAAAAAACAAAGCAACAGAGCCTAGGGCACTTCCACTTATGGTCCTATAGCTTACGGAAATTAAAATCAAAAAGACACAGCCACCCCAAAGTTTGGGACGCCTCTGTTTACAAGAACCTCGTTTACCGTACAAGTTCAATATCACAGAAAGTGAAAAATGGATAAAGAACTTGTGGTACTTACGTACAATGCAGTATCACTCAGCAATGAAATCTATGTCATCAGGCCCGTAGCAGCATAATGAGTGGATTCAGGTACGATGATTCTAACTGAAATAAGTCACACAGAAAAAGAAAAATCATAAGATATCACTAATACACGGAATGTAAATTTGGCTACACAGGAACTGAATTCCAAAACAGAACAGGGTCTCAAATTTAGAAAACCAACTTATGCTTGCTTAAGGGGAAAGGTGAGTTGGGGTGCTGCATAAAACCAGAGATTGAAATGAGCACAGATAAAGTTCCTTAAGCCAAATATGGAATAGACAAGAGCTACTCCTTGCTCAACGAAATGGACTCAACACCGCATATTAAACACCTAAGAATGTACCTGACTAGTAAGTATCTTAAAACCTATGGATTGCTATGTCTCCGAAAGAGAATGAAGCATGTGTACAGGGGCATAAACGCAGCAGTGATAGGATTGGAGAGGTTCGGTGAGCAAATGAAGACCCTTTGAAGTCTTATTGCATGGTACCCATTCCACGGGTCTCAACTCTCCAGGTTTAAGGTATTCTTCCTTCAGCTAATACATACATGTGGAACCTAGAGTATGATCAACCATGTGATCGGGAGATGTGTTCAAATATGTCTCAGTTTTCGTACCCTGGTACTCGGGTGCAACATTCCATACGCTTTACTAACACTCTCCCCACTTGGAGAGTCAGCGCCTTTAACCTCCTGTTTGGCCCAGTTTGCAATTTCTGCGGAAGATGAACAGGAATAGCGAGAACCAATGAGAGACTAGCTGGAGGTGTCTGGACGGGCAAATTTAACTCTCATTTCCCACCAGGAAGAGGAATTAACCAAAGGCTCAGCGTGCCGTGCCAGAACCAGATTAGGGCCTGAAGCCATCCTGCGGTGTTGCGGCCAGCTCACAAGAAAGCGAGTTGAAGAAAGGAGCTCAGGGGCACTGTAATTCACAAACCTGCAGAGTTATAAATGACAGCTATCGTCCAAAAATACACTGAAGTAAGGCTGCCAAGAGGACTTGAAAGCGGGGCAGAATTGCAGGAAACCGATTTCAGGAGGTAGACTGGAATTGCATTGAAAGCATAGGAAAAGAGGCAGAACATCCACAATGATGCACTTGGCAAAAAGGGCGTATGCGTTTTTTCCTGAATATATTCAGGAAAACACGCATACGCCCTTTTTGGCCAACCAAGCAAGCTTGCAAAGGAAATCTGCACTACAATGAAGTCTCACTTCCCCCCGGTCAAAAGGGCCATCTGAAAAAAGTGTAAAATCCAGAAAGGCAGGACAGGCCATGGAGAACTGGGAGCCTTGTTATGCTGATGGGCGGGATGTAAATTGCCAACAGACACTCGGGAGAAGTGTATGGTGTTTCCTGAAACATCTAAAAAACAAAGCAACAGAGCCTAGGGCACTTCCACTTATGGTCCTATAACTTAGGGAAATTAAAATCAAAAAGGCACAGCCACCCCAAAGTTTGGGACGCCTCTGTTTACAAGAACCTCATTTACCGTACAGGTACAATATCACAGAAAGTGAAAAATGGATAAAGAACTTGTGGTACTTACGTACAATGCAGTATCACTCAGCAATGAAATCTATGTCATCAGGCCCATAGCAGCATAATGAGTGGATTCAGGTATGATGATTCTAACTGAAATAAGTCACACAGAAAAAGAAACATCATAAGATATCACTAATACACGGAATGAAAATTTGGCTACACAGGAACTGAATTCCAAAACAGAACAGGGTCTCAAATTTAGGAAACCAACTTATGCTTGCTTAAGGGGAAAGGTGAGTTGGGGTCCTGCATAAAACCAGAGATTGAAATGAGCACAGATAAAGTTCCTTAAGCCAAATATGGAATAGACAAGAGCTACTCCTTGCTCAACGAAATGGACTCAACACCGCATATTAAACACCTAAGAATGTACCTGAATAGTAAGTATCTTAAAACCTACGGATTGCTCTGCCTCCGAAAGAGAATCAAGCATGTGTACAGGGGCATAAACGCAACAGTGATAGGATTGGAGAGGTTCGGTGAGCAAATGAAGACCCTTTGTAGTCATATTGCATGGTACCTATTCCACGGGTCTCAACTCTCCAGGTTTAAGGTATTCTTCCTTCAGCTAAAACATGCATGTGGAGCCCAGAGTATGATCAACCGTGTGAATGGGAGATGTGTTCAAATATGTCTCAGTTTTCCTCCCCTGGTACTCGGGTGCAACATTCCAGGCGCTTTACTAACACTCTCCCCACTTGGAGAGTCAGCGCCTTTAACCTCCTGTTTGGCCCAGTTTGCAATTTCTGCGGAAGATGAACAGGAATAGGGAGAACCAATGAGAGACTAGCTGGAGGTGTCTGGACGGGCAAATTTAACTCTCATTTCCCACCAGGAAGAGGAATTAACCAAAGGCTCAGCGTGCCGTGCCGGAACCAGATTAGGGCCTGAAGCCATCCTGCGGTGTTGCGGCCAGCTCACAAGAAAGCGAGTTGAAGAAAGGAGCTCAGGGACACTGTAATTCACAAACCTGCAGAGTTATAAATGACAGCTATCGTCCAAAAATATACTGAAGTAAGGCTGCCAAGAGGACTTGACAGTGGGGCAGAATTGCAGGAGACCGATTTCAGGAGGTAGACTGGAATTGCATTGAAAGCATAGGAAAAGAGGCAGAACATCCACAATGATGCACTTGGCAAAAAGGGCGTATGCGTTTTTTCCTGAATATATTCAGGAAAAAACGCATACGCCCTTTTTGGCCAACCAAGCAAGCTTGCAAAGGAAATCTGCACTACAATGAAGTCTCACTTCCCCCCGGTCAAAAGGGCCATCTGAAAAAAGTGTAAAATCCAGAAAGGCAGGACAGGCCATGGAGAACTGGGAGCCTTGTTATGCTGATGGGCGGGATGTAAATTGCCAACAGACACTCGGGAGAAGTGTATGGTGTTTCCTGAAACATCTACGAAACAAAGCAACAGAGCCTAGGGCACTTCCACTTATGGTCCTATAGCTTAGGGAAATTAAAATCAAAAAGACACAGCCACTCCAAAGTTTGGGACGCCTCTGTTTACAAGAACCTCGTTTACCGTACAAGTTCAATATCACAGAAAGTGAAAAATGGATAAAGAACTTGTGGTACTTACGTACAATGCAGTATCACTCAGCAATGAAATCTATGTCATCAGGCCCATAGCAGCATAATGAGTGGATTCAGGTATGATGATTCTAACTGAAATAAGTCACACAGAAAAAGAAACATCATAAGATATCACTAATACACGGAATGAAAATTTGGCTACACAGGAACTGAATTCCAAAACAGAACAGGGTCTCAAATTTAGGAAACCAACTTATGCTTGCTTAAGGGGAAAGGTGAGTTGGGGTCCTGCATAAAACCAGAGATTGAAATGAGCACAGATAAAGTTCCTTAAGCCAAATATGGAATAGACAAGAGCTACTCCTTGCTCAACGAAATGGACTCAACACCGCATATTAAACACCTAAGAATGTACCTGAATAGTAAGTATCTTAAAACCTACGGATTGCTATGCCTCCGAAAGAGAATCAAGCATGTGTACAGGGGCATAAACGCAACAGTGATAGGATTGGAGAGGTTCGGTGAGCAAATGAAGACCCTTTGTAGTCATATTGCATGGTACCTATTCCACGGGTCTCAACTCTCCAGGTTTAAGGTATTCTTCCTTCAGCTAAAACATGCATGTGGAGCCCAGAGTATGATCAACCGTGTGAATGGGAGATGTGTTCAAATATGTCTCAGTTTTCCTCCCCTGGTACTCGGGTGCAACATTCCAGGCGCTTTACTAACACTCTCCCCACTTGGAGAGTCAGCGCCTTTAACCTCCTGTTTGGCCCAGTTTGCAATTTCTGCGGAAGATGAACAGGAATAGGGAGAACCAATGAGAGACTAGCTGGAGGTGTCTGGACGGGCAAATTTAACTATCATTTCCCACCAGGAAGAGGAAATAACCAAAGGCTCAGCGTGCCGTGCCGGAACCAGATTAGGGCCTGAAGCCATCCTGCGGTGTTGCGGCCAGCTCACAAGAAAGCGAGTTGAAGAAAGGAGCTCAGGGACACTGTAATTCACAAACTTGCAGAGTTATAAATGACAGCTATCGTCCAAAAATAGACTGAAGTAAGGCTGCCAAGAGGACTTGACAGTGGGGCAGAATTGCAGGAGACCGATTTCAGGAGGTAGACTGGAATTGCATTGAAAGCATAGGAAAAGAGGCAGAACGTCCACAATGATGCACTTGGCCAAAAAGGGCGTATGCGTTTTTTCCTGAATATATTCAGGAAAAAACGCATACGCCCTTTTTGGCCAACCAAGCAAGCTTGCAAAGGAAATCTGCACTACAATGAAGTCTCACTTCCCCCCGGTCAAAAGGGCCATCTGAAAAAAGTGTAAAATCCAGAAAAGCAGGACAGGCCATGGAGAACTGGGAGCCTTGTTATGCTGATGGGCGGGATGTTAATTGCCAACAGACACTCGGGAGAAGTGTATGGTGTTTCCTGAAACATCTACGAAACAAAGCAACAGAGCCTAGGGCACTTCCACTTATGGTCCTATAGCTTAGGGAAATTAAAATCAAAAAGACACAGCCACTCCAAAGTTTGGGACGCCTCTGTTTACAAGAACCTCGTTTACCGTACAAGTTCAATATCACAGAAAGTGAAAAATGGATAAAGAACTTGTGGTACTTACGTACAATACAGTATCACTCAGCAATGAAATCTATGTCATCAGGCCCATAGCAGCATAATGAGTGGATTCAGGTATGATGATTCTAACTGAAATAAGTCACACAGAAAAAGAAACATCATAAGATATCACTAATACACGGAATGAAAATTTGGCTACACAGGAACTGAATTCCAAAACAGAACAGGGTCTCAAATTTAGAAAACCAACTTATGCTTGCTTAAGGGGAAAGGTGAGTTGGGGTCCTGCATAAAACCAGAGATTGAAATGAGCACAGATAAAGTTCCTTAAGCCAAATATGGAATAGACAAGAGCTACTCCTTGCTCAACGAAATGGACTCAACACCGCATATTAAACACCTAAGAATGTACCTGAATATTAAGTATCTTAAAACCTACGGATTGCTATGCCTCCGAAAGAGAATCAAGCATGTGTACAGGGGCATAAACGCAGCAGTGATAGGATTGGAGAGGTTCGGTGAGCAAATGAAGACCCTTTGAAGTCATATTGCATGGTACTCATTCCACGGGTCTCAACTCTCCAGGTTTAAGGTATTCTTCCTTCAGTTAAAACATGCATGTGGAACCCAGAGTATGATCAACCGTGTGAACGGGAGACGTTTTCAAATATGTCTCAGTTTACGTACCCTGGTACTCGGGTGCAACATTCCAGATGCTTTACTAACACTCTCCCAACTGGGAGAGTCTGTCCCTTTAACCTGCTGTTTGGCCCAGTTTGCAATTTCTGCGGAAGATGAACAGGAATAAGGAGAACCAATGAGAGACTAGCTGGAGGTGTCTGGACGGGCAAATTTAACTCTCATTTCCCACCAGGAAGAGGAAATAACCAAAGGCTCAGCGTGCCGTGCCGGAACCAGATTAGGGCCTGAAGCCATCCTGCGGTGTTGCGGCCAGCTCACAAGAAAGCGAGTTGAAGAAAGGAGCTCAGGGGCACTGTAATTCACAAACCTGCAGAGTTATAAATGACAGCTATCGTCCAAAAATATACTGAAGTAAGGCTGCCAAGAGGACTTGAAAGCGGGGCAGAATTGCAGGAAACCGATTTCAGGAGGTAGACTGGAATTGCATTGAAAGCATAGGAAAAGAGGCAGAACGTCCACAATGATGCACTTGGCAAAAAGGGCGTATGCGTTTTTTCCTGAATATATTCAGGAAAAAACGCATACGCCCTTTTTGGCCAACCAAGCAAGCTTGCAAAGGAAATCTGCACTACAATGAAGTCTCACTTCCCCCCGGTCAAAAGGGCCATCTGAAAAAAGTGTAAAATCCAGAAAGGCAGGACAGGCCATGGAGAACTGGGAGCCTTGTTATGCTGATGGGCGGGATGTAAATTGCCAACAGACACTGGGGAGAAGTGTATGGTGTTTCCTGAAACATCTAAAAAACAAAGCAACAGAGCCTAGGGCACTTCCACTTATGGTCCTATAGCTTAGGGAAATTAAAATCAAAAAGACACAGCCACCCCAAAGATTGGAACGGCTCTGTTTACAACAACCTCGTTTACAGTACAAGTTCAACATCGCAGAAAGTGAAAAATGGATAAAGAACTTGTGGTACTTACGTACAATGCAGTGTCACTCAGCAATGAAATCTATGTCATCAGGCCCGAAGCAGCATAATGAGTGGATTCAGGTACGATGATTCTAACTGAAATAAGTCACACAGAAAAAGAAACATCATAAGATATCAGTAATACACGGAATGTAAACTTGGCTACACAGGAACTGCATTAGAGAACAGAACAGGGTCTCAAATTTAGAAAACCAACTTATGCTTGCTTAAGGGGAAAGGTGAGTTGGGGTGCTGCATAAAACCAGAGATTGAAATGAGCACAGATAAAGTTCCTTAAGCCAAATATGGAATAGACAAGAGCTACTCCTTGCTCAACGAAATGGACTCAACACCGCATATTAAACGTCTAAGAATGTACCTGACTAGTAAGTATCTTAAAACCTATGGATTGCTATGTCTCCGAAAGAGAATCAAGCATGTGTACAGGGGCATAAACGCAGCAGTGATAGGATTGGAGAGGTTCGGTGAGCAAATGAAGACCCTTTGAAGTCATATTGCATGGTACCCATTCCACGGGTTTCAACTACCCAGGTTTAAGGTATTCTTCCTTCAGCTAAAACATGCATGTGGAACCTAGAGTATGATCAACATGTGATCGGGAGACGTGTTCAAATATGTCTCAGTTTTCGTACCCTGGTACTCGGGTGTAACATTCCAGTCGCTTTACTAACACTCTCCCGACTTGGAGAGTCAGTCCCTTTAACCTCCTGTTTGGCCCAGTTTGCAATTTCTGCGGAAGATGAACAGGAATAGCGAGAACTAATGAGAGACTAGCTGGAGGTGTCTGGACGGGCAAATTTAACTCTCATTTCCCACCAGGAAGAGGAATTAACCAAAGGCTCAGCGTGCCGTCCCGGAACCAGATTAGGGCCTGAAGCCATCCTGCGGTGTTGCGGCCAGCTCACAAGAAAGCGAGTTGAAGAAAGGAGCTCAGGGGAACTGTAATTCACAAACCTGCAGAGTTATAAATGACAGCTATCGTCCAAAAATATACTAAAGTAAGGCTGCCAAGAGGACTTGAAAGCGGGGAAGAATTGCAGGAAACCGATTTCAGGAGGTAGACTGGAATTGCATTGAAAGCATAGGAAAAGAGGCAGAACGTCCACAATGATGCACTTGGCCAAAAAGGGCGTATGCGATTTTTCCTGAATATGTTCAGGAAGAAACGCATACGCCCTTTTTGGCCAACCAAGCAAGCTTGCAAATGAAATCGGCACTACAATGAAGTCTCACTTCCCCCCCGGTCAAAAGGGCCATCTGAAAAAAGTGTAAAATCCAGAAAGGCAGGACAGGCCATGGAGAACTGGGAGCCTTGTTATGCTGATGGGCGGGATGTAAATTGCCAACAGACACTCGGGAGAAGTGTATGGTGTTTCCTGAAACATCTAAAAAACAAAGCAACAGAGCCTAGGGCACTTCCACTTATGGTCTTATAGCTTAGGGAAATTAAAATCAAAAAGACACAGCCACCCCAAAGTTTGGGACACCTCTGTTTAAAAGAACCTCGTTTACCGTACAAGTTCAATATCACAGAAAGTGAAAAATGGATAAAGAACTTGTGGTACTTACGTACAATGCAGTATCACTCAGCAATGAAATCTATGTCATCAGGCCCGAAGCAGCATAATGAGTGGATTCAGGTACGATGATTCTAACTGAAATAAGTCACACAGAAAAAGAAACATCATAAGATATCAGTAATACACGGAATGTAAACTTGGCTACACAGGAACTGCATTAGAGAACAGAACAGGGTCTCAAATATAGAAAACCAACTTATGCTTGCTTAAGGGGAAAGGTGAGTTGGGGTGCTGCATAAAACCAGAGATTGAAATGAGCACAGATAAAGTTCCTTAAGCCAAATATGGAATAGACAAGAGCTACTCCTTGCTCAACGAAATGGACTCAACACCGCATATTAAACGCCTAATAATGTACCTGACTAGTAAGTATCTTAAAACCTATGGATTTCTATGTCTCCGAAAGAGAATCAAGCATGTGTACAGGGGCATAAACGCAGCAGTGATAGGATTGGAGAGGTTCGGTGAGCAAATGAAGACCCTTTGAATTCATATTGCATGGTACCCATTCCACGGGTTTCAACTACCCAGGGTTAAGGTATTCTTCCTTCAGCTAAAACATGCATGTGGAACCTAGAGTATGATCAATCGTGTGATCGGGAGACGTGTTCAAATATTTCTCAGTTTTCGTACCCTGATACTCGGGTGCAACATTCCAGACGCTTTACTAACACTCTCCCGACTTGGAGAGTCAGTCCCTTTAACCTCCTGTTTGGCCCAGTTTGCAATTTCTGCGGAAGATGAACAGGAATAGCGAGAACCAATGAGAGACTAGCTGGAGGTGTCTGGACGGGCAAATTTAACTCTCATTTCCCACCAGGAAGAGGAAATAACCAAAGGCTCAGCGTGCCGTGCCGGAACCAGATTAGGGCCTGAAGCCATCCTGCGGTGTTGCGGCCAGCTCAAAAGAAAGCGAGTTGAAGAAAGGAGCTCAGGGGCACTGTAATTCACAAACCTGCAGAGTTATAAATGACAGCTATCGTCCAAAAATATACTGAAGTAAGGCTGCCAAGAGGACTTGAAAGCGGGGCAGAATTGCAGGAAACCGATTTCAGGAGGTAGACTGGAATTGCATTGAAAGCATAGGAAAAGAGGCAGAACGTCCACAATGATGCACTTGGCCAAAAAGGGCGTATGCGTTTTTTCCTGAATATATTCAGGAAAAAACGCATACGCCCTTTTTGGCCAACCAAGCAAGCTTGCAAAGGAAATCTGCACTACAATGAAGTCTCACTTCCCCCCGGTCAAAAGGGCCATCTGAAAAAAGTGTAAAATCCAGAAAGGCAGGACAGGCCATGGAGAACTGGGAGCCTTGTTATGCTGATGGGCGGGATGTAAATTGCCAACAGACACTCGGGAGAAGTGTATGGTGTTTCCTGAAACATCTAAAAAACAAAGCAACAGAGCCTAGGGCACTTCCACTTATGGTCCTATAGCTTAGGGAAATTAAAATCAAAAAGACACAGCCACCCCAAAGTTTGGAACGGCTCTGTTTACAAGAACCTCGTTTACAGTACAAGTTCAATATCACAGAAAGTGAAAAATGGATAAAGAACTTGTGGTACTTACGTACAATGCAGTATCACTCAGCAATGAAATCTATGTCATCAGGCCCGAAGCAGCATAATGAGTGGATTCAGGTACGATGATTCTAACTGAAATAAGTCACACAGAAAAAGAAACATCATAAGATATCAGTAATACACGGAATGTAAACTTGGCTACACAGGAACTGCATTAGAGAACAGAACAGGGTCTCAAATTTAGAAAACCAACTTATGCTTGCTTAAGGGGAAAGGTGAGTTGGGGTGCTGCATAAAACCAGAGATTGAAATGAGCACAGATAAAGTTCCTTAAGCCAAATATGGAATACACAAGAGCTACTCCTTGCTCAACGAAATGGACTCAACACCGCATATTAAACGTCTAAGAATGTACCTGACTAGTAAGTATCTTAAAACCTATGGATTGCTATGTCTCCGAAAGAGAATCAAGCATGTGTACAGGGGCATAAACGCAGCAGTGATAGGATTGTAGAGGTTCGGTGAGCAAATGAAGACCCTTTGAAGTCATATTGCATGGTACCCATTCCACGGGTTTCAACTACCCAGGTTTAAGGTATTCTTCCTTCAGCTAAAGCATGCATGTGGAACCTAGAGTATGATCAACATGTGATCGGGAGACGTGTTCAAATATGTCTCAGTTTTCGTACCCTGGTACTCGGGTGTAACATTCCAGATGCTTTACTAACACTCTCCCGACTTGGAGAGTCAGTCCCTTTAACCTCCTGTATGGCCCAGTTTGCAATTTCTGCGGAAGATGAACAGGAATAGCGAGAACTAATGAGAGACTAGCTGGAGGTGTCTGGACGGGCAAATTTAACTCTCATTTCCCACCAGGAAGAGGAATTAACCAAAGGCTCAGCGTGCCGTCCCGGAACCAGATTAGGGCCTGAAGCCATCCTGCGGTGTTGCGGCCAGCTCACAAGAAAGCGAGTTGAAGAAAGGAGCTCAGGGGCACTGTAATTCACAAACCTGCAGAGTTATAAATGACAGCTATCGTCCAAAAATAGACTGAAGTAAGGCTGCCAAGAGGACTTGAAAGCGGGGCAGAATTGCAGGAAACCGATTTCAGGAGGTAGACTGGAATTGCATTGAAAGCATAGGAAAAGAGGCAGAACGTCCACAATGATGCACTTGGCCAAAAAGGGCGTATGCGATTTTTCCTGAATATATTCAGGAAAAAACGCATACGCACTTTTTGGCCAACCAAGCAAGCTTGCAAAGGAAATCTGCACTACAATGAAGTCTCACTTCCCCCCGGTCAAAAGGGCCATCTGAAAAAAGTGTAAAATCCAGAAAGGCAGGACAGGCCATGGAGAACTGGGAGCCTTGTTATGCTGATGGGCGGGATGTAAATTGCCAACAGACACTTGGGAGAAGTGTATGGTGTTTCCTGAAACATCTAAAAAACAAAGCAACAGAGCCTAGGGCACTTCCACTTATGGTCCTATAGCTTAGGGAAATTAAAATCAAAAAGACACAGCCACCCCAAAGTTTGGGACGCCTCTGTTTACAAGAACCTCGTGTACCGTACAAGTTCAATATCTCAGAAAGTGAAAAATGGATAAAGAACTTGTGGTACTTATGTACAATGCAGTATCACTCAGCAATGAAATCTATGTCATCAGGCCCGTAGCAGCATAATGAGTGGATTCAGGTACGATGATTCTAACTGAAATAAGTCACACAGAAAAAGAAACATCATAAGATATCAGTAATACACGGAATGTAAACTTGGCTACACAGGAACTGAATTACAGAACAGAACAGGGTCTCAAATTTAGAAAACCAACTTATGCTTGCTTAAGGGGAAAAGAGAGTTGGGGTGCTGCATAAAACCAGAGATTGAAATGAGCACAGATAAATTTCCTTAGGCCAAATATGGAATAGACAAGAGCTACTCCTTGCTCAACGAAATGGACTCAACACCGCATATTAAACGCCTAAGAATGTAGCTGACTAGTAAGTATCTTAAAACCTATGGATTGCTATGTCTCCGAAAGAGAATCAAGCATGTGTACAGGGGCATAAATGCAGCAGTGATAGGATTGGAGATGTTCGGTGAGCAAATGAAGACCCTTTGAAGTCATATTGCATGGTACCCATTACAAGGGTCTCAGCTCTCCAGGTTTAAGGTATTCTTCCTTCAGCAAAAACATGCATGTGGAACCTAGAGTATGATCAACATGTGATCAGGAGACGTGTTCAAATATGTCTCAGTTTTCATACCCTGGTACTCGGGTGCAACATTCCAGACGCTTTACTAACACTCTCCCGACTTGGAGAGTCAGTCCCTTTAACCTCCTGTTTGGCCCAGTTTGCAATTTCTGCGGAAGATGAACAGGAATAGCGAGAACCAATGAGAGACTAGCTGGAGGTGTCTGGACGGGCAAATTTAACTCTCATTTCCCACCAGGAAGAGGAAATAACCAAAGGCTCAGCGTGCCGTGCCGGAACCAGATTAGGGTCTGAAGCCATCCTGCGGTGTTGCGGCCAGCTCAAAAGAAAGCGAGTTGAAGAAAGGAGCTCAGGGGCACTGTAATTCACAAACCTGCAGAGTTATAAATGACAGCTATCGTCCAAAAATATACTGAAGTAAGGCTGCCAAGAGGACTTGAAAGCGGGGCAGAATTGCAGGAAACCGATTTCAGGAGGTAGACTGGAATTGCATTGAAAGCATAGGAAAAGAGGCAGAACGTCCACAATGATGCACTTGGCCAAAAAGGGCGTATGCGTTTTTTCCTGAATATATTCAGGAAAAAACGCATACGCCCTTTTTGGCCAACCAAGCAAGCTTGCAAAGGAAATCTGCACTACAATGAAGTCTCACTTCCCCCCGGTCAAAAGGGCCATCTGAAAAAAGTGTAAAATCCAGAAAGGCAGGACAGGCCATGGAGAACTGGGAGCCTTGTTATGCTGATGGGCGGGATGTAAATTGCCAACAGACACTCGGGAGAAGTGTATGGTGTTTCCTGAAACATCTAAAAAACAAAGCAACAGAGCCTAGGGCACTTCCACTTATGGTCCTATAGTTTAGGGAAATTAAAATCAAAAAGACACAGCCACCCCAAAGTTTGGAACGGCTCTGTTTACAAGAACCTCGTTTACAGTACAAGTTCAATATCACAGAAAGTGAAAAATGGATAAAGAACTTGTGGTACTTACGTACAATGCAGTATCACTCAGCAATGAAATCTATGTCATCAGGCCCGAAGCAGCATAATGAGTGGATTCAGGTACGATGATTCTAACTGAAATAAGTCACACAGAAAAAGAAACATCATAAGATATCAGTAATACACGGAATGTAAACTTGGCTACACAGGAACTGCATTAGAGAACAGAACAGGGTCTCAAATTTAGAAAACCAACTTATGCTTGCTTAAGGGGAAAGGTGAGTTGGGGTGCTGCATAAAACCAGAGATTGAAATGAGCACAGATAAAGTTCCTTAAGCCAAATATGGAATACACAAGAGCTACTCCTTGCTCAACGAAATGGACTCAACACCGCATATTAAACGTCTAAGAATGTACCTGACTAGTAAGTATCTTAAAACCTATGGATTGCTATGTCTCCGAAAGAGAATCAAGCATGTGTACAGGGGCATAAACGCAGCAGTGATAGGATTGTAGAGGTTCGGTGAGCAAATGAAGACCCTTTGAAGTCATATTGCATGGTACCCATTCCACGGGTTTCAACTACCCAGGTTTAAGGTATTCTTCCTTCAGCTAAAGCATGCATGTGGAACCTAGAGTATGATCAACATGTGATCGGGAGACGTGTTCAAATATGTCTCAGTTTTCCTCCCCTGGTACTCGGGTGCAACATTCCAGACGGTTTACTAACTCTCTCCCCACTTGGAGAGGCAGCGTCTTTAACCTCCTGTTTGGCCCAGTTTGCAATATCTGCGGAAGATGAACAGAAATAGGGAGAACCAATGAGAGACTAGCTGGAGGTGTCTGGACGGGCAAATTTAACTCTCATTTCCCACCAGGAAGAGGAATTAACCAAAGGCTCAGCGTGCCGTCCCGGAACCAGATTAGGGCCTGAAGCCATCCTGCGGTGTTGCGGCCAGCTCACAAGAAAGCGAGTTGAAGAAAGGAGCTCAGGGGCACTGTAATTCACAAACCTGCAGAGTTATAAATGACAGCTATCGTCCAAAAATAGACTGAAGTAAGGCTGCCAAGAGGACTTGAAAGCGGGGCAGAATTGCAGGAAACCGATTTCAGGAGGTAGACTGGAATTGCATTGAAAGCATAGGAAAAGAGGCAGAACGTCCACAATGATGCACTTGGCCAAAAAGGGCGTATGCGATTTTCCCTGAATATGTTCAGGAAAAAACGCATACGCCCTTTTTGGCCAACCAAGCAAGCTTGCAAATGAAATCTGCACTACAATGAAGTCTCACTTCCCCCCGGTCAAAAGGGCCATCTGAAAAAAGTGTAAAATCCAGAAAGGCAGGACATGCCATGGAGAACTGGGAGCCTTGTTATGCTGATGGGCGGGATGTAAATTGCCAACAGACACTCGGGAGAAGTGTATGGTGCTTCCTGAAACATCTAAAAATCAAAGCAACAGAGCCTAGGGCACTTCCACTTATGGTTCTATAGCTTAGGGAAATTAAAATCAAAAAGACACAGCCACCCTAAAGTTTGGGACGCCTCTGTTTACAAGAACCTCGTTTACCGTACAAGTTCAATATCACAGAAAGTGAAAAATGGATAAAGAACTTGTGGTACTTACGTACAATGCAGTATCACTCAGCAATGAAATCTATGTCATCAGGCCCGTAGCAGCATAATGAGTGGATTCAGGTACAATGATTCTAACTGAAATAAGTCACACAGAAAAAGAAACATCATAAGTTATCACTAATACACGGAATGTAAACTTGGCTACACAGGAACTGAATTACAGAACAGAACAGGGTCTCAAATTTAGAAAACCACCTTATGCTTGCTTAAGGGGAAAGGTGAGTTGGGGTGCTGCATAAAACCAGAGATTGAAATGAGCACAGATAAAGTTCCTTAAGCCAAATATGGAATAGACAAGAGCTACTCCTTGCTCAACGAAATGGACTCAACACCCCATATTAAACGCCTAAGAATGTACCTGACTAGTAAGTATCTTAAAACCTATGGATTGCTATGTCTCCGAAAGAGAATCAAGCATGTGTACAGGGGCATAAACGCAGCAGTGACAGGATTGGAGAGGTTCGGTGAGCAAATGAAGACCCTTTGAAGTCATATTGCATGGTACCCATTCCACGGGTTTCAACTACCCAGGGTTAAGGTATTCTTCCTTCAGCTAAAACATGCATGTGGAACCTAGAGTATGATCAACCGTGTGATCCGGAGACGTGTTCAAATATGTCTAAGTTTTCGTACCCTGGTACTCGGGTGCAACATTCCAGACGCTTTACTAACACTCTCCCGACTTGGAGAGTCAGTCCCTTTAACCTCCTGTTTGGCCCAGTTTGCAATTTCTGCGGAAGATGAACAGGAATAGCGAGAACGAATGAGAGACTAGCTGGAGGTGTCTCGACGGGCAAATTTAACTCTCATTTCCCACCAGGAAGAGGAATTAACCAAAGGCTCCGCGTGCCGTCCCGGAACCAGATTAGGGCCTGAAGCCATCCTGCAGTGTTGCGGCCAGCTCACAAGAAAGCGATTTGAAGAAAGGAGCTCAGGGGCACTGTAATTCACAAACCTGCAGAGTTATAAATGACAGCTATCGTCCAAAAATATACTGAAGTAAGGCTGCCAAGAGGACTTGAAAGCGGGGCAGAATTGCAGGAAACCGATTTCAGGAGGTAGACTGGAATTGCATTGAAAGCATAGGAAAAGAGGCAGAACGTCCACAATGATGCATTTGGCCAAAATGGGCGTATGCGTTTTTTCCTGAATATATTCAGGAAAAAACGCATACGCACTTTTTGGCCAACCAAGCAAGCTTGCAAAGGAAATCTGCACTACAATGAAGTCTCACTTCCCCCCGGTCAAAAGGGCCATGTGAAAAACGTGTAAAATCCAGACAGGCAGGACAGGCCATGGAGAACTGGGAGCCTTGTTATGCTGATGGGCGGGATGTAAATTGCCAACAGACACTCGGGAGAAGTGTATGGTGTTTCCTGAAACATCTAAAAAACAAAGCAACAGAGCCTAGGGCACTTCCACTTATGGTCCTATAGTTTAGGGAAATTAAAATCAAAAAGACACAGCCACCCCAAAGTTTGGAACGGCTCTGTTTACAAGAACCTCGTTTACAGTACAAGTTCAACATCGCAGAAAGTGAAAAATGGATAAAGAAGTTGTGGTATTTACTTACAAAGCAATATCACTCAGCAATGAAATCTATGTCATCAGGCCCTTAGCAGCACAATGAGTGGATTCAGGTATGATGATTCTAACTGAAATAAGTCACACAGAAAAAGAAACATCATAAGATATCAGTAATACACGGAATGTAAACTTGGCTACACAGGAACTGAATTACAGAACAGAACAGGGTCTCAAATTTAGAAAACCAACTTATGCTTGCTTAAGGGGAAAGGTGAGTTGGGGTGCTGCATAAAACCAGAGATTGAAATGAGCACAGATAAAGTTCCTTAAGCCAAATATGGAATAGACAAGAGCTACTCCTTGCTCAACGAAATGGACTCAACACCGCATATTAAACGCCTAATAATGTACCTGACTAGTAAGTATCTTAAAACCTATGGATTTCTATGTCTCCGAAAGAGAATCAAGCATGTGTACAGGGGCATAAACGCAGCAGTGATAGGATTGGAGAGGTTCGGTGAGCAAATGAAGACCCTTTGAAGTCATATTGCATGGTACCCATTCCACCGGTTTCAACTACCCAGGGTTAAGGTATTCTTCCTTCAGCTAAAACATGCATGTGGAACCTAGAGTATGATCAACCGTGTGATCGGGAGACGTGTTCAAATATGTCTCAGTTTTCGTACCCTGGTACTCGGGTGTAACATTCCAAACGCTTTACTAACACTCTCCCGACTTGGAGAGTCAGTCCCTTTAACCTCCTGTTTGGCCCAGTTTGCAATTTCTGCGGAAGATGAACAGGAATAGCGAGAACCAATGAGAGACTAGCTGGAGGTGTCTGGACGGGCAAATTTAACTCTCATTTCCCACCAGGAAGAGGAAATAACCAAAGGCTCAGCGTGCCGTGCCGGAACCAGATTAGGGCCTGAAGCCATCCTGCGGTGTTGCGGCCAGCTCAAAAGAAAGCGAGTTGAAGAAAGGAGCTCAGGGGCACTGTAATTCACAAACCTGCAGAGTTATAAATGACAGCTATCGTCCAAAAATATACTGAAGTAAGGCTGCCAAGAGGACTTGAAAGCGGGGCAGAATTGCAGGAAACCGATTTCAGGAGGTAGACTGGAATTGCATTGAAAGCATAGGAAAAGAGGCAGAACGTCCACAATGATGCACTTGGCCAAAAAGGGCGTATGCGTTTTTTCCTGAATATATTCAGGAAAAAACGCATACGCCCTTTTTGGCCAACCAAGCAAGCTTGCAAAGGAAATCTGCACTACAATGAAGTCTCACTTCCCCCCGGTCAAAAGGGCCATCTGAAAAAAGTGTAAAATCCAGAAAGGCAGGACAGGCCATGGAGAACTGGGAGCCTTGTTATGCTGATGGGCGGGATGTAAATTGCCAACAGACACTCGGGAGAAGTGTATGGTGTTTCCTGAAACATCTAAAAAACAAAGCAACAGAGCCTAGGGCACTTCCACTTATGGTCCTATAGTTTAGGGAAATTAAAATCAAAAAGACACAGCCACCCCAAAGTTTGGAACGGCTCTGTTTACAAGAACCTCGTTTACAGTACAAGTTCAACATCGCAGAAAGTGAAAAATGGATAAAGAAGTTGTGGTATTTACTTACAAAGCAATATCACTCAGCAATGAAATCTATGTCATCAGGCCCTTAGCAGCACAATGAGTGGATTCAGGTATGATGATTCTAACTGAAATAAGTCACACAGAAAAAGAAACATCATAAGATATGAGTAATACACGGAATGTAAACTTGGCTACACAGGAACTGCATTAGAGAACAGAACAGGGTCTCAAATTTAGAAAACCAACTTATGCTTGCTTAAGGGGAAAGGTGAGTTGGGGTGCTGCATAAACCCAGAGATTGAAATGAGCACAGATAAAGTTCCTTAAGCCAAATATGGAATACACAAGAGCTACTCCTTGCTCAACGAAATGGACTCAACACCGCATATTAAACGTCTAAGAATGTACCTGACTAGTAAGTATCTTAAAACCTATGGATTGCTATGTCTCCGAAAGAGAATCAAGCATGTGTACAGGGGCATAAACGCAGCAGTGATAGGATTGGAGAGGTTCGGTGAGCAAATGAAGACCCTTTGAAGTCATATTGCATGGTACCCATTCCACGGGTTTCAACTACCCAGGTTTAAGGTATTCTTCCTTCAGCTAAAGCATGCATGTGGAACCTAGAGTATGATCAACATGTGATCGGGAGACGTGTTCAAATATGTCTCAGTTTTCGTACCCTGGTACTCGGGTGTAACATTCTAGACGCTTTACTAACACTCTCCCGACTTGGAGAGTCAGTCCCTTTAACCTCCTGTTTGGCCCAGTTTGCAATTTCTGCGGAAGATGAACAGGAATAGCGAGAACTAATGAGAGACTAGCTGGAGGTGTCTGGACGGGCAAATTTAACTCTCATTTCCCACCAGGAAGAGGAATTAACCAAAGGCTCAGCGTGCCGTCCCGGAACCAGATTAGGGCCTGAAGCCATCCTGCGGTGTTGCGGCCAGCTCACAAGAAAGCGAGTTGAAGAAAGGAGCTCAGGGGCACTGTAATTCACAAACCTGCAGAGTTATAAATGACAGCTATCGTCCAAAAATAGACTGAAGTAAGGCTGCCAAGAGGACTTGAAAGCGGGGCAGAATTGCAGGAAACCGATTTCAGGAGGTAGACTGGAATTGCATTGAAAGCATAGGAAAAGAGGCAGAACGTCCACAATGATGCACTTGGCCAAAAAGGGCGTATGCGATTTTTCCTGAATATATTCAGGAAAAAACGCATACGCCCTTTTTGGCCAACCAAGCAAGCTTGCAAAGGAAATCTGCACTACAATGAAGTCTCACTTCCCCCCGGTCAAAAGGGCCATCTGAAAAAAGTGTAAAATCCAGAAAGGCAGGACAGGCCATGGAGAACTGGGAGCCTTGTTATGCTGATGGGCGGGATGTAAATTGCCAACAGACACTTGGGAGAAGTGTATGGTGTTTCCTGAAACATCTAAAAAACAAAGCAACAGAGCCTAGGGCACTTCCACTTATGGTCCTATAGCTTAGGGAAATTAAAATCAAAAAGACACAGCCACCCCAAAGTTTGGGACGCCTCTGTTTACAAGAACCTCGTGTACCGTACAAGTTCAATATCTCAGAAAGTGAAAAATGGATAAAGAACTTGTGGTACTTATGTACAATGCAGTATCACTCAGCAATGAAATCTATGTCATCAGGCCCGTAGCAGCATAATGAGTGGATTCAGGTACGATGATTCTAACTGAAATAAGTCACACAGAAAAAGAAACATCATAAGATATCAGTAATACACGGAATGTAAACTTGGCTACACAGGAACTGAATTACAGAACAGAACAGGGTCTCAAATTTAGAAAACCAACTTATGCTTGCTTAAGGGGAAAAGAGAGTTGGGGTGCTGCATAAAACCAGAGATTGAAATGAGCACAGATAAATTTCCTTAGGCCAAATATGGAATAGACAAGAGCTACTCCTTGCTCAACGAAATGGACTCAACACCGCATATTAAACGCCTAAGAATGTACCTGACTAGTAAGTATCTTAAAACCTATGGATTGCTATGTCTCCAAAAGAGAATCAAGCATGTGTACAGGGGCATAAATGCAGCAGTGATAGGATTGGAGATGTTCGGTGAGCAAATGAAGACCCTTTGAAGTCATATTGCATGGTACCCATTACAAGGGTCTCAGCTCTCCAGGTTTAAGGTATTCTTCCTTCAGCAAAAACATGCATGTGGAACCTAGAGTATGATCAACATGTGATCAGGAGACGTGTTCAAATATGTCTCAGTTTTCATACCCTGGTACTCGGGTGCAACATTCCAGACGCTTTACTAACACTCTCCCGACTTGGAGAGTCAGTCCCTTTAACCTCCTGTTTGGCCCAGTTTGCAATTTCTGCGGAAGATGAACAGGAATAGCGAGAACCAATGAGAGACTAGCTGGAGGTGTCTGGACGGGCAAATTTAACTCTCATTTCCCACCAGGAAGAGGAAATAACCAAAGGCTCAGCGTGCCGTGCCGGAACCAGATTAGGGTCTGAAGCCATCCTGCGGTGTTGCGGCCAGCTCAAAAGAAAGCGAGTTGAAGAAAGAAGCTCAGGGGCACTGTAATTCACAAACCTGCAGAGTTATAAATGACAGCTATCGTCCAAAAATATACTAAAGTAAGGCTGCCAAGAGGACTTGAAAGCGGGGAAGCATTACAGGAAACCGATTTCAGGAGGTAGACTGGAATTGCATTGAAAGCATAGGAAAAGAGGCAGAACGTCCACAATGATGCACTTGGCCAAAAAGGGCGTATGCGATTTTCCCTGAATATGTTCAGGAAAAAACGCATACGCCCTTTTTGGCCAACCAAGCAAGCTTGCAAATGAAATCTGCACTACAATGAAGTCTCACTTCCCCCCGGTCAAAAGGGCCATCTGAAAAAAGTGTAAAATCCAGAAAGGCAGGACATGCCATGGAGAACTGGGAGCCTTGTTATGCTGATGGGCGGGATGTAAATTGCCAACAGACACTCGGGAGAAGTGTATGGTGCTTCCTGAAACATCTAAAAATCAAAGCAACAGAGCCTAGGGCACTTCCACTTATGGTTCTATAGCTTAGGGAAATTAAAATCAAAAAGACACAGCCACCCTAAAGTTTGGGACGCCTCTGTTTACAAGAACCTCGTTTACCGTACAAGTTCAATATCACAGAAAGTGAAAAATGGATAAAGAACTTGTGGTACTTACGTACAATGCAGTATCACTCAGCAATGAAATCTATGTCATCAGGCCCGTAGCAGCATAATGAGTGGATTCAGGTACAATGATTCTAACTGAAATAAGTCACACAGAAAAAGAAACATCATAAGTTATCACTAATACACGGAATGTAAACTTGGCTACACAGGAACTGAATTACAGAACAGAACAGGGTCTCAAATTTAGAAAACCACCTTATGCTTGCTTAAGGGGAAAGGTGAGTTGGGGTGCTGCATAAAACCAGAGATTGAAATGAGCACAGATAAAGTTCCTTAAGCCAAATATGGAATAGACAAGAGCTACTCCTTGCTCAACGAAATGGACTCAACACCCCATATTAAACGCCTAAGAATGTACCTGACTAGTAAGTATCTTAAAACCTATGGATTGCTATGTCTCCGAAAGAGAATCAAGCATGTGTACAGGGGCATAAACGCAGCAGTGACAGGATTGGAGAGGTTCGGTGAGCAAATGAAGACCCTTTGAAGTCATATTGCATGGTA
Source organism: Stenella coeruleoalba (assembly GCF_951394435.1). Lineage (NCBI taxonomy): Eukaryota > Metazoa > Chordata > Mammalia > Artiodactyla > Delphinidae > Stenella > Stenella coeruleoalba. Next base: position 249,164 of record NW_027646069.1, read on the forward strand.
CCCATTCCACGGGTTTCAACTACCCAGGTTTAAGGTATTCTTCCTTCAGCTAAAACATGCATGTGGAACCTAGAGTATGATCAACCGTGTGATCCGGAGACGTGTTCAAATATGTCTCAGTTTTCGTACCCTGGTACTCGGGTGCAACATTCCAGACGCTTTACTAACACTCTCCCGACTTGGAGAGTCAGTCCCTTTAACCTCCTGTTTGGCCCAGTTTGCAATTTCTGCGGAAGATGAACAGGAATAGCGAGAACGAATGAGAGACTAGCTGGAGGTGTCTCGACGGGCAAATTTAACTCTCATTTCCCACCAGGAAGAGGAATTAACCAAAGGCTCCGCGTGCCGTCCCGGAACCAGATTAGGGCCTGAAGCCATCCTGCGGTGTTGCGGCCAGCTCAAAAGAAAGCGAGTTGAAGAAAGGAGCTCAGGGGCACTGTAATGCACAAACCTGCAGAGTTATAAATGACAGCTATCGTCCAAAAATATACTGAAGTAACGCAGCCAAGAGGACTTGAAAGCGGGGCAGAATTGCAGGAAACCGATTTCAGGAGGTAGACTGGAATTGCATTGAAAGCATAGGAAAAGAGGCAGAACGTCCACAATGATGCACTTGGCCAAAAAGGGCGTATGCGTTTTTTCCTGAATATATTCAGGAAAAAACGCATACGCCCTTTTTGGCCAACCAAGCAAGCTTGCAAAGGAAATCTGCACTACAATGAAGTCTCACTTCCCCCCGGTCAAAAGGGCCATGTGAAAAACGTGTAAAATCCAGAAAGGCAGGACAGGCCATGGAGAACTGGGAGCCTTGTTATGCTGATGGGCGGGATGTAAATTGCCAACAGACACTCGGGAGAAGTGTATGGTGTTTCCTGAAACATCTAAAAAACAAAGCAACAGAGCCTAGGGCACTTCCACTTATGGTCCTATAGTTTAGGGAAATTAAAATCAAAAAGACACAGCCACCCCAAAGTTTGGAACGGCTCTGTTTACAAGAACCTCGTTTACAGTACAAGTTCAACATCGCAGAAAGTGAAAAATGGATAAAGAAGTTGTGGTATTTACTTACAAAGCAATATCACTCAGCAATGAAATCTATGTCATCAGGCCCTTAGCAGCACAATGAGTGGATTCAGGTATGATGATTCTAACTGAAATAAGTCACACAGAAAAAGAAACATCATAAGATATGAGTAATACACGGAATGTAAACTTGGCTACACAGGAACTGCATTAGAGAACAGAACAGGGTCTCAAATTTAGAAAACCAACTTATGCTTGCTTAAGGGGAAAGGTGAGTTGGGGTGCTGCATAAAACCAGAGATTGAAATGAGCACAGATAAAGTTCCTTAAGCCAAATATGGAATAGACAAGAGCTACTCCTTGCTCAACGAAATGGACTCAACACCGCATATTAAACGCCTAAGAATGTACCTGACTAGTAAGTATCTTAAAACCTATGGATTGCTATGTCTCCGAAAGAGAATCAAGCATGTGTAAAGGGGCATAAACGCAGCAGTGACAGGATTGGAGAGGTTCGGTGAGCAAATGAAGACCCTTTGAAGTCATATTGCATGGTACCCATTCCACGGGTTTCAACTACCCAGGTTTAAGGTATTCTTCCTTCAGCTAAAACATGCATGTGGAACATAGAGTATGATCAACATGTGATCAGGAGACGTGTTCAAATATGTCTCAGTTTTCGTACCCTGGTACTCGGGTGCAACATTCCAGACGCTTTACTAACACTCTCCCGAGTAGGAGAGTCAGTCCCTTTAACCTCCTGTTTGGCCCAGTTTGCAATTTCTGCGGAAGATGAACAGGAATAGCGAGAACCAATGAGAGACTAGCTGGAGGTGTCTGGACGGGCAAATTTAACTCTCATTTCCCACCAGGAAGAGGAATGAACCAAAGGCTCAGCGTGCCGTGCCGCAACCAGATTAGGGCCTGAAGCCATCCTGCGGTGTTGCGGCCAGCTCACAAGAAAGCGAGTTGAAGAAAGGAGCTCAGGGGCACTGTAATTCACAAACCTGCAGAGTTATAAATGACAGCTATCGTCCAAAAATAGACTGAAGTAAGGCTGCCAAGAGGACTTGAAAGCGGGGCAGAATTGCAGGAAACCGATTTCAGGAGGTAGACTGGAATTGCATTGAAAGCATAGGAAAAGAGGCAGAACGTCCACAATGATGCACTTGGCCAAAAAGGGCATATGCAATTTTTCCTGAATATGTTCAGGAAAAAACGCATACGCCCTTTTTGGCCAACCAAGCAAGCTTGCAAATGAAATCGGGACTACAATGAAGTCTCACTTCCCCCCGGTCAAAAGGGCCATCTGAAAAAGTGTAAAATCCAGAAAGGCAGGACAGGCTATGGAGAACTGGGAGCCTTGTTATGCTGATGGGCGGGATGTAAATTGCCAACAGACACTCGGGAGAAGTGTATGGTGTTTCCTGAAACATCTAAAAAACAAAGCAACAGAGCCTAGGGCACTTCCACTTATGGTCCTATAGCTTAGGGAAATTAAAATAAAAAAGACACAGCCACCCCAAAGTTTGGGACGCCTCTGTTTACAAGAACCTCGTTTACAGTACAAGTTCAACATCGCAGAAAGTGAAAAATGGATAAAGAACTCGTGGTACTTACGTACAATGCAGTATCACTCAGCAATGAAATCTATGTCATCAGGCCCGTAGCAGCATAATGAGTGGATTCAGGTACGATGATTCTAACTGAAATAAGTCACACAGAAAAGGAAACATCATAAGTTATCACTAATACACGGAATGTAAACTTGGCTACACAAGAACTGAATTACAGAACAGAACAGGGTCTCAAATTTAGAAAACCACCTTATGCTTGCTTAAGGGGAAAGGTGAGTTGGGGTGCTGCATAAAACCAGAGATTGAAATGAGCACAGATAAAGTTCCTAAAGCCAAATATGGAATAGACAAGAGCTACTCCTTGCTCAATGAAATGGACTCAACACCCCATATTAAACGCCTAAGAATGTACCTGACTAGTAAGTATCTTAAATCCTATGGATTGCTATGTCTCCGAAAGAGAATCAAGCATGTGTACAGGGGCATAAACGCAGCAGTGACAGGATTGGAGAGGTTTGGTGAGCAAATGAAGACCATTTGTGGTCATATTGCATGGTACCCATTCCACGGGTTTCAACTACCCAGGTTTAAGGTATTCTTCCTTCAGCTAAAACATGCATGTGGAACCTAGAGTATGATCAACCGTGGGATCGGGAGACGTGTTAAAATATGTCTCAGTTTTCGTACCCTGGTACTCGGGTGCAACATTCCAGACGCTTTACTAACACTCTCCCGACTTGGAGAGTCAGTCCCTTTAACCTCCTGTTTGGCCCAGTTTGCAATTTCTGCGGAAGATGAACAGGAATAGCGAGAACGAATGAGAGACTAGCTGGAGGTGTCTGGACGGGCAAATTTAACTCTCATTTCCCACCAGGAAGAGGAATTAACCAAAGGCTCAGCGTGCCGTCCCGGAACCAGATTAGGGCCTGAAGCCATCCTGCGGTGTTGCGGTCAGCTCACAAGAAAGCGATTTGAAGAAAGGAGCTCAGGGGCACAGTAATTCACAAATCTGCAGAGTTATAAATGACAGCTATCGTCCAAAAATAGACTGAAGTAAGGCTGCCAAGAGGACATGAAAGCGGGGCAGAATTGCAGGAAACCGATTTCAGGAGGTAGACTGGAATTGCATTGAAAGCATAGGAAAAGAGGCAGAACGTCCACAATGATGCACTTGGCCAAAAAGGGCGTATGCGTTTTTTCCTGAATATATTCAGGAAAAAACGCATACGCCCTTTTTGGCCAACCAAGCAATCTTGCAAAGGATATCTGCACTACAATGAAGTCTCACTTCCCCCCGGTCAAAAGGGCCATCTGAAAAAAGTGTAAAATCCAGAAAGGCAGGACAGGCCATGGAGAACTGGGAGCCTTGTTATGCTGATGGGCGGGATGTAAATTGCCAACAGACACTCGGGAGAAGTGTATGGTGTTTCCTGAAACATCTAAAAAACAAAGCAACAGAGCCTAGGGCACTTCCACTTATGGTCCTATAGTTTAGGGAAATTAAAATCAAAAAGACACAGCCACCCCAAAGTTTGGAACGGCTCTGTTTACAAGAACCTCGTTTACAGTACAAGTTCAACATCGCAGAAAGTGAAAAATGGATAAAGAAGTTGTGGTATTTACTTACAAAGCAATATCACTCAGCAATGAAATCTATGTCATCAGGCCCTTAGCAGCACAATGAGTGGATTCAGGTATGATGATTCTAACTGAAATAAGTCACACAGAAAAAGAAACATCATAAGATATGAGTAATACACGGAATGTAAACTTGGCTACACAGGAACTGCATTAGAGAACAGAACAGGGTCTCAAATTTAGAAAACCAACTTATGCTTGCTTAAGGGGAAAGGTGAGTTGGGGTGCTCCATAAAACCAGAGATTGAAATGAGCACAGATAAAGTTCCTTAAGCCAAATATGGAATAGACAAGAGCTACTCCTTGCTCAACGAAATGGACTCAACACCGCATATTAAACGTCTAAGAATGTACCTGACTAGTAAGTATCTTAAAACCTATGGATTGCTATGTCTCCGAAAGAGAATCAAGCATGTGTACAGGGGCATAAACGCAGCAGTGATAGGATTGGAGAGGTTCGGTGAGCAAATGAAGACCCTTTGAAGTCATATTGCATGGTACCCATTCCACGGGTTTCAACTACCCAGGTTTAAGGTATTCTTCCTTCAGCTAAAACATGCATGTGGAACCTAGAGTATGATCAACCATGTGATCGGGAGACGTGTTCAAATATGTCTCAGTTTTCGTACCCTGGTACTCGGGTGCAACATTCCAGATGCTTTACTAACACTCTCCCGACTTGGAGAGTCAGTCCCTTTAACCTCCTGTTTGGCCCAGTTTGCAATTTCTGCGGAAGATGAACAGGAATAGCGAGAACCAATGAGAGACTAGCTGGAGGTGTCTGGACGGGCAAATTTAACTCTCATTTCCCACCAGGAAGAGGAATTAACCAAAGGCTCAGCGTGCCGTCCCGGAACCAGATTAGGGCCTGAAGCCATCCTGCGGTGTTGCGGCCAGCTCACAAGAAAGCGAGTTGAAGAAAGGAGCTCAGGGGCACTGTAATTCACAAACCTGCAGAGTTATAAATGACAGCTATCGTCCAAAAATATACTAAAGTAAGGCTGCCAAGAGGACTTGAAAGCGGGGAAGAATTGCAGGAAACCGATTTCAGGAGGTAGACTGGAATTGCATTGAAAGCATAGGAAAAGAGGCAGAACGTCCACAATGATGCACTTGGCCAAAAAGGGCGTATGCGATTTTTCCTGAATATGTTCAGGAAAAAACGCATACGCCCTTTTTGGCCAACCAAGCAAGCTTGCAAATGAAATCGGGACTACAATGAAGTCTCACTTCCCCCCGGTCAAAAGGGCCATCTGAAAAAAGTGTAAAATCCAGAAAGGCAGGACAGGCCATGGAGAACTGGGAGCCTTGTTATGCTGATGGGCGGGATGTAAATTGCCAACAGACACTCGGGAGAAGTGTATGGTGTTTCCTGAAACATCTAAAAAACAAAGCAACAGAGCCTAGGGCATTTCCACTTATGGTCTTATAGATTAGGGAAATTAAAATCAAAAAGACACAGCCACCCCAAAGTTTGGGACACCTCTGTTTACAAGAACCTCGTTTACCGTACAAGTTCAATATCACAGAAAGTGAAAAATGGATAAAGAACTTGTGGTACTTACGTACAATGCAGTATCACTCAGCAATGAAATCTATGTCATCAGGCCCGAAGCAGCATAATGAGTGGATTCAGGTACGATGATTCTAACTGAAATAAGTCACACAGAAAAAGAAACATCATAAGATATCAGTAATACACGGAATGTAAACTTGGCTACACAGGAACTGAATTACAGAACTGAACAGGGTCTCAAATTTAGAAAACCACCTTATGCTTGCTTAAGGGGAAAGGTGAGTTGGGGTGCTGCATAAAACCAGAGATTGAAATGAGCACAGATAAAGTTCCTTAAGCCAAATATGGAATAGACAAGAGCTACTCCTTGCTCAACGAAATGGACTCAACACCGCATATTAAACGCCTAATAATGTACCTGACTAGTAAGTATCTTAAAACCTATGGATTTCTATGTCTCCGAAAGAGAATCAAGCATGTGTACAGGGGCATAAACGCAGCAGTGATAGGATTGGAGAGGTTCGGTGAGCAAATGAAGACCCTTTGAAGTCATATTGCATGGTACCCATTCCACGGGTTTCAACTACCCAGGTTTAAGGTATTCTTCCTTCAGCTAAAACATGCATGTGGAACCTAGAGTATGATCAACCGTGTGATCGGGAGACGTGTTCAAATATGTCTCAGTTTTCGTACCCTGGTACTCGGGTGCAACATTCCAGACGCTTTACTAACACTCTCCCGACTAGGAGAGTCAGTCCCTTTAACCTCCTGTTTGGCCCAGTTTGCAATTTCTGCGGAAGATGAACAGGAATAGCGAGAACCAATGAGAGACTAGCTGGAGGTGTCTGGACGGGCAAATTTAACTCTCATTTCCCACCAGGAAGAGGAATTAACCAAAGGCTCAGCGTGCCGTGCCGCAACCAGATTAGGGCCAGAAGCCATCCTGCGGTGTTGCGGCCAGCTCACAAGAAAGCGATTTGAAGAAAGGAGCTCAGGGGCACTGTAATTCACAAACCTGCAGAGTTATGAATGACAGCTGTCGTCCAAAAATATACTAAAGTAAGGCTGCCAAGAGGACTTGAAAGCGGGGAAGAACTGCAGGAAACCGATTTCAGGAGGTAGACTGGAATTGCATTGAAAGCATAGGAAAAGAGGCAGAACGTCCACAATGATGCACTTGGCCAAAAAGGGCGTATGCGATATTTCCTGAATATGTTCAGGAAAAAACGCATACGCCCTTTTTGGCCAACCAAGCAAGCTTGCAAAGGAAATCTGCACTACAATGAAGTCTCACTTCCCCCAGGTCAAAAGGGCCATCTGAAAAACGTGTAAAATCCAGAAAGGCAGGACAGGCCATGGAGAACTGGGAGCCTTGTTATGCTGATGGGCGGGATGTAAATTGCCAACAGACACTCGGGAGAAGTGTATGGTGTTTCCTGAAACATCTAAAAAACAAAGCAACAGAGCCTAGGGCACTTCCACTTATGGTCCTATAGTTTAGGGAAATTAAAATCAAAATGACACAGCCACCCCAAAGTTTGGAACGGCTCTGATTACAAGAATCTCATTTACAGTACAAGTTCAACATCGCAGAAAGTGAAAAATGGATAAAGAAGTTGTGGTATTTACTTACAAAGCAATATCACTCAGCAATGAAATCTATGTCATCAGGCCCTTAGCAGCACAATCAGTGGATTCAGGTATGATGATTCTAACTGAAATAAGTCACACAGAAAAAGAAACATCATAAGATATCAGTAATACACGGAATGTAAACTTGGCTACACAGGAACTGAATTAGAGAACAGAACAGGGTCTCAAATTTAGAAAACCAACTTATGCTTGCTTAAGGGTAAAGGTGAGTTGGGGTGCTGCATAAAACCAGAGATTGAAATGAGCACAGATAAAGTTCCTTAAGCCAAATATGGAATAGACAAGAGCTACTCCTTGCTCAACGAAATGGACTCAACACCCCATATTAAACGCCTAAGAATGTACCTGACTAGTAAGTATCTTAAAACCTATCGATTGCTATGTCTCCAAAAGAGAATCAAGCATGTGTACAGGGGCATAAACGCAGCAGTTATAGGATTGGAGAGGTTCGGTGAGCAAATGAAGACCCTTTGTAGTCATATTGCATGGTACCCATTCCACGGGTTTCAACTACCCAGGTTTAAGGTATTCTTCCTTCAGCTAAAACATGCATGTGGAACCTAGAGTATGATCAACCATGTGATCGGGAGACGTGTTCAAATATGTCTCAGTTTTCGTACCCTGGTACTCGGGTGCAACATTCCAGACGCTTTACTAACACTCTCCCGACTTGGAGAGTCAGTCCCTTTAACCTCCTGTTTGGCCCAGTTTGCAATTTCTGCGGAAGATGAACAGGAATAGCGAGAACCAATGAGAGACTAACTGGAGGTGTCTGGACGGGCAAATTTAACTCTCATTTCCCACCAGGAAGAGGAATTAACCAAAGGCCCGGCATACCGTGCCGGAACCAGATTAGGGCCTGAAGCCATCCTGCGGTGTTGCGGCCAGCTCAAAAGAAAGCGAGTTGAAGAAAGGAGCTCAGGGGCACTGTAATTCACAAACCTGCAGAGTTATAAATGACAGCTATCGTCCAAAAATAGACTGAAGTAAGGCTGCCAAGAGGACTTGAAAGCGGGGCAGAATTGCAGGAAACCGATTTCAGGAGGTAGACTGGAATTGCATTGAAAGCATAGGAAAAGAGGCAGAACGTCCACAATGATGCACTTGGCCAAAAAGGGCGTATGCGTTTTTTCCTGAATATGTTCAGGAAAAAACGCATACGCCCTTTTTGGCCAACCAAGCAAGCTTGCAAAGGAAATCTGCACTACAATGAAGTCTCACTTCCCCCCGGTCAAAAGGGCCATCTGAAAAAAGTGTAAAATCCAGAAAGGCAGGACAGGCCATGGAGAACTGGGAGCCTTGTTATGCTGATGGGCGGGATGTAAATTGCCAACAGACACTTGGGAGAAGTGTATGCTGTTTCCTGAAACATCTAAGAAACAAAGCAACAGAGCCTAGGGCACTTCCACTTATGGTCCTATAGCTTAGGGAAATTAAAATCAAAAAGACACAGCCACCCCAAAGTTTGGGACACCTCTGTTTACAAGAACCTCGTTTACCGTACAAGTTCAATATCACAGAAAGTGAAAAATGGATAAAGAACTTGTGGTACTTACGTACAATGCAGTATCACTCAGCAATGAAATCTATGTCATCAGGCCCGTAGCAGCATAATGAGTGGATTCAGGTACGATGATTCTAACTGAAATAAGTCACACAGAAAAATAAACATCATAAGATATCACTAATACACGGTATGTTAACTTGGCTACACAGGAACTGAATTCTAAAACAGAAGAGGGTCTCAAATTTAGAAAACCAACTTATGCTTGCTTAAGGGGAAAGGTGAGTTGGGGTGCTGCATAAAACCAGAGATTGAAATGAGCACAGATAAAGTTCCTTAAGCCAAATATGGAATAGACAAGAGCTACTCCTTGCTCAACGAAATGGATTCAACACCCCATATTAAACGCCTAAGAATGTACCTGACTAGTAAGTATCTTAAAACCTATGGATTGCTATGTCTCCGAAAGAGAATCAAGCATGTGTACAGGGGCATAAACGCAGCAGTGACAGGATTGGAGAGGTTCGGTGAGCAAATGAAGACCCTTTGAAGTCATATTGCATGGTACCCATTCCATGGGTTTCAACTACCCAGGTTTAAGGTATTCTTCCTTCAGCTAAAACATGCATGGGAACCTAGAGTATGATCAACCATGTGATCGGGAGACGTGTTCAAATATGTCTCAGTTTTCGTACCCTGGTACTCGGGTGCAACATTCCAGACGCTTTACTAACACAATCCCGACTTGGAGAGTCAGTCCCTTTAACCTCCTGTTTGGCGAGTTTGCAATTTCTGCGGAAGATGAACAGGAATAGCGAGAACCAATGAGAGACTAGCTGGAGGTGTCTGGACGGGGAAATTTAACTCTCATTTCCCACCAGGAAGAGGAATTAACCAAAGGCTCAGCGTGCCGTGCCGGAACCAGATTAGGGCCTGAAGCCATCATGCGGTGTTGCGGCCAGGTCACAAGAAAGCGATTTGAAGAAAGGAGCTCAGGGGCACTGTAATTCACAAACCTGCAGAGTTATAAATGACAGCTATCGTCCAAAAATATACTAAAGTAAGGCTGCCAACAGGACTTGAAAGCGGGGAAGAATTGCAAGAAACCGATTTCAGGAGGTAGACTGGAATTGCATTGAAAGCATAGGAAAAGAGGCAGAACATCCACAATGATGCACTTGGCCAAAAAGGGCGTATGTGATTTTTCCTGAATATGTTCAGGAAAAAACGCATACGCCCTTTTTGGCCAACCAAGCAAGCTTGCAAAGGAAATCTGCACTACAATGAAGTCTCACTTCCCCCCGGTCAAAAGGGCCATCTGAAAAAGTGTAAAATCCAGAAAGGCAGAACAGGCCATGGAGAACTGGGAGCCTTGTTATGCTGATGGGCGGGATGTAAATTGCCAACAGACACTCGGGAGAAGTGCATGCTGTTTCCTGAAACATCTAAAAAACAAAGCAACAGAGCCTAGGGCACTTCCACTTATGGTCCTATAGCTTAGGGAAATTAAAATCAAAAAGACACAGCCACCCCAAAGTTTGGAATGGCTCTGTTTACAAGAACCTCGTTCACAGTACAAGTTCAACATCGCAGAAAGTGAAAAATGGATAAAGAAGTTGTGGTATTTACTTACAAAACAATATCACTCAGCAATGAAATCTATGTCATCAGGCCCTTAGCAGCACAATGAGTGGATTCAGGTACGATGATTCTAACTGAAATAAGTCACACAGAAAAGAAACATCATAAGACATCAGTAATACATGGAATGTAAACTTGGCTACACAGGAACTGAATTCCAAAACAGAACAGAGTCTCAAATTTAGAAAACCACCTTATGCTTGCTTAATGGGAAAGGTGAGTTGGGGTGCTACATAAAACCAGAGATTGAAATGAGCACAGATAAAGTTCCTTAAGCCAAATATGGAATAGACAAGAGCTACTCCTTGCTCAACAAAATGCACTCAACACCCCAAATTAAACGCCTAAGAATGTACCTGACTAGTAAGTATCTTAAAACCTATCGATTGCTATGTCTCCAAAAGAGAATCAAGCATGTGTACAGGGGCATAAACGCAGCAGTTATAGGATTGGAGAGGTTCGGTGAGCAAATGAAGACCCTTTGTAGTCATATTGCATGGTACCCATTCCACGGGTTTCAACTACCCAGGTTTAAGGTATTCTTCCTTCAGCTAAAACATGCATGTGGAACCTAGAGTATGATCAACCATGTGATCGGGAGACGTGTTCAAATATGTCTCAGTTTTCGTACCCTGGTACTCGGGTGCAACATTCCAGACGCTTTACTAACACTCTCCCGACTTGGAGAGTCAGTCCCTTTAACCTCCTGTTTGGCCCAGTTTGCAATTTCTGCGGAAGATGAACAGGAATAGCGAGAACCAATGAGAGACTAACTGGAGGTGTCTGGACGGGCAAATTTAACTCTCATTTCCCACCAGGAAGAGGAATTAACCAAAGGCCCGGCATACCGTGCCGGAACCAGATTAGGACCTGAAGCCATCCTGCGGTGTTGCGGCCAGCTCACAAGAAAGCGAGTTGAAGAAAGGAGCTCAGGGACACTGTAATTCACAAACCTGCAGAGTTATAAATGACAGCTATCGTCCAAAAATAGACTGAAGTAAGGCTGCCAAGAGGACTTGAAAGCGGGGCAGAATTGCAGGAAACCGATTTCAGGAGGTAGACTGGAATTGCATTGAAAGCATAGGAAAAGAGGCAGAACGTCCACAATGATGCACTTGGCCAAAAAGGGCGTATGCGTTTTTTCCTGAATATATTCAGGAAAAAACGCATACGCTCTTTTTGGCCAACCAAGCAAGCTTGCAAAGGAAATCTGCACTACAATGAAGTCTCACTTCCCCCCGGTCAAAAGGGCCATCTGAAAAAAGTGTAAAATCCAGAAAGGCAGGACAGGCCATGGAGAACTGGGAGCCTTGTGATGCTGATGGGCGGGATGTAAATTGCCAACAGACACTCGGGAGAAGTGTATGGTGTTTCATGAAACATCTAAAAAACAAAGCAACAGAGCCTAGGGCACTTCCACTTATGGTCCTATAACTTAGGGAAATTAAAATCAAAAAGGCACAGCCACCCCAAAGTTTGGGACTCCTCTGTTTACAAGAACCTCATTTACCGTACAGGTACAATATCACAGAAAGTGAAAAATGGATAAAGAACTTGTGGTACTTACGTACAATGCAGTATCACTCAGCAATGAAATCTATGTCATCAGGCCCGTAGCACCATATTAAGTGGATTCAGGTACGATGATTCTAACTGAAATAAGTCACACAGAAAAAGAAACATCATAAGATATCACTAATACACGGAATATAAACTTGGCTACACAGAAACTGAATTCCAAAACAGAACAGGGTCTCAAATTTAGAAAAGCAACTTATGCTTGCTTAAGGGTAAAGGTGAGTTGGGGTGCTGCATAAAACCAGAGATTGAAATGAGCACAGATAAAGTTCCTTAAGCCAAATATGGAATAGACAAGAGCTACTCCTTGCTCAACGAAATGGACTCAACACCCCATATTGAAAGCCTAAGAATGTACCTGACTAGTAAGTATCTAAAAACCTATGGATTGCTATGTCTCCAAAAGAGAATCAAGCGTGTGTACAGGGGCATAAACGCAGCAGTGATAGGATTGGAGAGGTTCGGTGAGCAAATGAAAATCCTTTGAAGTCATATTGCATGGTACCCATTCCACAGGTCTCAACTCTCCCGGTTTAAGGTATTCTTCCTTCAGCTAAAACATGCATGTGGAACCCAGAGTATGATCAACCGTGTGAACGGGAGACGTGTTCAAATATGTCTCAGTTTTCCTCCCCTGGTACTCGGGTGCAACATTCCAGACGCTTTACTAACACTCTCCCGACTTGGAGAATCAGCGCCTTTAACCTCCTGTTTGGCCCAGTTTGCAATTTCTGCGGAAGATGAACAGGAATAGGGAGAACCAATGAGAGACTAGCTGGAGGTGTCTGGACGGGCAAATTTAGCTCTCATTTCCCACCAGGAAGAGGAAATAACCAAAGGCTCAGCGTGCCGTGCCGTATCCAGATTAGGGCCTGAAGCCATCCTGCGGTGTTGCGGCCTGCTCAAAAGAAAGCGAGTTGAAGAAAGGAGCTCAGGGGCACTGTAATTCACAAACCTGCAGAGTTATAAATGACAGCTATCGTCCAAAAATATACTGAAGTAAGGCTGCCAAGAGGACTTGAAAGCGGGGCAGAATTGCAGGAAACCGATTTCAGGAGGTAGACTGGAATTGCATTGAAAGCATAGGAAAAGAGGCAGAACGTCCACAATGATGCACTTGGCCAAAAAGGGTGTATGCGTTTTTTCCTGAATATACTCAGGAAAAAACGCATACACCCTTTTTGGCCAACCAAGCAAGCTTGCAAAGGAAATCTGCACTACAATGAAGTCTCACTTCCCCCCGGTCAAAAGGGCCATCTGAAAAAAGTGTAAAATCCAGAAAGGCAGGACAGGCCATGGAGAACTGGGAGCCTTGTTATGCTGATGGGTGGGATGTAAATTGCCAACAGACACTCGGGAGAAGTGTATGGTGTTTCCTGAAACATCTAAGAAACAAAGCAACAGAGCCTAGGGCACTTCCACTTATGGTCCTATAGCTTAGGGAAATTAAAATCCAAAAGACACAGTCACCCCAAAGTTTGGGACGCCTCTGTTTACAAGAACCTCGTTTACCGTACAAGTTCAATATCACAGAAAGTGAAAAATGGATAAAGAACTTGTGGTACTTACGTACAATGCAGTATCACTCAGCAATGAAATCTATGTCATCAGGCCCGTAGCAGCATAATCAGTGGATTCAGGTACGATGATTCTAACTGAAATAAGTCACACAGAAAAGAAACATCATAAGATATCACTAATACACGGTATGTTAACTTGGCTACACAGGAACTGAATTCCAAAACAGAACAGGGTCTCAAATTTAGAAAACCAACTTATGCTTGCTTAACGGTAAAGGTGAGTTGGGGTGCTGCATAAAACCAGAGATTGAAATGAGCACAGATAAATTTCCTTAAGCCAAATATGGAATAGACAAGAGCTACTCCTTGCTCAACGAAATGGACTCAACACCCCATATTAAACGCCTAAGAATGTACCTGACTAGTAAGTATCTTAAAACCTATGGATTGCTATGTCTCCGAAAGAGAATCAAGCATGTGTACAGGGGCATATTTGCAGCAGTGATAGGATTGGAGAGGTTCGGTGAGCAAATGACGACCCTTTGAAGTCATATTGCATGGTACCCATTCCACGGGTCTCAACTCTCCAGGTTTAAGGTATTCTTCCTTCAGCTAAAACATGCATGTGGAACCCAGAGTATGATCAACCATGTGATCGGGAGACGTGTTCAAATATGTCTCAGTTTTCGTACCCTGGTACTCAGGTGCAACATTCAGGACGCTTTACTAACACTCTCCCGACTTGGAGAGTCAGCGCCTTTAACCTCCTGTTTGGCCCAGTTTGCAATTTCTGCGGAAGATGAACAGGAATAGGGAGAACCAATGAGAGACTAGCTGGAGGTGTCTGGACGGGCAAATTTAACTCTCATTTCCCACCAGGAAGAGGAATTAACCAAAGGCTCAGCGTGCCGTGCCGGAACCAGATTAGGGCCTGAAGCCATCCTGCGGTGTTGCGGCCAGCTCACAAGAAAGCGAGTTGAAGAAAGGAGCTCAGGGGCACTGTAATTCACAAACCTGCAGAGTTATAAATGACAGCTATCGTCCAAAAATATACTGAAGTAAGGCTGCCAAGAGGACTTGAAAGCGGGGCAGAATTGCAGGAAACCGATTTCAGGAGGTAGACTGGAATTGCATTGAAAGCATAGGAAAAGAGGCAGAACGTCCACAATGATGCACTTGGCCAAAAAGGGCGTATGCGTTTTTTCCTGAATATATTCAGGAAAAAACGCATACGCCCTTTTTGGCCAACCAAGCAAGCTTGCAAAGGAAATCTGCACTACAATGAAGTCTCACTTCCCCCCGGTCAAAAGGGCCATCTGAAAAAAGTGTAAAATCCAGAAAGGCAGGACAGGCCATGGAGAACTGGAAGCCTTGTGATGCTGATGGGCGGGATGTAAATTGCCAACAGACACTCGGGAGAAGTGTATGGTGTTTCCTGAAACATCTAAAAAACAAAGCAACAGAGCCTAGGGCACTTCCACTTATGGTCCTAGAGCTTAGGGAAATTAAAATCAAAAAGGCACAGCCACCCCAAAGTTTGGGACGCCTCTGTTTACAAGAACCTCATTTACCGTACAGGTACAATATCACAGAAAGTGAAAAATGGATAAAGAACTTGTGGTACTTACGTACAATGCAGTATCACTCAGCAATGAAATCTATGTCATCAGGCCCGTAGCAGCATATTAAGTGGATTCAGGTACGATGATTCTAACTGAAATAAGTCACACAGAAAAAGAAACATCATAAGATATCACTAATACACGGAATGTAAACTTGGCTACACAGGAACTGAATTCCAAAACAGAACAGGGTCTCAAATTTAGAAAACCAACTTATGCTTGCTTAAGGGGAAAGGTGAGTTGGGGTGCTGCATAAAACCAGAGATTGAAATGAGCACAGATAAAGTTCCTTAAGCCAAATATGGAATAGACAAGAGCTACTCCTTGCTCAACGAAATGGACTCAACACCCCATATTAAACGCCTAAGAATGTACCTGACTAGTAAGTATCTTAAAACCTATGGATTGCTATGTCTCCAAAAGAGAATCAAGCGTGTGTACACGGGCATAAACGCAGCAGTGATAGGATTGGAGAGGTTCGGTGAGCAAATGAAGACCCTTTGAAGTCATATTGCATGGTACCCATTCCACAGGTCTCAACTCTCCAGGTTTAAGGTATTCTTCCTTCAGCTAAAACATGCATGTGGAACCCAGAGTATGATCAACCGTGTGAACGGGAGACGTGTTCAAATATGTCTCAGTTTTCCTCCCCTGGTACTCGGGTGCAACATTCCAGACGCTTTACTAACACTCTCCCCACTTGGAGAATCAGCGCCTTTAACCTCCTGTTTGGCCCAGTTTGCAATTTCTGCGGAAGATGAACAGGAATAGGGAGAACCAATGAGAGACTAGCTGGAGGTGTCTGGACGGGCAAATTTAACTCTCATTTCCCACCAGGAAGAGGAAATAACCAAAGGCTCAGCGTGCCGTGACATATCCAGATTAGGGCCTGAAGCCATCCTGCGGTGTTGCGGCCTGCTCAAAAGAAAGCGAGTTGAAGAAAGGAGCTCAGGGGCACTGTAATTCACAAACCTGCAGAGTTATAAATGACAGCTATCGTCCAAAAATATACTGAAGTAAGGCTGCCAAGAGGACTTGAAAGCGGGGCAGAATTGCAGGAAACCGATTTCAGGAGGTAGACTGGAATTGCATTGAAAGCATAGGAAAAGAGGCAGAACGTCCACAATGATGCACTTGGCCAAAAAGGGCGTATGCGTTTTTTCCTGAATATATTCAGGAAAAAACGCATACGCGCTTTTTGGCCAACCAAGCAAGCTTGCAAAGGAAATCTGCACTACAATGAAGTCTCTCTTCCCCCCGGTCAAAAGGGCCATCTGAAAAAAGTGTAAAATCCAGAAAGGCAGGACAGGCCATGGAGAACTGGGAGCCTTGTTATGCTGATGGGCGGGATGTAAATTGCCAACAGACACTCGGGAGAAGTGTATGGTGTTTCCTGAAACATCTAAGAAACAAAGCAACAGAGCCTAGGGCACTTCCACTTATGGTCCTATAGCTTAGGGAAATTAAAATCAAAAAGACACAGCCACCCCAAAGTTTGGGACGCCTCTGTTTACAAGAACCTCGTTTACCATACAAGTTCAATATCACAGAAAGTGAAAAATGGATAAAGAACTTGTGGTACTTACGTACAATGCAGTATCACTCAGCAATGAAATCTATGTCATCAGGCCCGTAGCAGCATAATGAGTGGATTCAGGTATGATGATTCTAACTGAAATAAGTCACACAGAAAAAGAAACATCATAAGATATCACAAATACACGGAATGTAAACTTGGCTGCACAGGAACTGAATTACAGAACAGAACAAGGTCTCAATTTAGAAAACCAACTTATGCTTGCTTAAGGGGAAAGGTGAGTTGGGGTGCTGCATAAAACCAGAGATTGAAATGAGCACAGATAAAGTTCCTTAAGCCAAATATGGAATAGACAAGAGCTACTCCTTGCTCAACGAAATGGACTCAACACCGCATATTAAACGCCTAAGAATGTACCTGACTAGTAAGTATCTTAAAACCTATGGATTGCTATGTCTCCGAAAGAGAATCAAGCATGTGTACAGGGGCATAAACGCAGCAGTGATAGGATTGGAGAGGTTCGGTGAACAAATGAAGACCCTTTGAAGTCATATTGCATGGTATCCATTCCACGGGTTTCAACTACCCAGTTTTAAGGTATTCTTCCTTCAGCTAAAACATGCATGTGGAACCTAGAGTATGATCAACCATGTGATCGGGAGACGTGTTAAAATATGTCTCAGTTTTCGTACCCTGGTACTCGGGTGCAACATCCGAAACGCTTTACTAACACTCTCCCGACTTGGAGAATCAATCCCTTTAACCTCCTGTTTGGCCCAGTTTGCAATTTCTGCGGAAGATGAACAGGAATAGCGAGAACCAATGAGAGACTAGCTGGAGGTGTCTGGACGGGCAAATTGAACTCTCATTTCCCACCAGGAAAAGGAATTAAACAAATGCTCAGCCTGCCGTGCCGGAACCAGATTAGGGCCTGAAGCCATTCTGCGGTGTTGCGGCCAGCTAAAAAGAAAGCGAGTTGAAGAAAGGAGCTCAGGGGCACTGTAATTTACAAACCTGCAGAGTTATAAATGACAGCTATTGTCCAAAAATATACTGAAGTAAGGCTGCCAAGAGGACTTGAAAGCGGGGCAGAATTGCAGGAAACCGATTTCAGGAGGTAGACTGGAATTGCATTGAAAGCATAGGAAAAGAGGCAGAACGTCCACAATGATGCACTTGGCCAAAAAGGGCGTATGCGTTGTTTCCTGAATATATTCAGGAAAAACGCATACGCCCTTTTTGGCCAACCAAGCAAGCTTGCAAAGGAAATCTGCACTACAATGAAGTCTCACTTCCCCCCGGTCAAAAGGGCCATCTGAAAAAAGTGTAAAATCCAGAAAGGCAGGACAGGCCATGGAGAACTGGGAGCCTTGTGATGCTGATGGGCGGGATGTAAATTGCCAACAGACACTCGGGAGAAGTGTATGGTGTTTCCTGAAACATCTAAAAAACAAAGCAACAGAGCCTAGGGCACTTCCACTTATGGTCCTAGAGCTTAGGGAAATTAAAATCAAAAAGGCACAGCCACACCAAAGTTTGGGACGCCTCTGTTTACAAGAACCTCATTTACCGTACAGGTACAATATCACAGAAAGTGAAAAATGGATAAAGAACTTGTGGTACTTACGTACAATGCAGTATCACTCAGCAATGAAATCTATGTCATCAGGCCCGTAGCAGCATATTAAGTGGATTCAGGTACGATGATTCTAACTGAAATAAGTCACACAGAAAAAGAAACATCATAAGATATCACTAATACACGGAATGTAAACTTGGCTACACAGGAATTGAATTCCAAAACAGAACAGGGTCTCAAATTTAGAAAACCAACTTATGCTTGCTTAAGGGTAAAGGTGAGTTGGGGTGCTGCATAAAACCAGAGATTGAAATGAGCACAGATAAAGTTCCTTAAGCCAAATATGGAATAGACAAGAGCTACTCCTTGCTCAACGAAATGGACTCAACACCGCATATTAAACACCTAAGAATGTACCTGACTAGTAAGTATCTTAAAACCTATGGATTGCTATGTCTCCGAAAGAGAATCAAGCATGTGTACAGGGGCATAAACGCAGCAGTGATAGGATTGGAGAGGTTCGGTGAGCAAATGAAGACCCTTTGAGTCATGTTGCATGGTACCCATTACACGGGTCTCAACTCTCCAGGTTTAAGGTATTCTTCCTTCAGCTAAAACATGCATGTGGAACCCAGAGTATGATCAACCGTGTAAACGGGAGACGTGTTCAAATATCTCTCAGTTTTCCTCCCCTGGTACTCGGGTGCAACGTTCCAGACGCTTTACTAACACTCTCCCCACTTGGAGAGTCAGCGCCTTTAACTTCCTGTTTGGCCCAGTTTGCAATTTCTGCGGAAGATGAACAGGAATAGCGAGAACCAATGAGAGACTAGCTGGAGGTGTCTGGACGGGCAAATTTAACTCTCATTTCCCACCAGGAAGACGAAATAACCAAAGGCTCAGCGTGCCGTGCCGGAACAAGATTAGGGCCTGAAGCCATCCTGCGGTGTTGCGGCCAGCTCAAAAGAAAGCGAGTTGAAGAAAGGAGCTCAGGGGCACTGTAATTCACAAACCTGCAGAGTTATAAATGACAGCTATCGTACAAAAATATACTAAAGTAAGGCTGCCAAGAGGACTTGAAAGCGGGGCGGAATTTCAGGAAACCGATTTCAGGAGGTAGACTGGAATTGCATTGAAAGCATAGGAAAAGAGGCAGAACGTCCACAATGATGCACTTGGCCAAAAAGGGCGTATGCGTTTTTTCCTGAATATATTCAGGAAAAAACGCATACGCCCTTTTTGGCCAACCAAGCAAGCTTGCAAAGGAAATCTGCACTACAATGAAGTCTCACTTCCCCCCGGTCAAAAGGGCCATCTGAAAAAAGTGTAAAATCCAGAAAGGCAGGACAGGCCATGGAGAACTGGGAGCCTTGTTATGCTGATGGGCGGGATGTAAATTGCCAACAGACACTCGGGAGAAGTGTATGGTGTTTCCTGAAACATCTAAAAAACAAAGCAACAGAGCCTAGGGCACTTCCACTTATGGTCCTATAGCTTAGGGAAATTAAAATCAAAAAGACACAGCCACCCCAAAGTTTGGGACGCCTCTGTTTACAAGAAATTCATTTACCGTACACGTTCAGTATCACAGAAAGTGAAAAATGGATAAAGAACTTGTGGTACTTACGTACAATGCAGTATCACTCAGCAATGAAATCTATGTCATCAGGCCATTAGCAGCACAATGAGTGGATTCAGGTACGATGATTCTAACTGAAATAAGTCACAGAGAAAAAGACACATCATAAGATATCACTAATACACGGAATGTAAACTTGGCTACACAGGAACTGAATTCCAAAACAGAACAGGGTCTCAAATTTAGAAAACCAACTTATGCTTGCTTAAGGGCAAAGGTGAGTTGGGGTGCTGCATAAAACCAGAGATTGAAATGAGCACAGATAAAGTTCCTAAAGCCAAATATGGAATAGACAAGAGCTACTGCTTGCTCAACGAAATGGACTCAACACCGCATATTAAATGCCTAAGAATGTACCTGACTAGTAAGTATCTTAAAACCTATGGATTGCTATGTCTCCGAAAGAGAATCAAGCATGTGTACAGGGGCATAAACGCAGCAGTGATAGGATTGGAGAGGTTCGGTGAGCAAATGAAGACCCTTTGAAGTCATATTGCATGGTACCCATTCCACGGGTCTCAACTCTCCAGCTTTAAGGTATTCTTCCTTCAGATAAAACATGCATGTGGAACCCAGAGTATAATCAACCATGTGAACGGGAGACGTGTTCAAATATGTCTCAGTTTTCGTACCCTGGTACTCGGGTGCAACATTCCAGATGCTTTACTAACACTCTCCCGACTTGGAGAGTCAGCGCCTTTAACCTCCTGTTTGGCCCAGTTTGCAATTTCTGCGGAAGATGAACAGGAATAGCGAGAACCAATGAGAGACTAGCTGGAGGTGTCTGGACGGGCAAATTTAACTCTCATTTACCACCAGGAAGAGGAAATAACCAAAGGCTCAGCGTGCCGTGCCGGAACCAGATTAGGGCCTGAAGCCATCCTGCGGTGTTGCGGCCAACTCAAAAGATAGCGAGTTGAAGAAATGAGCTCAGGGGCACTGTAATTCACAAACCTGCAGAGTTATAAATGACAGCTATCGTCCAAAAATAGACTGAAGTAAGGCTGCCAAGAGGACTTGAAAGCGGGGCAGAATTGCAGGAAACCGATTTCAGGAGGTAGACTGGAATTGCATTGAAAGCATAGGAAAAGAGGCAGAACGTCCACAATGATGCACTTGGCCAAAAAGGGCGTATGCGATTTTTCCTGAATATATTCAGGAAAAAACTCATACGCCCTTTTTGGCCAACCAAGCAAGCTTGCAAAGGAAATCTGCACTACAATGAAGTCTCACTTCCCCCCGGTCCAAAGGGCCATCTGAAAAAAGTGTAAAATCCAGAAAGGAAGGACAGGCCATGGAGAACTGAGAGCCTTGTTATGCTGATGGGCGGGATGTAAATTGCCAACAGACACTCGGGAGAAGTGTATGGTGTTTCCTGAAACATCTACAAAACCAAGCAAAGAGCCTAGGGCACTTCCACTTATGGTCCTATAGATTAAGGAAATTAAAATCAAAAAGACACAGCCACCCCAATGTTTGGGACGCCTCTGTTTACAAAAAGCTCGTTTACAGTACAAGTTCAACATCACAGAAAGTGAAAAATGGATAAAGAAGTTGTGGTATTTACTTACAAAGCAATATCACTCAGCAATGAAATCTATGTCATCAGGCCCGTAGCAGCACAATGAGTGGATTCAGGTATAATGATTCTAACTGAAATAAGTCACACAGAAAAAGAAACATCATAAGATATCAGTAATACACGGAATGTAAACTTGGCTACACAGGAACTGAATTCCAAAACAGAACAGGGTCTCAAATTTAGAAAACCAACTTATGCTTGCTTAAGGGGAAAGGTGAGTTGGGGTGCTGCATAAAACCAGAGATTGAAATGAGCACAGATAAAGTTCCTTAAGCCAAATATGGAATAGTCAAGAGCTACTCCTTGCTCAATGAAATGGACTCAACACCGCATATTAAACGCCTAAGAATGTACCTGGCTAGTAAGTATCTTAAAACCTATGGATTGCTATGTCTCCGAAAGAGAATCAAGCATGTGTACAGGGGCATAAACGCAGCAGTGATAGGATTGGAGAGGTTCGGTGAGCAAATGAAGACCCTTTGAAGTCATATTGCATGGTACCCATTCCACGGGTTTCAACAACACAGGTTTAAGGTATTCTTCCTTCAGCTAAAACGTGCATGTGGAACCCAGAGTATGATCAACCATGTGAAGGGGAGACGTGTTCAAATATGTCTCAGTTTTCCTCCCCTGGTACTCGGGTGCAACATTCCAGACGCTTTACTAACACTGTCCCCACATGGAGAGTCAGCGCCTTTAACCTCCTGTTTGGCCCAGTTTGCAATTTCTGCGGAAGATGAACAGGAATAGCGAGAACCAACGAGAGACTAGCTGTAGGTGTCTGGACGGGCAAATTTAACTCTCATTTCCCACCAGGAAGAGGAAATAACCAAAGGCTCAGTGTGCCGTGCCGGAACCAGATTAGGGCCTGAAGCCATCCTGCGGTGTTGCGGCCAGCTCACAAGAAAGCGAGTTGAAGAAAGGAGCTCAGGGGCAC
Organism: Stenella coeruleoalba; assembly: GCF_951394435.1. Lineage (NCBI taxonomy): Eukaryota > Metazoa > Chordata > Mammalia > Artiodactyla > Delphinidae > Stenella > Stenella coeruleoalba. The sequence goes on from NW_027646069.1 coordinate 271,710, forward strand.
TGTAATTCACAAACCTGCAGAGTTATAAATGACAGCTATCGTCCAAAAATATACTGAAGTAAGGCTGCCAAGAGGACTTGAAAGCGGGGCAGAATTGCAGGAAACAGATTTCAGGAGGTAGACTGGAATTGCATTGAAAGCATAGGAAAAGAGGCAGAACGTCCACAATGATGCACTTGGCCAAAAAGGGCGTATGCGTTTTTTCCTGAATATATTCAGGAAAAAACGCATACGGCCTTTTTGGCCAACCAAGCAAGCTTGCAAAGGAAATCTGCACTACAATGAAGTCTCACTTCCCCCCGGTCAAAAGGGCCATCTGAAAAAAGTGTAAAATCCAGAAAGGAAGGACAGGCCATGGAGAACTGAGAGCCTTGTTATGCTGATGGGCGGGATGTAAATTGCCAACAGACACTCGGGAGAAGTGTATGGTGTTTCCTGAAACATCTACAAAACCAAGCAAAGAGCCTAGGGCACTTCCACTTATGGTCCTATAGATTAAGGAAATTAAAATCAAAAAGACACAGCCACCCCAATGTTTGGGACACCTCTGTTTACAAAAAGCTCGTTTACAGTACAAGTTCAACATCGCAGAAAGTGAAAAATGGATAAAGAAGTTGTGGTATTTACTTACAAAGCAATATCACTCAGCAATGAAATCTATGTCATCAGGCCCGTAGCAGCACAATGAGTGGATTCAGGTATAATGATTCTAACTGAAATAAGTCACACAGAAAAAGAAACATCATAAGATATCAGTAATACACGGAATGTAAACTTGGCTACACAGGAACTGAATTCCAAAACAGAACAGGGTCTCAAATTTAGAAAACCAACTTATGCTTGCTTAAGGGGAAAGGTGAGTTAGGGTGCTGCATAAAACCAGAGATTGAAATGAGCACAGATAAAGTTCCTTAAGCCAAATATGGAATAGTCAAGAGCTACTCCTTGCTCAATGAAATGGACTCAACACCGCATATTAAACGCCTAAGAATGTACCTGGCTAGTAAGTATCTTAAAACCTATGGATTGCTATGTCTCCGAAAGAGAATCAAGCATGTGTACAGGGGCATAAACGCAGCAGTGATAGGATTGGAGAGGTTCGGTGAGCAAATGAAGACCCTTTGAAGTCATATTGCATGGTACCCATTCCACGGGTTTCAACAACCCAGGTTTAAGGTATTCTTCCTTCAGCTAAAACGTGCATGTGGAACCCAGAGTATGATCAACCATGTGAAGGGGAGACGTGTTCAAATATGTCTCAGTTTTCCTCCCCTGGTACTCGGGTGCAACATTCCAGACGCTTTACTAACACTGTCCCCACATGGAGAGTCAGCGCCTTTAACCTCCTGTTTGGCCCAGTTTGCAATTTCTGCGGAAGATGAACAGGAATAGCGAGAACCAACGAGAGACTAGCTGGAGGTGTCTGGACGGGCAAATTTAACTCTCATTTCCCACCAGGAAGAGGAAATAACCAAAGGCTCAGTGTGCCGTGCCGGAACCAGATTAGGGCCTGAAGCCATCCTGCGGTGTTGCGGCCAGCTCACAAGAAAGCGAGTTGAAGAAAGGAGCTCAGGGGCACTGTAATTCACAAACCTGCAGAGTTATAAATGACAGCTATCGTCCAAAAATATACTGAAGTAGGGCTGCCAAGAGGACTTGAAAGCGGGGCAGAATTGCAGGAAACCGATTTCAGGAGGTAGACTGGAATTGCATTGAAAGCATAGGAAAAGAGGCAGAACGTCCACAATGATGCACTTGGCCAAAAAGGGCGTATGCGTTTTTTCCTGAATATATTCAGGAAAAACGCATACGCCCTTTTTGGCCAACCAAGCAAGCTTGCAAAGGAAATCTGCACTACAATGAAGTCTCACTTCCCCTCGGTCAAAAGGGCCATCCGAAAAAAGTGTAAAATCCAGAAAGGCAGGACAGGCCATGGAGAACTGGGAGCCTTGTTATGCTGATGGGCGGGATGTAAATTGCCAACAGACATCGGGAGAAGTGTATGGTGTTTCCTGAAACATCTAAAAAACAAAGCAACAGAGCCTAGGGCACTTCCACTTATGGTCCTATAGCTTAGGGAAATTAAAATCAAAAAGACACAGCCACCCCAAAGTTTGGGACGCCTCTGTTTACAAGAACCTCGTTTACCGTACAAGTTCAATATCACAGAAAGTGAGAAATGGATAAAGAACTTGTGGTACTTACGTACAATGCAGTATCACTCAGCAATGAAATCTATGTCATCAGGCCCGTAGCAGCATAATGAGTGGATTCAGGTACGATGATTCTAACTGAAATAAGTCACACAGAAAAAGAAACATCATAAGATATCACTAATACACGGAATGTAAACTTGGCTACACAGGAACTGAATTCCAAAACAGAACAGGGTCTCAAATTTAGAAAACCAACTTATGCTTGCTTAAGGGGAAAGGTGAGTTGGGGTGCTGCATAAAACCAGAGATTGAAATGAGCACAGATAAAGTTCCTTAAGCCAAATATGGAATAGACAAGAGCTACTCCTTGCTCAACGAAATGGACTCAACACCGCATATTAAACGCCTAAGAATGTACCTGACTAGTAAGTATCTTAAAACCTATGGATTGCTATGTCTCCGAAAGAGAATCAAGCATGTGTACAGGGGCATAAACGCAGCAGTGATAGGATTGGAGAGGTTCGGTGAGCAAATGAAGACCCTTTGAAGTCATATTGCATGGTACCCATTCCACGCGTTTCAACTACCCAGGTTTAAGGTATTCTTCCTTCAGCTAAAACATGCGTGTGGAACCTAGAGTATGATCAACCGTGTGAACGGGAGACGTGTTCAAATATGTCTCAGTTTTCCTCCCCTGGTACTCGGGTGCAACATTCCAGACGGTTTACTAACTCTCTCCCCACTTGGAGAGGCAGCGTCTTTAACCTCCTGTTTGGCCCAGTTTGCAATATCTGCGGAAGATGAACAGAAATAGGGAGAACCAATGAGAGACTAGCTGGAGGTGTCTGGACGGGCAAATTTAACTCTCATTTCCCACCAGGAAGAGGAATTAACCAAAGGCTCAGCGTGCCGTGCCGGAAACAGATTAGGGCCTGAAGCCATCCTGCGGTGTTGCGGCCAGCTCAAAAGAAAGCGAGTTGAAGAAAGGAGCTCAGGGGCACTGTAATTCACAAACCTGCAGAGTTATAAATGACAGCTATCGTCCAAAAATATACTGAAGTAAGGCTGCCAAGAGGACTTGAAAGCGGGGCAGAATTGCAGGAAACCGATTTCAGGAGGTAGACTGGAATTGCATTGAAAGCATAGGAAAAGAGGCAGAACGTCCACAATGATGCACTTGGCCAAAAAGGGCGTATGCGTTTTTTCCTGAATATATTGAGGAAAAAACACATACGCACTTTTTGGCCACCTAAGCAAGCTTGCAACGGAAATCTGCACTACAATGAAGTCTCACTTCACCCCGGTCAAAAGGGCCATCTGAAAAAAGTGTAAAATCCAGAAAGGCAGGACAGGCCATGGAGAACTGGGAGCCTTGTTATGCTGATGGGCGGGATGTAAACTGCCAACAGACACTCGGGAGAAGTGTATGGTGTTTCCTGAAACATCTAAAAAACAAAGCAACAGAGCCTAGGGCACTTCCACTTATGGTCTTATAGCTTAGGGAAATTAAAATCAAAAAGACACAGCCACCTCAAAGTTAGGGACGCCTCTGTTTACAAGAACCTCGTTTACAATACAAGTTCAACATCGCAGAAAGTGAAAAATGGATAAAGAAGTTGTGGTATTTACTTACAAAGCAATATCACTCAGCAATGAAATCTATGTCATCAGGCCCGTAGCAGCACAATGAGTGGATTCAGGTATGATGATTCTAACTGAAATAAGTCACACAGAAAAAGAAACATCATAAGATATCAGTAATACACGGAATGTAAACTTGGCTACACAGGAACTGAATTCCAAAACAGAACAGGGTCTCAAATTTAGAAAACCAACTTATGCTTGCTTAAGGGGAAAGGTGAGTTGGGGTGCTGCATAAAACCAGAGATTGAAATGAGCACAGATAAAGTTCCTTAAGCCAAATATGGAATAGTCAAGAGCTACTCCTTGCTCAATGAAATGGACTCAACACCGCATATTAAACGCCTAAGAATGTACCTGGCTAGTAAGTATCTTAAAACCTATGGATTGCTATGTCTCCGAAAGAGAATCAAGCATGTGTACAGCGGCATAAACGCAGCAGTGATAGGATTGGAGAGGTTCGGTGAGCAAATGAAGACCCTTTGAAGTCATATTGCATGGTACCCATTCCACGGGTTTCAACAACCCAGGTTTAAGGTATTCTTCCTTCAGCTAAAACGTGCATGTGGAACCCAGAGTATGATCAACCATGTGAAGGGGAGACGTGTTCAAATATGTCTCAGTTTTCCTCCCCTGGTACTCGGGTGCAACATTCCAGACGCTTTACTAACACTGTCCCCACATGGAGAGTCAGCGCCTTTAACCTCCTGTTTGGCCCTGTTTGCAATTTCTGCGGAAGATGAACAGGAATAGCGAGAACCAACGAGAGACTAGCTGTAGGTGTCTGGACGGGCAAATTTAACTCTCATTTCCCACCAGGAAGAGGAAATAACCAAAGGCTCAGTGTGCCGTGCCGGAACCAGATTAGGGCCTGAAGCCATCCTGCAGTGTTGCGGCCAGCTCACAAGAAAGCGAGTTGAAGAAAGGAGCTCAGGGGCACTGTAATTCACAAACCTGCAGAGTTATAAATGACAGCTATCGTCCAAAAATATACTGAAGTAGGGCTGCCAAGAGGACTTGAAAGCGGGGCAGAATTGCAGGAAACCGATTTCAGGAGGTAGACTGGAATTGCATTGAAAGCATAGGAAAAGAGGCAGAACGTCCACAATGATGCACTTGGCCAAAAAGGGCGTATGCGTTTTTTCCTGAATATATTCAGGAAAAAACGCATACGCCCTTTTTGGCCAACCAAGCAAGCTTGCAAAGGAAATCTGCACTACAATGAAGTCTCACTTCCCCCCGGTCAAAAGGGCCATCTGAAAAAAGTGTAAAATCCAGAAAGGCAGGACAGGCCATGGAGAACTGGGAGCCTTGTTATGCTGATGGGCGGGATGTAAATTGCCAACAGACACTCAGGAAAAGTGTATGGTGTTTCCTGAAACATCTAAAAAACAAAGCAACAGAGCCTAGGGCACTTCCACTTATGGTCCTATAGCTTAGGGAAATTAAAATCAAAAAGACACAGCCACCCCAAAGTTTGGGACGCCTCTGTTTACAAGAACCTCGTTTACAGTACAAGTTCAACATCGCAGAAAGTGAAAAATGGATAAAGAAGTTGTGGTATTTACTTACAAAGCAATATCACTCAGCAATGAAATCTATGTCATCAGGCCCTTAGCTGCACAATGAGTGGATTCAGGTATGATGATTCTAACTGAAATAAGTCACACAGAAAAAGAAACATCATAAGATATCCCTAATACACGGAATGTAAACTTGGCTACACAGGAACTGAATTCCAAAACAGAACAGGGTCTCAAATTTAGAAAACCAACTTATGCTTGCTTAAGGGGAAAGGTGAGTTGGGGTGCTGCATAAAACCAGAGATTGAAATGAGCACAGATAAAGTTCCTTAAGCCAAATATGGAATAGACAAGAGCTACTCCTTGCTCAACGAAATGGACTCAACACCGCATATTAAACGCCTAAGAATGTACCTGACTAGTAAGTATCTTAAAACCTATGGATTGCTATGTCTCCGAAAGAGAATCAAGCGTGTGTACAGGGGCATAAATGCAGCAGTGATAGGATTGGAGAGGTTCGGTGAGCAAATGAAGACCCTTTGAAGTCATATTGCATGGTACCCATTCCACGGGTTTCAACTACCCAGGTTTAAGGTATTCTTCCTTCAGCTGAAACATGCATGTGGAACCCAGAGTATGATCAACCGTGTGAACGGGAGACGTGTTCAAATATGTCTCAGTTTTCCTCCCCTGGTACTCGGGTGCAACATTCCAGACGCTTTGCTAACACTCTCCACACTTGGAGAGTCAGCGCCTTTAACCTCCTGTTTGGCCCAGTTTGCAATTTCTGCGGAAGATGAACAGGAATAGCGAGAACCAACGAGAGACTAGCTGGAGGTGTCTGGACGGGCAAATTTAACTCTCATTTCCCACCAGGAAGAGGAAATAACCAAAGGCTCAGCGTGCCGTGCCGGAACCAGATTAGGGCCTGAAGCCGTCCTGCGGTGTTGCGGCCGGCTCACAAGAAAGCGAGTTGAAGAAAGGAGCTCAGGGGCACTGTAATTCACAAACCTGCAGAGTTATAAATGACAGCTATCGTCCAAAAATATACTGAAGTAGGGCTGCCAAGAGGACTTGAAAGCGGGGCAGAATTGCAGGAAACCGATTTCAGGAGGTAGACTGGAATTGCATTGAAAGCATAGGAAAAGAGGCAGAACGTCCACAATGATGCACTTGGCCAAAAAGGGCGTATGCGTTTTTTCCTGAATATATTCAGGAAAAACGCATACGCCCTTTTTGGCCAACCAAGCAAGCTTGCAAAGGAAATCTGCACTACAATGAAGTCTCACTTCCCCTCGGTCAAAAGGGCCATCCGAAAAAAGTGTAAAATCCAGAAAGGCAGGACAGGCCATGGAGAACTGGGAGCCTTGTTATGCTGATGGGCGGGATGTAAATTGCCAACAGACATCGGGAGAAGTGTATGGTGTTTCCTGAAACATCTAAAAAACAAAGCAACAGAGCCTAGGGCACTTCCACTTATGGTCCTATAGCTTAGGGAAATTAAAATCCAAAAGACACAGCCACCCCAAGGTTTGGGACGCCTCTGTTTACAAGAACCTCGTTTACCGTACAAGTTCAATATCACAGAAAGTGAGAAATGGATAAAGAACTTGTGGTACTTACGTACAATGCAGTATCATTCAGCAATGAAATCTATGTCATCAGGCCCGTAGCAGCATAATGAGTGGATTCAGGTACGATGATTCTAACTGAAATAAGTCACACAGAAAAAGAAACATCATAAGATATCACTAATACACGGAATGTAAACTTGGCTACACAGGAACTGAATTCCAAAACAGAACAGGGTCTCAAATTTAGAAAACCAACTTATGCTTGCTTAAGGGGAAAGGTGAGTTGGGGTGCTGCATAAAACCAGAGATTGAAATGAGCACAGATAAAGTTCCTTAAGCCAAATATGGAATAGACAAGAGCTACTCCTTGCTCAACGAAATGGACTCAACACCGCATATTAAACGCCTAAGAATGTACCTGACTAGTAAGTATCTTAAAACCTATGGATTGCTATGTCTCCGAAAGAGAATCAAGCATGTGTACAGGGGCATAAACGCAGCAGTGATAGGATTGGAGAGGTTCGGTGAGCAAATGAAGACCCTTTGAAGTCATATTGCATGGTACCCATTCCACGCGTTTCAACTACCCAGGTTTAAGGTATTCTTCCTTCAGCTAAAACATGCGTGTGAAACCTAGAGTATGATCAACCGTGTGAACGGGAGACGTGTTCAAATATGTCTCAGTTTTCCTCCCCTGGTACTCGGGTGCAACATTCCAGACGGTTTACTAACTCTCTCCCCACTTGGAGAGGCAGCGTCTTTAACCTCCTGTTTGGCCCAGTTTGCAATATCTGCGGAAGATGAACAGAAATAGGGAGAACCAATGAGAGACTAGCTGGAGGTGTCTGGACGGGCAAATTTAACTCTCATTTCCCACCAGGAAGAGGAATTAACCAAAGGCTCAGCGTGCCGTGCCCGAACCAGATTAGGGCCTGAAGCCATCCTGCGGTGTTGCGGCCAGCTCAAAAGAAAGCGAGTTGAAGAAAGGAGCTCAGGGGCACTGTAATTCACAAACCTGCAGAGTTATAAATGACAGCTATCGTCCAAAAATATACTGAAGTAAGGCTGCCAAGAGGACTTGAAAGCGGGGCAGAATTGCAGGAAACCGATTTCAGGAGGTAGACTGGAATTGCATTGAAAGCATAGGAAAAGAGGCAGAACGTCCACAATGATGCACTTGGCCAAAAAGGGCGTATGCGTTTTTTCCTGAATATATTGAGGAAAAAACACATACGCACTTTTTGGCCACCTAAGCAAGCTTGCAACGGAAATCTGCACTACAATGAAGTCTCACTTCACCCCGGTCAAAAGGGCCATCTGAAAAAAGTGTAAAATCCAGAAAGGCAGGACAGGCCATGGAGAACTGGGAGCCTTGTTATGCTGATGGGCGGGATGTAAACTGCCAACAGACACTCGGGAGAAGTGTATGGTGTTTCCTGAAACATCTAAAAAACAAAGCAACAGAGCCTAGGGCACTTCCACTTATGGTCTTATAGCTTAGGGAAATTAAAATCAAAAAGACACAGCCACCTCAAAGTTAGGGACGCCTCTGTTTACAAGAACCTCGTTTACAATACAAGTTCAACATCGCAGAAAGTGAAAAATGGATAAAGAAGTTGTGGTATTTACTTACAAAGCAATATCACTCAGCAATGAAATCTATGTCATCAGGCCCGTAGCAGCACAATGAGTGGATTCAGGTATGATGATTCTAACTGAAATAAGTCACACAGAAAAAGAAACATCATAAGATATCAGTAATACACGGAATGTAAACTTGGCTACACAGGAACTGAATTCCAAAACAGAACAGGGTCTCAAATTTAGAAAACCAACTTATGCTTGCTTAAGGGGAAAGGTGAGTTGGGGTGCTGCATAAAACCAGAGATTGAAATGAGCACAGATAAAGTTCCTTAAGCCAAATATGGAATAGTCAAGAGCTACTCCTTGCTCAATGAAATGGACTCAACACCGCATATTAAACGCCTAAGAATGTACCTGGCTAGTAAGTATCTTAAAACCTATGGATTGCTATGTCTCCGAAAGAGAATCAAGCATGTGTACAGCGGCATAAACGCAGCAGTGATAGGATTGGAGAGGTTCGGTGAGCAAATGAAGACCCTTTGAAGTCATATTGCATGGTACCCATTCCACGGGTTTCAACAACCCAGGTTTAAGGTATTCTTCCTTCAGCTAAAACGTGCATGTGGAACCCAGAGTATGATCAACCATGTGAAGGGGAGACGTGTTCAAATATGTCTCAGTTTTCCTCCCCTGGTACTCGGGTGCAACATTCCAGACGCTTTACTAACACTGTCCCCACATGGAGAGTCAGCGCCTTTAACCTCCTGTTTGGCCCTGTTTGCAATTTCTGCGGAAGATGAACAGGAATAGCGAGAACCAACGAGAGACTAGCTGTAGGTGTCTGGACGGGCAAATTTAACTCTCATTTCCCACCAGGAAGAGGAAATAACCAAAGGCTCAGTGTGCCGTGCCGGAACCAGATTAGGGCCTGAAGCCATCCTGCGGTGTTGCGGCCAGCTCACAAGAAAGCGAGTTGAAGAAAGGAGCTCAGGGGCACTGTAATTCACAAACCTGCAGAGTTATAAATGACAGCTATCGTCCAAAAATATACTGAAGTAGGGCTGCCAAGAGGACTTGAAAGCGGGGCAGAATTGCAGGAAACCGATTTCAGGAGGTAGACTGGAATTGCATTGAAAGCATAGGAAAAGAGGCAGAACGTCCACAATGATGCACTTGGCCAAAAAGGGCGTATGCGTTTTTTCCTGAATATATTGAGGAAAAAACACATACGCACTTTTTGGCCACCTAAGCAAGCTTGCAACGGAAATCTGCACTACAATGAAGTCTCACTTCACCCCGGTCAAAAGGGCCATCTGAAAAAAGTGTAAAATCCAGAAAGGCAGGACAGGCCATGGAGAACTGGGAGCCTTGTTATGCTGATGGGCGGGATGTAAACTGCCAACAGACACTCGGGAGAAGTGTATGGTGTTTCCTGAAACATCTAAAAAACAAAGCAACAGAGCCTAGGGCACTTCCACTTATGGTCTTATAGCTTAGGGAAATTAAAATCAAAAAGACACAGCCACCTCAAAGTTAGGGACGCCTCTGTTTACAAGAACCTCGTTTACAATACAAGTTCAACATCGCAGAAAGTGAAAAATGGATAAAGAAGTTGTGGTATTTACTTACAAAGCAATATCACACAGCAATGAAATCTATGTCATCAGGCCCGTAGCAGCACAATGAGTGGATTCAGGTATGATGATTCTAACTGAAATAAGTCACACAGAAAAAGAAACATCATAAGATATCAGTAATACACGGAATGTAAACTTGGCTACACAGGAACTGAATTCCAAAACAGAACAGGGTCTCAAATTTAGAAAACCAACTTATGCTTGCTTAAGGGGAAAGGTGAGTTGGGGTGCTGCATAAAACCAGAGATTGAAATGAGCACAGATAAAGTTCCTTAAGCCAAATATGGAATAGTCAAGAGCTACTCCTTGCTCAATGAAATGGACTCAACACCGCATATTAAACGCCTAAGAATGTACCTGGCTAGTAAGTATCTTAAAACCTATGGATTGCTATGTCTCCGAAAGAGAATCAAGCATGTGTACAGCGGCATAAACGCAGCAGTGATAGGATTGGAGAGGTTCGGTGAGCAAATGAAGACCCTTTGAAGTCATATTGCATGGTACCCATTCCACGGGTTTCAACAACCCAGGTTTAAGGTATTCTTCCTTCAGCTAAAACGTGCATGTGGAACCCAGAGTATGATCAACCATGTGAAGGGGAGACGTGTTCAAATATGTCTCAGTTTTCCTCCCCTGGTACTCGGGTGCAACATTCCAGACGCTTTACTAACACTGTCCCCACATGGAGAGTCAGCGCCTTTAACCTCCTGTTTGGCCCTGTTTGCAATTTCTGCGGAAGATGAACAGGAATAGCGAGAACCAACGAGAGACTAGCTGTAGGTGTCTGGACGGGCAAATTTAACTCTCATTTCCCACCAGGAAGAGGAAATAACCAAAGGCTCAGTGTGCCGTGCCGGAACCAGATTAGGGCCTGAAGCCATCCTGCGGTGTTGCGGCCAGCTCACAAGAAAGCGAGTTGAAGAAAGGAGCTCAGGGGCACTGTAATTCACAAACCTGCAGAGTTATAAATGACAGCTATCGTCCAAAAATATACTGAAGTAGGGCTGCCAAGAGGACTTGAAAGCGGGGCAGAATTGCAGGAAACCGATTTCAGGAGGTAGACTGGAATTGCATTGAAAGCATAGGAAAAGAGGCAGAACGTCCACAATGATGCACTTGGCCAAAAAGGGCGTATGCGTTTTTTCCTGAATATATTGAGGAAAAAACACATACGCACTTTTTGGCCACCTAAGCAAGCTTGCAACGGAAATCTGCACTACAATGAAGTCTCACTTCACCCCGGTCAAAAGGGCCATCTGAAAAAAGTGTAAAATCCAGAAAGGCAGGACAGGCCATGGAGAACTGGGAGCCTTGTTATGCTGATGGGCGGGATGTAAACTGCCAACAGACACTCGGGAGAAGTGTATGGTGTTTCCTGAAACATCTAAAAAACAAAGCAACAGAGCCTAGGGCACTTCCACTTATGGTCTTATAGCTTAGGGAAATTAAAATCAAAAAGACACAGCCACCTCAAAGTTAGGGACGCCTCTGTTTACAAGAACCTCGTTTACAATACAAGTTCAACATCGCAGAAAGTGAAAAATGGATAAAGAAGTTGTGGTATTTACTTACAAAGCAATATCACACAGCAATGAAATCTATGTCATCAGGCCCGTAGCAGCACAATGAGTGGATTCAGGTATGATGATTCTAACTGAAATAAGTCACACAGAAAAAGAAACATCATAAGATATCAGTAATACACGGAATGTAAACTTGGCTACACAGGAACTGAATTCCAAAACAGAACAGGGTCTCAAATTTAGAAAACCAACTTATGCTTGCTTAAGGGGAAAGGTGAGTTGGGGTGCTGCATAAAACCAGAGATTGAAATGAGCACAGATAAAGTTCCTTAAGCCAAATATGGAATAGTCAAGAGCTACTCCTTGCTCAATGAAATGGACTCAACACCGCATATTAAACGCCTAAGAATGTACCTGGCTAGTAAGTATCTTAAAACCTATGGATTGCTATGTCTCCGAAAGAGAATCAAGCATGTGTACAGCGGCATAAACGCAGCAGTGATAGGATTGGAGAGGTTCGGTGAGCAAATGAAGACCCTTTGAAGTCATATTGCATGGTACCCATTCCACGGGTTTCAACAACCCAGGTTTAAGGTATTCTTCCTTCAGCTAAAACGTGCATGTGGAACCCAGAGTATGATCAACCATGTGAAGGGGAGACGTGTTCAAATATGTCTCAGTTTTCCTCCCCTGGTACTCGGGTGCAACATTCCAGACGCTTTACTAACACTGTCCCCACATGGAGAGTCAGCGCCTTTAACCTCCTGTTTGGCCCTGTTTGCAATTTCTGCGGAAGATGAACAGGAATAGCGAGAACCAACGAGAGACTAGCTGTAGGTGTCTGGACGGGCAAATTTAACTCTCATTTCCCACCAGGAAGAGGAAATAACCAAAGGCTCAGTGTGCCGTGCCGGAACCAGATTAGGGCCTGAAGCCATCCTGCAGTGTTGCGGCCAGCTCACAAGAAAGCGAGTTGAAGAAAGGAGCTCAGGGGCACTGTAATTCACAAACCTGCAGAGTTATAAATGACAGCTATCGTCCAAAAATATACTGAAGTAGGGCTGCCAAGAGGACTTGAAAGCGGGGCAGAATTGCAGGAAACCGATTTCAGGAGGTAGACTGGAATTGCATTGAAAGCATAGGAAAAGAGGCAGAACGTCCACAATGATGCACTTGGCCAAAAAGGGCGTATGCGTTTTTTCCTGAATATATTCAGGAAAAAACGCATACGCCCTTTTTGGCCAACCAAGCAAGCTTGCAAAGGAAATCTGCACTACAATGAAGTCTCACTTCCCCCCGGTCAAAAGGGCCATCTGAAAAAAGTGTAAAATCCAGAAAGGCAGGACAGGCCATGGAGAACTGGGAGCCTTGTTATGCTGATGGGCGGGATGTAAACTGCCAACAGACACTCAGGAAAAGTGTATGGTGTTTCCTGAAACATCTAAAAAACAAAGCAACAGAGCCTAGGGCACTTCCACTTATGGTCCTATAGCTTAGGGAAATTAAAATCAAAAAGACACAGCCACCCCAAAGTTTGGGACGCCTCTGTTTACAAGAACCTCGTTTACAGTACAAGTTCAACATCGCAGAAAGTGAAAAATGGATAAAGAAGTTGTGGTATTTACTTACAAAGCAATATCACTCAGCAATGAAATCTATGTCATCAGGCCCTTAGCTGCACAATGAGTGGATTCAGGTATGATGATTCTAACTGAAATAAGTCACACAGAAAAAGAAACATCATAAGATATCCCTAATACACGGAATGTAAACTTGGCTACACAGGAACTGAATTCCAAAACAGAACAGGGTCTCAAATTTAGAAAACCAACTTATGCTTGCTTAAGGGGAAAGGTGAGTTGGGGTGCTGCATAAAACCAGAGATTGAAATGAGCACAGATAAAGTTCCTTAAGCCAAATATGGAATAGACAAGAGCTACTCCTTGCTCAACGAAATGGACTCAACACCGCATATTAAACGCCTAAGAATGTACCTGACTAGTAAGTATCTTAAAACCTATGGATTGCTATGTCTCCGAAAGAGAATCAAGCATGTGTACAGGGGCATAAACGCAGCAGTGATAGGATTGGAGAGGTTCGGTGAGCAAATGAAGACCCTTTGAAGTCATATTGCATGGTACCCATTCCACGGGTTTCAACTACCCAGGTTTAAGGTATTCTTCCTTCAGCTGAAACATGCATGTGGAACCCAGAGTATGATCAACCGTGTGAACGGGAGACGTGTTCAAATATGTCTCAGTTTTCCTCCCCTGGTACTCGGGTGCAACATTCCAGACGCTTTGCTAACACTCTCCACACTTGGAGAGTCAGCGCCTTTAACCTCCTGTTTGGCCCAGTTTGCAATTTCTGCGGAAGATGAACAGGAATAGCGAGAACCAACGAGAGACTAGCTGTAGGTGTCTGGACGGGCAAATTTAACTCTCATTTCCCACCAGGAAGAGGAAATAACCAAAGGCTCAGCGTGCCGTGCCGGAACCAGATTAGGGCCTGAAGCCGTCCTGCGGTGTTGCGGCCAGGTCACAAGAAAGCGAGTTGAAGAAAGGAGCTCAGGGGCACTGTAATTCACAAACCTGCAGAGTTATAAATGACAGCTATCGTCCAAAAATATACTGAAGTAAGGCTGCCAAGAGGAGTTGAAAGCGGGTCAGAATTGCAGGAAACCGATTTCAGGAGGTAGACTGGAATTGCATTGAAAGCATAGGAAAAGAGGCAGAACGTCCACAATGATGCACTTGGCCAAAAAGGGCGTATGCGTTTTTTCCTGAATATATTCAGGAAAAAACGCATACGCACTTTTTGGCCAACCAAGCAAGCTTGCAAAGGAAATCTGCACTACAATGAAGTCTCACTTCCCCCCGGTCAAAAGGGCCATCTGAAAAAAGTGTAAAATCCACAAAGGCAGGACAGGCCATGGAGAACTGGGAGCCTTGTTATGCTGATGGGCGGGATGTAAATTGCCAACAGACACTTGGGAGAAGTGTATGGTGTTTCCTGAAACATCTAAAAAACAAAGCAACAGAGCCTAGGGCACTTCCACTTATGGTCCTATAGCTTAGGGAAATTAAAATCAAAAAGACACAGCCACCCCAAAGTTTGGGACACCTCTGTTTACAAGAACCTCGTTTACCGTACAAGTTCAATATCACAGAAAGTGAAAAATCGATAAAGAACATGTGGTACTTACGTACAATGCAGTATCACTCAGCAATGAAATCTATGTCATCAGGCCCTTAGCAGCACAATGAGTGGATTCAGGTACGATGATTCTAACTGAAATAAGTCACACAGAAAAAGAAACATCATAAGATATCAGTAATACACGGAATGTAAACTTGGCTACACAGGAACTGAATTACAGAACAGAACAGGGTCTGAAATTTAGAAAAGCAACTTATGCTTGCTTAAGAGGAAAGAGGAGTTGGGGTGCTGCATAAAACCAGAGATTGAAATGAGCACAGATAAAGTTCCTTAAGCCAAATATGGAATAGACAAGAGCTACTCCTTGCTCAACGAAATGGACTCAACACCGCATATTAAACGCCTAAGAATGTACCTGACTAGTAAGTATCTTAAAACCTATGGATTGCTATGTCTCCAAAAGAGAATCAAGCATGTGTACAGGGGCATAAACGCAGCAGTGATAGGATTGGAGAGGTTCGGTGAGCAAATGAAGACCCTTTGAAGTCATATTGCATGGTACCCATTACACGGGTCTCAACTCTCCAGGTTTAAGGTATTCTTCCTTCAGCTAAAACATGCATGTGGAACCCAGAGTATGATCAACCGTGTGAATGGGAGACGTGTTCAGATATGTCTCAGTTTTCCTCCCCTGGTACTCGGGTGCAACATTCCAGACGCTTTACTAACACTCTCCCCACTTGGAGAGTCAGCGCCTTTAACCTCCTGTTTGGCCCAGTTTGCAAATTCAGCGGAAGATGAACAGGAATAGGGAGAACCAATGAGAGACTAGCTGGAGGTGTCTGGACGGGCAAATTTAACTCTCATTTCCCACCAGGAAGAGGAAATAACCAAAGGCTCAGCGTGCCGTGCCGGAACCAGATTAGGGCCTGAAGCCATCCTGCGGTGTTGCGGCCAGCTCACAAGAAAGCGAGTTGAAGAAAGGAGCTCAGGGACACTGTAATTCACAAACCTGCAGAGTTATAAATGACAGCTATCGTCCAAAAATATACTGAAGTAAGGCTGCCAAGAGGACTTGAAAGCGGGGCAGAATTGCAGGAAACCGATTTCAGGAGGTAGACTGGAATCGCATTGAAAGCATAGGAAAAGAGGCAGAACGTCCACAATGATGCACTTGGCCAAAAAAGGGCGTATGCGTTTTTTCCTGAATATATTGAGGAAAAAACACATACGCACTTTTTGGCCACCTAAGCAAGCTTGCAAAGGAAATCTGCACTACAATGAAGTCTCACTTCACCCCGGTCAAAAGGGCCATCTGAAAAAAGTGTAAAATCCAGAAAGGCAGGACAGGCCATGGAGAACTGGGAGCCTTGTTATGCTGATGGGCGGGATGTAAACTGCCAACAGACACTCGGGAGAAGTGTATGGTGTTTCCTGAAACATCTAAAAAACAAAGCAACAGAGCCTAGGGCACTTCCACTTATGGTCTTATAGCTTAGGGAAATTAAAATCAAAAAGACACAGCCACCTCAAAGTTAGGGACGCCTCTGTTTACAAGAACCTCGTTTACAGTACAAGTTCAACATCGCAGAAAGTGAAAAATGGATAAAGAAGTTGTGGTATTTACTTACAAAGCAATATCACTCAGCAATGAAATCTATGTCATCAGGCCCATAGCAGCACAATGAGTGGATTCAGGTATGATGATTCTAACTGAAATAAGTCACACAGAAAAAGAAACATCATAAGATATCAGTAATACACGGAATGTAAACTTGGCTACACAGGAACTGAATTCCAAAACAGAACAGGGTCTCAAATTTAGAAAACCAACTTATGCTTGCTTAAGGGGAAAGGTGAGTTGGGGTGCTGCATAAAACCAGAGATTGAAATGAGCACAGATAAAGTTCCTTAAGCCAAATATGGAATAGTCAAGAGCTACTCTTTCCTCAATGAAATGGACTCAACACCGCATATTAAACGCCTAAGAATGTACCTGGCTAGTAAGTATCTTAAAACCTGTGGATTGCTATGTCTCCGAAAGAGAATCAAGCATGTGTACAGGGGCATAAACGCAGCAGTGATAGGATTGGAGAGGTTCGGTGAGCAAATGAAGACCCTTTGAAGTCATATTGCATGGTACCCATTCCACGGGTTTCAACAACCCAGGTTTAAGGTATTCTTCCTTCAGCTAAAACGTGCATGTGGAACCCAGAGTATGATCAACCATGTGAAGGGGAGACGTGTTCAAATATGTCTCAGTTTTCCTCCCCCGGTACTCGGGTGCAACATTCCAGACGCTTTACTAACACTGTCCCCACATGGAGAGTCAGCGCCTTTAACCTCCTGTTTGGCCCAGTTTGCAATTTCTGCGGAAGATGAACAGGAATAGCGAGAACCAACGAGAGACTAGCTGTAGGTGTCTGGACGGGCAAATTTAACTCTCATTTCCCACCAGGAAGAGGAAATAACCAAAGGCTCAGTGTGCCGTGCCGGAACCAGATTAGGGCCTGAAGCCATCCTGCGGTGTTGCGGCCAGCTCACAAGAAAGCGAGTTGAAGAAAGGAGCTCAGGGGCACTGTAATTCACAAACCTGCAGAGTTATAAATGACAGCTATCGTCCAAAAATATACTGAAGTAGGGCTGCCAAGAGGACTTGAAAGCGGGGCAGAATTGCAGGAAACCGATTTCAGGAGGTAGACTGGAATTGCATTGAAAGCATAGGAAAAGAGGCAGAACGTCCACAATGATGCACTTGGCCAAAAAGGGCGTATGCGTTTTTTCCTGAATATATTCAGGAAAAAACGCATACGCGCTTTTTGGCCAACCAAGCAAGCTTGCAAAGGAAATCTGCACTACAATGAAGTCTCACTTCCCCCCGGTCAAAAGGGCCATCTGAAAAAAGTGTAAAATCCAGAAAGGCAGGACAGGCCATGGAGAACTGGGAGCCTTGTTATGCTGATTGGCGGGATGTAAATTGCCAACAGACACTCAGGAGAAGTGTATGGTGTTTCCTGAAACATATAAAAAACAAAGCAACAGAGCCTAGGGCACTTCCACTTATGGTCCTATAGCTTAGGGAAATTAAAATCAAAAAACCACAGCCACCCCAAAGTTTGGGACGCCTCTGTTTACAAGAACCTCGTTTACAGTACAAGTTCAACATCGCAGAAAGTGAAAAATGGATAAAGAACTTGTGGTATTTACTTACAAACAATATCACTCAGCAATGAAATCTATGTCATCAGGACCGTAGCAGCATAATGAGTGGATTCAGGTACGATGATTCTAACTGAAATAAGTCACACAGAAAAAGAAACATCATAAGATATCACTAATACACGGAATGTAAACTTGGCTACACAGGAAGTGAATTCCAAAACAGAACAGGGTCTCAAATTTAGAAAACCAACTTATGCTTGCTTAACGGGAAAGGTGAGTTGGGGTGCTGCATAAAACCAGAGATTGAAATGAGCACAGATAAAGTTTCTTAAGCCAAATATGGAATAGACAAGAGCTACTCCTTGCTCAACGAAATGGACTCAACACCGCATATTAAACGCCTAAGAATGTACCTGACTAGTAAGTATCTTAAAACCTATGGATTGCTATGTCTCCGAAAGAGAATCAAGCATGTGTACAGGGGCATAAACGCAGCAGTGATAGGATTGGAGAGGTTCGGTGAGCAAATGAAGACCCTTTGAAGTCATATTGCATGGTACCCATTCCACGGGTTTCAACTACCCAGGTTTAAGGTATTCTTCCTTCAGCTAAAACATGCATGTGGAACCTAGAGTATGATCAACCATGTGATCGGGAGACGTGGTCAAATATGTCTCAGTTTTCGTACCCTGGTACTCGGGTGCAACATTCCAGACGCTTTACTAACAATCTCCCGACTTGGACAGTCAGTCCCTTTAACCTCCTGTTTGGCCCAGTTTGAAATTTCTGCGGAAGATGAACCGGAATAGCGAGAACCAATGAGAGACTAGCTGGAGGTGTCTGGACGGGCAAATTTAACTCTCATTTCCCACCAGGAAGAGGAATTAACCAAAGGCTCAGCGTGCCGTGCCGGAACCAGATTAGGGCCTGAAGCCATCCTGCGGTGTTGCGGCCAGCTCACAAGAAAGCGAGTTGAAGAAAGGAGCTCAGGGGCACTGTAATTCACAAACCTGCAGAGTTATAAATGACAGCTATCATCCAAAAATATACTGAAGTAAGGCTGCCAAGAGGACTTGAAAGCGGGGCAGAATTGCAGGAAACCGATTTCAGGTGGTAGACTGGAATTGCATTGAAAGCATAGGAAAAGAGGCAGAGCGTCCACAATGATGCACTTGGCCAAAAAGGGCGTATGCGTTTTTTCCTGAATATATTCAGGAAAAAACGCATACGCCCTTTTTGGCCAACCAAGCAAACTTGCAAAGGAAATCTGCACTACAATGAAGTCTCACTTCCCCCCGGTCAAAAGGGCCATCTGAAAAAAGTGTAAAATCCACAAAGGCAGGACAGGCCATGGAGAACTGGGAGCCTTGTTATGCTGATGGGCGGGATGTAAATTGCCAACAGACACTTGGGAGAAGTGTATGGTGTTTCCTGAAACATCTAAAAAACAAAGCAACATAGCCTAAGTCACTTCCACTTATGGTCCTATAGCTTAGGGAAATTAAAATCAAAAAGAGACAGCCACCCCAAAGTTTGGGACGCCTCTGTTTACAAGAACCTCGTTTACAGTACAAGTTCAATATCACAGAAAGTGAAAAATGGATAAAGAACTTGTGGTACTTACGTACAATGCAGTATCACTCAGCAATGAAATCTATGTCATCAGGCCCGTAGCAGCATAATGAGTGGATTCAGGTACGATGATTCTAACTGAAATAAGTCACACAGAAAAAGAAACATCATAAGATATCAGTAATACACGGAATGTAAACTTGGCTACACAGGAACTGAATTCCAAAACAGAACAGGGTCTCAAATTTAGAAAACCAACTTAGGCTTGCTTAAGGGGAAAGGTGAGTTGGGGTGCTGCATAAAACCAGAGATTGAAATGAGCACAGATAAACTTCCTTGAGCCAAATATGGAATAGACAAGAGCTACTCCTTGCTCAACGAAATGGACTCAACACCGCATATTAAACGCCTAAGAATGTACCTGACTAGTAAGTATCTTAAAACCTATGGATTGCTATGTCTCGGAAAGAGAATCAAGCATGTGTACAGGGGCATAAACGCAGCAGTGATAGGATTGGAGAGGTTCGGTGAGCAAATGAAGACCCTTTGAAGTCATATTGCATGGTACCCATTACACGGGTCTCAACTCTCCAGGTTTAAGGTATTCTTCCTTCAGCTAAAACATGCATGTGGAACCCAGAGTATGATCAACCGTGTGATCGGCAGACGTGTTCAAATATGTCTCAGTTTTCCTCCCCTGGTACTCGGGTGCAACATTCCAGACGCTTTACTAACACTCTCCCCACTTGGAGAGTCAGCGCCTTTAACCTCCTGTTTGGCCCAGTTTGCAATTTCTGCGGAAGATGAACAGGAATAGCGAGAACCAATGAGAGACTAGCTGGAGGTGTCTGGACGGGCAAATTTAACTCTCATTTCCCACCAGGAAGAGGAATTAACCAAAGGCTCAGCATGCCGTGCCAGAACCAGATTAGGGTCTGAAGCCATCCTGCGGTGTTGCGGCCAGCTCACAAGAAAGCGAGTTGAAGAAAGGAGCTCAGGGGCACTGTAATGCACAAATCTGCAGAGTTATAAATGACAGCTATCGTCCAAAAATACACTGAAGTAAGGCTGCCAAGAGGACTTGAAAGTGGGGAAGAATTGCAGCAATCCAATTTCAGGAGGTAGACTGGAATTGCATTGAAAGCATAGGAAAAGAGGCAGAACGTCCACAATGATGCACTTGGCCAAAAAGGGCGTATGCGTTTTTTCCTGAATATATTCAGGAAAAAACGCATACGCCCTTTTTGGCCAACCAAGCAAGCTTGCAAAGGAAATCTGCACTACAATGAAGTCTCACTTCCCCCCGGTCAAAAGGGCCATCTGAAAAAAGTGTAAAATCCAGAAAGGCAGGACAGGCCATGGAGAACTGGGAGCCTTGTTATGCTGATGGGCGGGATGTAAATTGCTAACAGACACAGGGGAGAAGCGTATGGTGTTTCCTGAAACATCTAAAAAACAAAGCAACAGAGCCTAGGGCACTTCCACTTATGGTCCTATAGCTTAGGGAAACTAAAATCAAAAAGACACAGCCACCCCAAAGTTTGGAACGGCTCTGTTTACAAGAACCTCGTTTACAGTACAAGTTCAACATCGCAGAGAGTGAAAAATGGATAAAGAAGTTGTGGTATTTACTTATAAAGCAATATCACTCAGCAATGAAATCTATGTCATCAGGCCCTTAGCAGCACAATGAGTGGATTCAGGTATGATGATTCTAACTGAAATAAGTCACACAGAAAAAGAAACATCATAAGATATCACTAATACACGGAATGTAAACTTGGCTACACAGGAACTGAATTCCAAAAGAGAACAGGGTCTCAAATTTAGAAAACCAACTTATGCTTGCTTAAGGGGAAAGGTGAGTTGGGGTGCTGCATAAAACCAGAGATTGAAATGAGCACAGATAAAATTCCTTAAGCCAAATATGGAATAGACAAGAGCTACTCCTTGCTCAACGAAATGGACTCAACACCCCATATTAAACGCCTAAGAATGTACCTGACTAGTAAGTATCTTAAAACCTATGGATTGCTATGTCTCCAAAAGAGAATCAACCGTGTGTACAGGGGCATAAACACAGCAGTGATAGGATTGGAGAGGTTCGGTGCGCAAATGAAGACCCTTTGAAGTCATATTGCATGGTACCCATTCCACGGGTTTCAACTACCCAGGTTTAAGGTATTCTTCCTTCAGCTAAAACATGCATGTGGAACCTAGAGTATGATCAACCATGTGATCGGGAGACGTGTTCAAATATGTCTCAGTTTTCGTACCCTGGTACTCGGGTGCAACATTCCAGACGTTTTACTAACACTCTCCCCACTTGGAGAGTCAGCGCCTTTAACCTCCTCTTTGGCCCAGTTTGCAATTTCTGCGGAAGATGAACAGGAATAGGGAGAACCAATGAGAGACTAGCTGGAGGTGTCTGGACGGGCAAATTTAACTCTCATTTCCCACCAGGAAGAGGAAATAACCAAAGGCTCAGCGTGCCGTGCGAGAACCAGATTAGGGCCTGAAGCCATCCTGCGGTGTTGCAGCCAGATCACAAGAAAGCGAGTTGAAGAAAGGAGCTCAGGGGCACTGTAATTCACAAACCTGCAGAGTTATAAATGACAGCTATCGTCCAAAAATATACTGAAGTAAGGCGGCCAAGAGGACTTGAAACCGGGCAGAATTGCAGGAAACCGATTTCAGGAGGTAGACTGGAATTGCATTGAAAGCATAGGAAAAGAGACAGAACGTCCACAATGATGCACTTGGCCAAAAAGGGCGTATGCGTTTTTTCCTGAATATATTCAGGAAAAAACGCATACGCCCTTTTTGGCCAACCAAGCAAGCTTGCAAAGGAAATCTGCACTACAATGAAGTCTCACTTCCCCCTGGTCAAAAGGGCCATCTGAAAAAGGTGTAAAATCCAGAAAGGCAGGACAGGCCATGGAGAACTGGGAGCCTTGTTATGCTGATGGGCGGGATGTAAATTGCCAACAGACACTCGGGAGAAGTGTATGGTGTTTCCTGAAACATCTAAAAAACAAAGCAACAGAGCCTAGGGTACTTCCACTTATGGTCCTATAGCTTAGGGAAATTAAAATCAAAAAGACACAGCCACCCCAAAGTTTGGGACGCCTCTGTTTAAAGAACCTCGTTTACAGTACAAGTTCAACATCACAGAAAGTGAAAAATGGATAAAGAACTTGTGGTATTTACTTACAAAGCAATATCACTCAGCAATGAACTCTATGTCATCAGGCCCTTAGCAGCATAATGAGTGGATTCAGGTATGATGATTCTAACTGAAATAAGTCACACAGAAAAAGAAACATCATAAGATAACAGTAATACACGGAATGTAAACTTGGCTACACAGGAACTGAATTACAGAACAGAACAGAGTCTCAAATTTAGAAAACCAACTTATGCTTGCTTAAAAGGAAAGGTGAGTTGGGGTGCTGCATAAAACCAGAGATTGAAATGAGCACAGATAAATTTCCTTAAGCCAAATATGGAATAGACAAGAGCTACTCCTTGCTCAATGAAATGGACTCAACACCGCATATTAAACGCCTAAGAATGTACCTGACTAGTAAGTATGTTAAAACCTATGCATTGCTATGTCTCCGAAAGAGAATCAAGCATGTGTACAGGGGCATAAACGCAGCAGTGATAGGATTGGAGAGGTTCGGTGAGGAAATGAAGACCCTTTGAAGTCATATTGCATGGTACCCATTCCACGGGTTTCAACTACCCAGGTTTAAAGTATTCTTCCTTCAGCTAAAACATGCATGTGGAACCTAGAGTATGATCAACCATATGATCGGGAGACGTGTTCCAATATGTCTCAGTTTTCGTACCCTGGTACTCGGGTGCAACATTCCAGACGCTTTACTAACACTCTCCCGACTTGGAGAGTCAGTCCCTTTAACCTCCTGTTTGGCCCAGTTTGCAATTTCTGCGGAAGATGAACAGGAATAGCGAGAACCAATGAGAGACTAGCTGGAGGTGTCTGGACGGGCAAATTTAACTCTCATTTCCCACCAGGAAGAGGAAATAACCAAAGGCTCAGCGTGCCGTGCCGGAACCAGATTAGGGCCGGAAGCCATCCTGCGGTGTTGCGGGCAGCTCAAAAGAAAGCGAGTTGAAGAAAGGAGCTCAGGGGCACTGTAATTCACAATCCTGCAGAGTTATAAATGACAGCTATCGTCCAAAAATAGACTGAAGTAAGGCTGCCAAGAGGACTTGAATGCGGGGCAGAATTGCAGGAAACCAATTTCAGGAGGTAGACTGGAATTGCATTGAAAGCATAGGAAAAGAGGCAGAACGTCCACAATGATGCACTTGGCCAAAAAGGGCGTATGCGTTTTTTCCTGAATATATTCAGGAAAAAACGCATACGCCCTTTTTGGCCAACCAAGCAAGCTTGCAAAGGAAATCTGCACTACAATGAAGTCTCACTTCTCCCCGGTCAAAAGGGCCATCTGAAAAAAGTGTAAAATCCAGAAAGGCAGGAAAGGCCATGGAGAACTGGGAGCCCTGTTATGCTGATGGGCGGGATGTAAATTGCCAACAGACACTCGGGAGAAGTGTATGGTGTTTCCTGAAACATCTAAAAAACAAAGCAACAGAGCCTAGGGCACTTCCACTTATGGTCCTATAGCTTAGGGAAATTAAAATCAAAAAGACACAGCCACCCCAAAGTTTGGGACGCCTCTGTTTACAAGAACCTCGTTTACAGTACAAGTTCAACATCGCAGAAAGTGAAAAATGGATAAAGAACTTGTGGTACTTACGTACAATGCAGTATCACTCAGCAATGAAATCTATGCCATCAGGCCCTTAGCAGCATAATGAGTGGATTCAGGTACAATGATTCTAACTGAAATAAGTCACACAGAGAAAGAAACATCATAAGATATCAGTAATACACGGAATGTAAACTTGGCTACACAGGAACTGAATTCCAAAACAGAACAGGGTCTCAAATTTAGAAAACCAACTTATGCTTGCTTAAGCGGAAAGGTGAGTTGGGGTGCTGCATAAAACCAGAGATTGAAATGAGCACAGATAAAGTTCCTTAAGCCAAATATGGAATAGACAAGAGCTACTCCTTGCTCAACGAGATGGACTCAACACCCCATATTAAACGCCTAAGAATGTACCTGACTAGTAAGTATCTTAAAACCTATGGATTGCTATGTCTCCAAAAGAGAATCAAGCGTGTGTACAGGGGCATAAACGCAGCAGTGATAGGATTGGAGAGGTTCGGTGAGCAAATGAAGACCCTTTGAAGTCATATTGCATGGTACCCATTCCGCGGGTCTCAACTCGCCAGGTTTAAGGTATTCTTCCTACAGCTAAAACATGCATGTGGAACCCAGAGTATGATCAACCGTGTGAACGGGAGACGTGTTCAAATATGTCTCAGTTTTCGTACCCTGGTACTCGGGTGCAACATTCCAGACGCTTTACTAACACTCTCCCGACTTGGAGAGTCAGTCCCTTTAACCTGCTGTTTGGCCCAGTTTGCAATTTCTGCGGAAGATGAACAGGAATAGCGAGAACCAATGAGAGACTAGCTGGAGGTGTCTGGACGGGCAAATTTAACTCTCATTTCCCACCAGGAAGAGGAATTAACCAAAGGCTCAGCGTGCCATGCCGTAACCAGATTAGGGCCTGAAACCATCCTGCGGTGTTGCGTCCAGCTCAAAAGTAAGCGAGTTGAAGAAAGGAGCTCAAGGGCACTGTAATTCACAATCCTGCAGAGTTATAAATGACAGCTATCGTCCAAAAATATACTGAAGTAAGGCTGCCAAGAGGACTTGAAAGCGGGGCAGAATTGCAGGAAACCGATTTCAGGAGGTAGACTGGAATTGCATTGAAAGCATAGGAAAAGAGGCAGAACGTCCACAATGATGCACTTGGCCAAAAAGGGCGTATGCATTTTTTCCTGAATATATTCAGGAAAAAACGCATACGCCCTTTTTGGCCAACCAAGCAAGTTTGCAAAGGAAATCTGCACTACAATGAAGTCTCACTTCCCCCCCGGTCAAAAGGGCCATCTGAAAAAATTGTAAAATCCAGAAACCCTGGACAGGCCATGGAGAACTGGGAGCCTTGTTATGCTGATGGGCGGGATGTAAATTGCCAACAGACACTTGGGAGAAGTGTATGGTGTTTCCTGAAACATCTAAAAAACAAAGCAACAGAGCCTAGGGCACTCCCACATATGGTCCTATAGCTTAGGGAAATTAAAATCAAAAAGACACAGCCACCCCAAAGTTTGGGACGCCTCTGTTTACAAGAACCTCGTTTACAGTACAAGTTCAACATCGCAGAAAGTGAAAAATGGATAAAGAAGTTGTGGTATTTACTTACAAAGCAATATCACTCAGCAATGAAATCTATGTCATCAGGCCCTTAGCAGCACAATGAGTGGATTCAGGTATGATGATTCTAACTGAAATAAGTCACACAGAAAAAGAAACATCATAAGATATCAGTAATACACGGAATGCAAACCTGGCTACACAGGAACTGAATTACAGAACAGAACAGTGTCTCAAATTTAGAAAAGCAACTTATGCTTGCTTAAGGGGAAAGGTGAGTTGGGGTGCTCCATAAAACCAGAGATTGAAATGAGCACAGATAAAGTTCCTTAAGCCAAATATGGAATAGACAAGAGCTACTCCTTGCTCAACGAAATGGACTCAACACCGCATATTAAACGCCTAAGAATGTACCTGACTAGTAAGTATCTTAAAACCTATGGATTGCTATGTTTCTGAAAGAGAATCAAGCATGTGTACAGGGGCATAAACGCAGCAGTGATAGAATTGCAGAGGTACGGTGAGCAAATGAAGACCCTTTGAAGTCATATTGCATGGTACCCATTCCACGGGTTTCAACTACCCAGGTTTAAGGTATTCTTCCTTCAGCTAAAACATGCATGTGGAACCTAGAGTATGATCAACCATGTGATCGGGAGACGTGTTCAAATATGTCTCAGTTTTCGTACCCTGGTACTCGGGTGCAACATTCCAGACGCTTTACTAACACTCTCCCCACTTGGAGAGTCAGCGCCTTTAACCTCCTGTTTGGCCCAGTTTGCAATTTCTGCGGAAGATGAACAGGAATAGGGAGAACCAATGAGAGACTAGCTGGAGGTGTCTGGACGGGCAAATTTAACTCTCATTTCCCACCAGAAAGAGGAAATAACCAAAGGCTCAGCGTGCCGTGCGAGAACCAGATTAGGGCCTGAAGCCATCCTGCGGTGTTGCAGCCAGCTCACAAGAAAGCGAGTTGAAGAAAGGAGCTCAGGGGCACTGTAATTCACAAACCTGCAGAGTTATAAATGACAGCTATCGTCCAAAAATATACTGAAGTAAGGCGGCCAAGAGGACTTGAAACCGGGCAGAATTGCAGGAAACCGATTTCAGGAGGTAGACTGGAATTGCATTGAAAGCATAGGAAAAGAGACAGAACGTCCACAATGATGCACTTGGCCAAAAAGGGCGTATGCGTTTTTTCCTGAATATATTCAGGAAAAAACGCATACGCCCTTTTTGGCCAACCAAGCAAGCTTGCAAAGGAAATCTGCACTACAATGAAGTCTCACTTCCCCCTGGTCAAAAGGGCCATCTGAAAAAGGTGTAAAATCCAGAAAGGCAGGACAGGCCATGGAGAACTGGGAGCCTTGTTATGCTGATGGGCGGGATGTAAATTGCCAACAGACACTCGGGAGAAGTGTATGGTGTTTCCTGAAACATCTAAAAAACAAAGCAACAGAGCCTAGGGCACTTCCACTTATGGTCCTATAGCTTAGGGAAATTAAAATCAAAAAGACACAGCCACCCCAAAGTTTGGGACGCCTCTGTTTAAAGAACCTCGTTTACAGTACAAGTTCAACATCACAGAAAGTGAAAAATGGATAAAGAACTTGTGGTATTTACTTACAAAGCAATATCACTCAGCAATGAACTCTATGTCATCAGGCTCTTAGCAGCACAATGAGTGGATTCAGGTATGATGATTCTAACTGAAATAAGTCACACAGAAAAAGAAACATCATAAGATAACAGTAATACACGGAATGTAAACTTGGCTACACAGGAACTGAATTACAGAACATAACAGAGTCTCAAATTTAGAAAACCAACTTATGCTTGCTTAAAAGGAAAGGTGAGTTGGGGTGCTGCATAAAACCAGAGATTGAAATGAGCACAGATAAATTTCCTTAAGCCAAATATGGAATAGACAAGAGCTACTCCTTGCTCAATGAAATGGACTCAACACCGCATATTAAACGCCTAAGAATGTACCTGACTAGTAAGTATCTTAAAACCTATGCATTGCTATGTCTCCGAAAGAGAATCAAGCATGTGTACAGGGGCATAAACGCAGCAGTGATAGGATTGGAGAGGTTCGGTGAGCAAATGAAGACCCTTTGAAGTCATATTGCATGGTACCCATTCCACGGGTTTCAACTACCCAGGTTTAAAGTATTCTTCCTTCAGCTAAAACATGCATGTGGAACCTAGAGTATGATCAACCATATGATCGGGAGACGTGTTCCAATATGTCTCAGTTTTCGTACCCTGGTACTCGGGTGCAACATTCCAGACGCTTTACTAACACTCTCCCCACTTGGAGAGTCAGTCCCTTTAACCTCCTGTTTGGCCCAGTTTGCAATTTCTGCGGAAGATGAACAGGAATAGCGAGAACCAATGAGAGACTAGCTGGAGGTGTCTGGACGGGCAAATTTAACTCTCATTTCCCACCAGGAAGAGGAAATAACCAAAGGCTCAGCGTGCCGTGCCGGAACCAGATTAGGGCCGGAAGCCATCCTGCGGTGTTGCGGGCAGCTCAAAAGAAAGCGAGTTGAAGAAAGGAGCTCAGGGGCACTGTAATTCACAATCCTGCAGAGTTATAAATGACAGCTATCGTCCAAAAATAGACTGAAGTAAGGCTGCCAAGAGGACTTGAATGCGGGGCAGAATTGCAGGAAACCAATTTCAGGAGGTAGACTGGAATTGCATTGAAAGCATAGGAAAAGAGGCAGAACGTCCACAATGATGCACTTGGCCAAAAACGGCGTATGCGTTTTTTCCTGAATATATTCAGGAAAAAACGCATACGCCCTTTTTGGCCAACCAAGCAAGCTTGCAAAGGAAATCTGCAGTACAATGAAGTCTCACTTCCCCCTGGTCAAAAGGGCCATCTGAAAAAAGTGTAAAATCCAGAAAGGCAGGACAGGCCATGGAGAACTGGGAGCCTTGTTATGCTGATGGGCGGGATGTAAATTGCCAACAGACACTCGGGAGAAGTGTATGGTGTTTCCTGAAACATCTAAAAAACAAAGCAACAGAGCCTAGGGCACTTCCACTTATGGTCCTATAGCTTAGGGAAATTAAAATCAAAAAGACACAGTCACCCCAAAGTTTGGGACGCCTCTGTTTACAAGAACCTCGTTTACAGTACAAGTTCAACATCGCAGAAAGTGAAAAATGGATAAAGAAGTTGTGGTATTTACTTACAAAGCAATATCACTCAGCAATGAAATCTATGTCATCAGGCCCTTAGCAGCACAATGAGTGGATTCAGGTATGATGATTCTAACTGAAATAAGTCACACAGAAAAAGAAACATCATAAGATATCAGTAATACACGGAATGCAAACCTGGCTACACAGGAACTGAATTACAGAACAGAACAGTGTCTCAAATTTAGAAAAGCAACTTATGCTTGCTTAAGGGGAAAGGTGAGTTGGGGTGCTCCATAAAACCAGAGATTGAAATGAGCACAGATAAAGTTCCTTAAGCCAAATATGGAATAGACAAGAGCTACTCCTTGCTCAACGAAATGGACTCAACACCGCATATTAAACGCCTAAGAATGTACCTGACTAGTAAGTATCTTAAAACCTATGGATTGCTATGTTTCCGAAAGAGAATCAAGCATGTGTACAGGGGCATAAACGCAGCAGTGATAGAATTGCAGAGGTACGGTGAGCAAATGAAGACCCTTTGAAGTCATATTGCATGGTACCCATTCCACGGGTTTCAACTACCCAGGTTTAAGGTATTCTTCCTTCAGCTAAAACATGCATGTGGAACCTAGAGTATGATCAACCATGTGATCGGGAGACGTGTTCAAATATGTCTCAGTTTTCGTACCCTGGTACTCGGGTGCAACATTCCAGACGCTTTACTAACACTCTCCCGACTTGGAGAGTCAGTCCCTTTAACCTCCTGTTTGGCCCAGTTTGCAATTTCTGCGGAAGATGAACAGGAATAGCGAGAACAAATGAGAGACTAGCTGGAGGTGTCTGGACGGGCAAATTTAACTCTCATTTCCCACCAGGAAGAGGAAATAACCAAAGGCTCAGCGTGCCGTGCCGGAACCAGATTAGGGCCGGAAGCCATCCTGCGGTGTTGTGGCCAGCTCAAAAGAAAGCGAGTTGAAGAAAGGAGCTCAGGGGCACTGTAATTCACAAACCTGCAGAGTTATAAATGACAGCTATCGTCCAAAAATATACTGAAGTAAGGCTGCCAAGAGGACTTGAAAGCGGGGCAGAATTGCAGGAAACCGATTTCAGGAGGTAGACTGGAATTGCATTGAAAGCATAGGAAAAGAGGCAGAACGTCCACAATGATGCACTTGGCCAAAACGGGCGTATGCGTTTTTTCCTAAATATATTCAAGAAAAAACGCATACGCCCTTTTTGGCCAACCAAGCAAGCTTGCAAAGGAAATCTGCACTACAATGAAGTCTCACTTCCCCCCAGTCAAAAGGGCCATCTGAAAAAAGTGTAAAATCCAGAAAGGCAGGACAGGCCATGGAGAACTGGGAGCCTTGTTATGCTGATGGGCGGGATGTAAAT
The DNA here is from genome assembly GCF_951394435.1 of Stenella coeruleoalba. NCBI lineage: Eukaryota > Metazoa > Chordata > Mammalia > Artiodactyla > Delphinidae > Stenella > Stenella coeruleoalba. The sequence goes on from NW_027646069.1 coordinate 302,121, forward strand.
TGCCAACAGACACTCGGGAGAAGTGTATGGTGTTTCCAGAAACATCTAAAAAACAAAGCAACAGAGCCTAGGGCACTTCCACTTATGGTCCTATAGCTTAGGGAAATTAAAATCAAAAAGACACAGCCACCCCAAAGTTTGGGACGGCTCTGTTTACAAGAACCTCATTTACAGTACAAGTTCAATATCACAGAAAGTGAAAAATGGATAAAGAACTTGTGGTACTTACGTACAATGCAGTATCACTCAGCAATGAAATCTATGTCATCAGGCCCGTAGCAGCATAATGAGTGGATTCAGGTATGATGATTCTAACTGAAGTAAGTCACACAGAAAATGAAACATCATAAGATATCACTAATACACGGAATGTAAACTTGGCTACACAGGAACTGAATTCCAAAACAGAACAGGGTCTCAAATTTAGAAACCCAACTTATGCTTGCTTAAGGGGAAAGGTGAGTTGGGGTGCTGCATAAAACCAGAGATTGAAATGAGCACAGATAAAGTTCCTTAAGCCAAATATGGAATAGACAAGAGCTACTCCTTGCTCAACGAAATGGACTCAACACCCCATATTAAACGTCTAAGAATGTACCTGACTAGTAAGTATCTTAAAACCTATGCATTGCTATGTCTCCGAAAGAGAATCAAGCATGTGTACAGGGGCATAAACGCAGCAGTGATAGGATTGGAGAGGTTCGGTGAGCAAATGAAGACCCTTTGAAGTCATATTGCATGGTACCCATTCCACGGTTTTCAACTACCCAAGTTTAAGGTATTCTTCCTTCAGCTAAAACATGCATGTGGAACCTAGAGTATGATCAACCATGTGATCGGGAGACGTGTTCAAATATGTCTCAGTTTTCGTACCCTGGTACTCGGGTGCAACATTCCAGACGCTTTACTAACACTCTCCTGACTTGGAGAGTCAGTCCCTTTAACCTCCTGTTTAACCCAGTTTGCAATTTCTGCGGAAGATGAACAGGAATAGCGAGAACCAATGAGAGACTAGCTGGAGGTGTCTGGACGGGCAAATTTAACTCTCATTTCCCACCAGGAAGAGGAATTAACCAAAGGCTCAGCGTGCCGTGCCGGAACCAGATTAGGGCCTGAAGCCATCCTGCAGTGTTGCGGCCAGCTCACAAGAAAGCGAGTTGAAGGAAGGAGCTCAGGGGCACTGTAATGCACAAAACTGCAGAGTTATAAATGACAGCTATCGTCCAAAAATATACTGAAGTAAGGCTGCCAAGAGGACTTGAAAGCGGGGCAGAATTGCAGGAAATCGATTTCAGGAGGTAGACTGGAATTGCACTGAAAGCATAGGAAAAGAGGCAGAACGTCCACAATGATGCACTTGGCCAAAAAGGCGTATGTGTTTTTTCCTGAATATATTCAGGAAAAAATGCATACGCACTTTTTGGCCAACCAAGCAAGCTTGCAAAGGAAATCTGCACTACAATGAAGTCTCATTTCCACCTGGTCAAAAGGGCCATCTGAAAAAAGTGTAAAATCCATAAAGGTACGACAGGCAATGGAGAACTGGGAGCTTTCTTATGCTGATGGGCAGGATGTAAATTGCCAACAGCCACTATGGAGAAGTGTATGGTGTTTCCTGAAACATCTAAAAAACAAAGCAACAGAGCCTAGGGCACTTCCACTTATGGTCCTATAGCTTAGGGAAATTAAAATCAAAAAGACACAGCCACCCCAAAGTTTGGGACGCCTCTATTTACAAGAACCTCGTTTACAGTACAAGATCAACATCGCAGAAAGTGAAAAATGGATAAAGAAGTTGTGGTATTTACTTACAAAGCAATATCACTCAGCAATGAAATCTATGTCATCAGGCCCTTAGCAGCACAATGGGTGGATTCAGGTATGATGATTGTAACTGAAATAAGTAACACAGAAAAAGAAACATCATAAGATATCAGTAATACATGGAATGTAAACTTGGCTACACAGGAACTGAATTACAGAACAGAACAGGGTCTCAAATTTAGAAAAGCAACTTATGCTTGCTTAAGGGTAAAGGTGAGTTGGGGTGCTGCATAAAACCAGAGATTGAAATGAGCACAGATAAAGTTCCTTAAGCCAAATATGGAATAGACAAGAGCTACTCCTTGCTCAACGAAATGGACTCAACACCCCATATTAAACGCCTAAGAATGTACCTGACTAGTAAGTATCTTAAAACCTATGCATTGCTATGTCTCCGAAAGAGAATCAAGCATGTGTACAGGGGCATAAACGCAGCAGTGATAGGATTGGAGAGGTTCGGTGAGCAAATGAAGACCCTTTGAAGTCACATTGCATGGTACCCATTCCTCGGGTCTCAACTACCCAGGTTTAAGGTATTCTTCCTTCAGCTAAAACATGCATGTGGAACCTAGAGTATGATCAACCATGCGATCGGGAGACGTGTTCAAATATGTCTCAGTTTTCGTACCCTGGTACTCGGGTGCAACATTCCAGACGCTTCACTAACACTCTCCCGACTTGGAGAGTCAGTCCCTTTAACCTCCTGTTTGGCCCAGTTTGCAATTTCTGCGGAAGATGAACAGGAATAGCGAGAACCAATGACAGACTAGCTGGAGGTGTCTGGACGGGCAAATTTAACTCTCATTTCCCACCAGGAAGAGGAATTAACCAAAGGCTCAGCGTGCCGTGCCGGAACCAGATTAGGGCCTGAAGCCATCCTGCGGTGTTGCGGCCAGCTCAAAAGATAGCGAGTTGAAGAAAGGAGCTCAGGGGCACCGTAATTCACAAACCTGCAGAGTTATAAATGACAGCTATCGTCCAAAAATATACTGAAGTAAGGCTGCCAAGAGGACTTGAAATCGGGGCAGAATTGCAGGAAACCAATTTCAGGAGGTAGACTGGAATTGCATTGAAAGCATAGGAAAAGAGGAAGAACGTCCACAATGATGCACTTGGCCAAAAAGGGCGTATGCGTTTTTTCCTGAATATATTCAGGAAAAAACGCATACGCCCTTTTTGGCCAACCAAGCAAGCTTGCAAAGGAAATCTGCACTACAATGAAGTCTCACTTCCCCCCGGTCAAAAGGGCCATCTGAAAAAAGTGTAAAATCCAGAAAGGCAGGACAGGCCATGGAGAACTGGGAGCCTTGTTATGCGAATGGGCGGGATGTAAATTGCCAACAGACACTCGGGAGAAGTGTATGGTGTTTCCTGAAACATCTAAAAAACAAAGCAACAGAGCCTAGGGCACTTCCACTTATGGTCCTATAGCTTAGGGAAATTAAAATCAAAAAGACACAGCCACCCCAAGTTTGGACGCCTCTGTTTACAAGAACCTCGTTTACAGTACAAGTTCAACATCGCAGAAAGTGAAAAATGGATAAAGAAGTTGTGGTATTTACTTACAAAGCAATATCACTCAGCAATGAAAACTATGTCATCAGGCCCTTAGCTGCACAATGAGTGGATTCAGGTATGATGATTCTAACTGAAATAAGTAACACAGAAAAAGAAACATCATAAGATATCAGTAATACATGGAATGTAAACTTGGCTACACAGGAACTGAATTACAGAACAGAACAGGGTCTCAAATTTAGAAAAGCAACTTATGCTTGCTTAAGGGTAAAGGTGAGTTGGGGTGCTGCATAAAACCAGAGATTGAAATGAGCACAGATAAAGTTCCTTAAGCCAAATATGGAATAGACAAGAGCTACTCCTTGCTCAACGAAATGCACTCAACACCGCATATTAAACGCCTAAGAATGTACCTGACTAGTAAGTATCTTAAAACGTATGGATTGCTATGTCTCCGAAAGAGAATCAAGCGTGTGTACAGGGGCATAAATGCAGCAGTGATATGATTGGAGAGATTCGGTGAGCAAATGAAGACCCTTTGCAGTCATATTGCATGGTACCCATTCCACGGGTTTCAACTACTCAGGTTTAAGGTATTCTTCCTTCAGCTAATACATGCATGTGGAACCTAGAGTATGATCAACCATGTGATCGGGAGACGTGTTCAAATATGTCTCAGTTTTCATACCCTGGTACTCGTGTGCAATATTCCAGACGCTTTACTAACACTCTCCCCACTTGGAGAGTCAGCGCCTTTAACCTCCTGTTTGGCCCAGTTTGCAATTTCTGCGGAAGATGAACAGGAATAGCGAGAACCAATGAGAGACCAGCTGGAGGTGTCTGGACGGGCAAATTCAACTCTCATTTCCCACCAGGAAGAGGAATTAACCAAAGGCTCAGCGTGCGGTGCCGGAACCAGATTAGGGCCTGAAGCCATCCTGCGGTGTTGCGGCCAGCTCACAAGAAAGCGAGTTGAAGAAAGGAGCTCAGGGGCACTGTAATGCACAAACCTGCAGAGTTATAAATGACAGCTATCGTCCAAAAATATACTGAAGTAAGGCTGCCAAGAGGACTTGAAAGCGGGGCAGAATTGCAGAAAACCGATTTCAGGAGGTAGACTGGAATTGCATTGAAAGCATAGGAAAAGAGGCAGAACGTCCACAATGATGCACTTGGCCAAAAAGGGCGTATGTGTTTTTTCCTGAATATATTCAGGAAAAAACGCATATGCCGTTTTTGGCCAACCAAGCAAACTTGCAAAGGAAATCTGCAGTACAATTAAGTCTCACTTCCCCCCGGTCAAAAGGGCCATCTGAAAAAAGTGTAAAATCCAGAAAGGCAGGACAGGCCATGGAGAACTGGGAGCCTTGTTATGCTGATGGGCGGGATGTAAATTGCCAACAGACACTCGGGAGAAGTGTATGGTGTTTCCTGAAACATCTAAAAAACAAAGCAACAGAGCCAAGGGCACTTCCACTTATGGTCCTATAGCTTAGGGAAATTAAAATCAAAAAGACACAGCCACTCAAAAGTTTGAGTCGCCTCTGTTTACAAGAACCTCGTTTACCGTACAAGTTCAATATCACAGAAAGTGAAAAATGGATAAAGAACTTGTGGTACTTACGTACAATGCAGTATCACTCAGCAATGAAATCTATGTCATCAGGCCCGTAGCAGCATAATGAGTGGATTCAGGTACGATGATTCTAACTGAAATAAGTCACACAGAAAAAGAAACATCATAAGATATCACTAATACACGGAATGTAAACTTGACTACACAGGAACTGAATTCCAAAACAGAACAGGGTCTCAAATTTAGAAAACCAACTTATGCTTGCTTAAGGGGAAAGGTGAGTTGGGGTGCTGCATAAAACCAGAGATTGAAATGAGCACAGATAAAGTTCCTTAAGCCAAATATGGAATAGACAAGAGCTACTCCTTGCTCAACGAAATGGACTCAACACCCCATATTAAACGCCTAAGAATGTACCTGACTAGTAAGTATCTTAAAACCTATGGATTGCTATGTCTCCAAAAGAGAATCAAGCGTGTGTACAGGGTCATAAACGCAGCAGTGATAGGATTGGAGAGGTTCGGTGAGCAAATGAAGACCCTTTGAAGTCATATTGCATGGTACCCATTCCACGGGTCTCAACTCTCCAGGTTTAAGGTATTCTTCCTTCAGCTAAAACATGCATGTGGAACACAGAGTATGATCAACCATGTGAACGGGAGACGTGTTCAAATATGTCTCAGTTTTCCTCCCCTGGTACTCGGGTGCAACATTCCAGACGCTTTACTAACACTCTCCCCACTTCGAGAGTCAGAGCCTTTAAACTCCTGTTTGGCTCAGTTTGCAATTTCTGCGGAAGATGAACAGGAATAGGGAGAACCAATGAGAGAATAGGTGGAGGTGTCTGGACCTGCAAATTTAACTCTCATTTCCCACCAGGAAGAGGAAATAACCAAAGGCTCAGCGTGCCGTGCCGGAACCAGATTAGGGCCTGAAGCCATCCTGCGGTGTTGCGGGCAGCTCAAAAGAAAGCGAGTTGAAGAAAGGAGCTCAGGGGCACTGTAATTTACAATCCTGCAGAGTTATAAATGACAGCTATCGTCCAAAAATATACTGAAGTAAGGCTGCCAAGACGACTTGAAAGCGGGGCAGAATTGCAGGAAACCGATTTCAGGAGGTAGACTGGAATTGCATGGAAAGCATAGGAAAAGAGGCAGAATGTCCACAATGATGCACTTGGCCAAAAAGGGCGTATGCGTTTTTTCCTGAATATATTCAGGAAAAAACGCATACGCCCTTTTTGGCCAACCAAGCAAGCTTGCAAAGGAAATCTGCACTACAATGAAGTCTCACTTCCCCCCGTCAAAAGGGCCATCTGAAAAAAGTGTAAAATCCAGAAAGGCAGCACAGGCCATGGAGAACTGGGAGCCTTGTTATGCTGATGGGCGGGATGTAAATTGCCAACAGACACTCGGGAGAAGTGTATGGTGTTTCCTGAAACATCTAAAAAACAAAGCAACAGAGCCTAGGGCACTTCCACTTATGGTCCTATATCTTAGGAAAATTAAAATCAAAAAGACACAGCCACCCCAAAGTTTGGAACGGCTCTGTTTACAAGAACCTCGTTTACAGTACAAGTTCAACATCGCAGAAAGTGAAAAATGGATAAAGAACTTGTGGTATTTACTTACAAAGCAATATCACTCAGCAATGAAATCTATGTCATCAGGCCCTTAGCAGCACAATGAGTGCATTCAGGTATGATGATTCTAACTGAAATAAGTCACACAGAAAAAGAAACATCATAACATATCAGTAATACACGGAATGTAAACTTGGCTACACAGGAACTGAATGACAGAACAGAACAGGGTCTCAAATGTAGAAAACCAACTTATGCTTGCTTACGTGTAAAGGTGAGTTGGGGTGCTGCATAAAACCAGAGATTGAAATGAGCACAGATAAAGTTCCTTAAGCCAAATATGGAATAGACAAGAGCTACTCCTTGCTCAACGAAATGGACTCAACACCGCATATTAAACGCCTAAGAATGTACCTGACTAGTAAGTATCTTAAAACCTATGGATTGCTATGTCTCCGAAAGAGAATCAAGCATGTGTACAGGGGCATAAACGCAGCAGTGATAGGATTGGAGAGGTTCGGTGAGAAAATGAAGACCCTTTGAAGTCATATTGCATGGTACCCATTCCACGGGTTTCAACTACCCAGGTTTAAGATATTCTTCCTTCAGCTAAAACATGCATGTGGAACCTAGAGTATGATCAACCATGTGATCGGGAGACGTGTTCAGATATGTCTCAGTTTTTGTACCCTGTTACTCAGGTGCAACATTCCAGACGCTTTACTAACACTCTCCGGACTTGGAGAGTCAGTCCCTTTAAACTCCTGTTTGGCCCAGTTTGCAATTTCTGCGGAAGATGAACAGGAATAGCGAGAACCAATGAGAGACTAGCTGGAGGTGTCTGGACGGGCAAATTTAACTCTCATTTCCCACCAGGAAGAGGAAATAACCAAAGGCTCAGCGTGCCGTGCCGGAACCAGATTAGGGCCTGAAGCCATCCTGCGGTGTTGCGGCCAGCTCACAAGAAAGCGAGTTGAAGAAAGGAGCTCAGGGGCACTGTAATTCACAAACCTGCAGAGTTATAAATGACAGCTATCGTCCAAAAATATACTGAAGTAAGGCTGCCAAGACGACTTGAAAGCGGGGCAGAATTGCAGGAAACCGATTTCAGGAGGTAAACTGGAATTGCATTGAAAGCATAGGAAAAGAGGCAGAACGTCCACAATGATGCACTTGGCCAAAAAGGGCGTATGCGTTTTTTCCTGAATATATTCAGGAAAAAACGCATACGCCCTTTTTGGCCAACCAAGCAAGCTTGCAAAGGAAATATGCACTACATTGAAGTCTCACTTCCCCCCGGTCAAAAGGGCCATCTGAAAAAAGTGTAAAATCCAGAAAGGCAGGACAGGCCATGGAGAACTGGGAGCCTTGTTATGCTGATGGGCGGGATGTAAATTGCCAACAGACACTCGGGAGAAGTGTATGGTGTTTACTGAAACATCTAAAAAACAAAGCAACAGAGCCTAGGGCACTTCCACTTATGGTCCTATAGCTTAGGGAAATTAAAATCAAAAAGACACAGCCACCCCAAAGTTTGGGACGCCTCTGTTTACAAGAACCTCGTTTACAGTACAAGTTCAACATCGCAGAAAGTGAAAAATGGATAAAGAAGTTGTGGTATTTACTTACAAAGCAATATCACTCAGCAATGAAATCTATGTCATCAGGCCCTTAGCAACACAATGAGTGGATTCAGCTACGATGATTCTAACTGAAATAAGTCACACAGAAAAAGAAACATCATAAGATATCAGTAATACACGGAATGTAAACTTGCCTACACAGGAACTGAATTCCAAAACAGAACAGGGTCTCAAATTTAGAAAACCAACTTATGCTTGCTTAAGGGGAAAGGTGAGTTGGGGTGCTGCATAAAACCAGAGATTGAAATGAGCACAGATAAAGTTCCTTAAGCCAAATATGGAATAGACAAGAGCTACTCCTTGCTCAACGAAATGGACTCAACACCCCATATTAAATGCCTAAGAATGTACCTGACTAGTAAGTATCTTAAAACCTATGGATTGCTATGTCTCCGAAAGAGAATCAAGCGTGTGTACAGGGGCATAAACGCAGCAGTGATAGGATTGGAGAGGTTCGGTGAGCAAATGAAGACCCTTTGAAGTCATATTGCATGGTACCCATGACACGGGTTTCAACTACCCAGGTTTAAGGTATTCTTCCTTCAGCTAAAACATGCATGTGGAACCCAGAGTATGATCAACCGTGTGAAAGGGAGACGTGTTCAAATATGTCTCAGTTTTCCTCCCCTGGTACTCGGGTGCAACATTCCAGACGCTTTACTAACACTCTCCCCACTTGGAGAGTCAGCGCCTTTAACCTCCTGTTTGGCCCAGTTTGCAATTTCTGCGGAAGATGAACAGGAATAGGGAGAACCAATGAGAGACTAGCTGGAGGTGTCTGGACGGGCAAATTTAACTCTCATTTCCCACCAGGAAGAGGAAATAACCAAAGGCTCAGCGTGCCGTGCCAGAACCAGATTAGGGCCTGAAGCCATCCTGCGGTGTTGCAGCCAGCTCACAAGAAAGCGAGTTGAAGAAAGGAGCTCAGGGGCACTGTAATGCACAAACCTGCAGAGTTATAAATGACAGCTATCGTCCAAAAATATACTGAAGTAAGGCGGCCAAGAGGACTTGAAACCGGGCAGAATTGCAGGAAACCGATTTCAGGAGGTAGACTGGAATTGCATTGAAAGCATAGGAAAAGAGGTAGAACGTCCACAATGATGCACTTGGCCAAAAAGGGCGTATGCGTTTTTTCCTGAACATATTCAGGAAAAAACGCATACACCCTTTTTGGCCAACCAAGCAAGCTTGCAAAGGAAATCTGCACTACAATGAAGTCTCACTTCCCCCTGGTCAAAAGGGCCATCTGAAAAAGGTGTAAAATCCAGAAAGGCAGGACAGGCCATGGAGAACTGGGAGCCTTGTTATGCTGATGGGCGGGATGTAAATTGCCAACAGACACTCGGGAGAAGTGTATGGTGTTTCCTGAAACATCTAAAAAACAAAGCAACAGAGCCTAGGGCACTTCCACTTATGGTCCTATAGCTTAGGGAAATTAAAATCAAAAAGACACAGCCACCCCAAAGTTTGGGACGCCTCTGTTTAAAGAACCTCGTTTACAGTACAAGTTCAACATCACAGAAAGTGAAAAATGGATAAAGAACTTGTGGTATTTACTTACAAAGCAATATCACTCAGCAATGAATTCTATGTCATCAGGCCCTTAGCAGCACAATGAGTGGATTCAGGTATGATGATTGTAACTGAAATAAGTCACAGAAAAAGAAACATCATAAGATATCAGTAATACACGGAATGTAAACTTGGCTACACAGGAACTGAATTACAGAACAGAACAGAGTCTCAAATTTAGAAAACCAACTTATGCTTGCTTAAAAGGAAAGGTGAGTTGGGGTGCTGCATAAAACCAGAGATTGAAATGAGCACAGATAAATTTCCTTAAGCCAAATATGGAATAGACAAGAGCTACTCCTTGCTCAACGAAATGGACTCAACACCCCATATTAAACGCCTAAGAATGTACCTGACTAGTAAGTATCTTAAAACCTATGGATTGCTATGTCTCCGAAAGAGAATCAAGCATGTGTACAGGGGCATAAATGCAGCAGTGAAAGGATTGGAGAGGTTCGGTGAGCAAATGAAGACCCTTTGAAGTCATATTGCATGGTACCCATTCTACGGGTTTCAACTACCCAGGTTTAAAGTATTCTACCTTCAGCTAAAACATGCATGTGGAACCTAGAGTATGATCAACCAGGTGATCGGGAGACGTGTTCCAATATGTCTCAGTTTTCGTACCCTGGTACTCAGGTGCAACATTCCAGACGCTTCACTAACACTCTCCCGACTTGGAGAGTCAGTCCCTTTAACCTCCTGTTTGTCCCAGTTTGCAATTTCTGCGGAAGATGAACAGGAATAGCGAGAACCAATGAGAGACTAGCTGCAGGTGTCTGGACGCACAAATTTAACTCTCATTTCCCACCAGGAAGAGGAAATAACCAAAGGCTCAGCGTGCCATGCTGGAACCAGATTAGGGCCTGAAGCCATCCTGCGGTGTTGCGTCCAGCTCAAAAGAAAGCGAGTTGAAGAAAGGAGCTCAGGGGCACTGTAATTCACAATCCTGCAGAGGTATAAATGACAGCTATCGTCCAAAAATATACTGAAGTAAGGCTGCCAAGAGGACTTGAAAGCGGGGCAGAATTGCAGGAAACCGATTTCAGGAGGTAGACTGGAATTGCATTGAAAGCATAGGAAAAGACACAGAACGTCCACAATGATGCACTTGGCCAAAAAGGGCGTATGCGTTTTTTCCTGAATATATTCAGGAAAAAACGCATACGCCCTTTTTGGCCAACCAAGCAAGCTTGCAAAGGAAATCTGCACTACAATGAAGTCTCACTTCCCCCCGGTCAAAAGGGCCATCTGAAAAAAATGTAAAATCCAGAAAGGCTGGACAGGCCATGGAGAACTGGGAGCCTTGTTATGCTGATGGGCGGGATGTAAATTGCCAACAGACACTCCGGAAAAATGTATGGTGTTTCCTGAAACATCTAAAAAACAAAGCAACTGAGCCTAGGGCACTTCCACTTATGGTCCTATAGCTTAGGGAAATTAAAATCAAAAAGACACAGCCACCCCAAAGTTTGGGACACCTCTGTTTACAAGAACCTCGTTTACCGTACAAGTTCAACATCGAAGAAAGTGAAAAATGGATAAAGAAGTTTTGGTATTTACTTACAAAGCAATATCACTCAGCAATGAAATCTATGTCATCAGGCCCTTAGCAGCACAATGAGTGGATTCAGGTATGATGATTCTAACTGAAATAAGTCACACAGAAAAAGAAACATCATAAGATATCAGTAATACACGGAATGTAAACTTGGCTACACAGGAACTGAATGACAGAACAGAACAGGGTCTCAAATGTAGAAAACCAACTTATGCTTGCTTACGGGTAAAGGTGAGTTGGGGTGCTGCATAAAACCAGAGATTGAAATGAGCACAGGTAAAGTTCCTTAAGCCAAATATGGAATAGACAAGAGCTACTCCTTGCTCAACGAAATGGACTCAACACCGCATATTAAACGCCGAAGAATGTACCTGACTAGTAAGTATCTTAAAACCTATGGATTGCTATGTCTCCGAAAGAGAATCAAGCATGTGTAAAGGGGCATAAACGCAGCTGTGATAGGATTGGAGAGGTTCGGTGAGCAAATGAAGACCCTTTGAAGTCATATTGCATGGTACCCATTCCACGGGTTTCAACTACCCAGGTTTAAGGTATTCTTCCTTCAGCTAAAACATGCATGTGGAACCTAGAGTATGATCAACCATGTGATCGGGAGACGTGTTCAGATATGTCTCAGTTTTCCTCCCCTGGTACTCGGGTGCAACATTCCAGACGCTTTACTAACACTCTCCGGACTTGGAGAGTCAGTCCCTTTAAACTCCTGTTTGGCCCAGTTTGCAATTTCTGCGGAAGATGAACAGGAATAGGGAGAACCAATGAGAGACTAGCTGGAGGTGTCTGGACGGGCAAATTTAACTCTCATTTCCCACCAGGAAGAGGAAATAACCAAAGGCTCAGCGTGCCGTGCCGGAACCAGATTAGGGTCTGAAGCCATCCTGCGGTATTGCGGCCAGGTCACAAGAAAGCGAGTTGAAGAAAGGAGCTCAGGGACACTGTAATTCACAAACCTGCAGAGTTATAAATGACAGCTATCGTCCAAAAATATACTGAAGTAAGGCTGTCAAGAGGACTTGAAAGCGGGGCAGAATTGCAGGAAACCGATTTCAGGAGGTAGACTGGAATTGCATTGAAAGCATAGGAAAAGAGGCAGAACGTCCACAATGATGCACTTGGCCAAAAAGGGCGTATGCGTTTTTTCCTGAATATATTCAGGAAAAAACGCATACGCCCTTTTTAGCCAACCAAGCAAGCTTGCAAAGGAAATCTGCACTACAATGAAGTCTCACTTCACACCTGTTAAAAGGGACATCTGAAAAAAGTGTAAAATCCAGAAAGGCAGGACAGGCCATGGAGAACTAGGAGCCTTGTTATGCTGATGGGCGTGATGTAAATTGCCAACAGACACTCCGGAGAAGTGTATGGTGTTTCCTGAAATATCTAAAAAACAAAGCAACAGAGCCTAGGGCACTTCCACTTATGGTCCTATAGCTTAGGGAAATTAAAATCAAAAAGACACAGCCACCCCAAAGTTTGGGACGCCTCTGTTTACAAGAACCTCGTTTACAGTACAAGATCAACATCGCAGAAAGTGAAAAATGGATAAAGAAGTTGTGGTATTTACTTACAAAGCAATATCACTCAGGAATGAAATCTATGTCATCAGTCCCTTAGCAGCACAGTGAGTGGATTCAGGTATGATGATTCTAACTGAAGTAAGTCACACAGAAAAAGAAACATCATAAGATATCAGTAATACACGGAATGAAACTTGGCTACACAGGAACTGAATTCCAAAACAGAACAGGGTCTCAAATTTAGAAAACCAACTTATGCTTGCTTAAGGGGAAAGGTGAGTTGGGGTGCTGCATAAAACCAGAGATTGAAATGAGCACAGATAAAGTTCCTTAAGCCAAATATGGAATAGACAAGAGCTACTCCTTGCTCAACGAAATGGACTCAACACCCCATATTAAATGCCTAAGAATGTACCTGACTAGTAAGTATCTTAAAACCTATGGATTGCTATGTCTCCGAAAGAGAATCAAGCGTGTGTACAGGGGCATAAACGCAGCAGTGATAGGATTGGAGAGGTTCGGTGAGCAAATGAAGACCCTTTGAAGTCATATTGCATGGTACCCATTCCACGGGTTACAACTACCCAGGTTTAAGGTATTCTTCCTTCAGCTAAAACATGCATGTGGAACCTAGAGTATGATCAACCATGTGATCGGGAGACGTGTTCAAATATGTCTCAGTTTTCATACCCTGGTACTCGGGTGCAACATTCCAGACGCTTTACTAACACTCTCCTGACTTGGAGAGTCAGTCCCTTTAACCTCCTCTTTGACCCAGTTTGCAATTTCTGCGGAAGATGAACAGGAATATCGAGAACCATGAGAGACTAGCTGGAGGTGTCTGGACGGGCAAATTTAACTCTCATTTCCCACCAGGAAGAGGAATTAACCAAAGGCTCAGCGTGCCATGCCGGAACCAGATTAGGTCCTGAAGCCATCCTGCGGTGTTGCAGCCAGGTCACAAGAAAGCGAGTTGAAGAAAGGAGCTCAGGGGCACTGTAATTCACAAACCTGCAGAGTTATAAATGACAGCTATCGTCCAAAAATATACTGAAGTAAGGCTGTCAAGAGGACTTGAAAGCGGGGCAGAATTGCAGGAAACCGATTTCAGGAGGTAGACTGGAATTGCATTGAAAGCATAGGAAAAGAGGCAGAACGTCCACAATGATGCACTTGGCCATAAAGGGCGTATGGGTTTTTTCCTGAATATATTCAGGAAAAAACGCATACGCACTTTTTAGCCAACCAAGCAAGCTTGCAAAGGAAATCTGCACTACAATGAAGTCTTACTTCACCCCTGTCAAAAGGGACATCTGAAAAAAGTGTAAAATCCAGAAAGGCAGGACAGGCCATGGAGAACTAGGAGCCTTGTTATGCTGATGGGCGTGATGTAAATTGCCAACAGACACTCCGGAGAAGTGTATGGTGTTTCCTGAAATATCTAAAAAACAAAGCAACAGAGCCTAGGGCACTTCCACTTATGGTCCTATAGCTTAGGGAAATTAAAATCAAAAAGACACAGCCACCCCAAAGTTTGGGACGCCTCTGTTTACAAGAACCTCGTTTACAGTACAAGATCAACATCGCAGAAAGTGAAAAATGGATAAAGAAGTTGTGGTATTTACTTACAAAGCAATATCACTCAGCAATGAAATCTATGTCATCAGTCCCTTAGCAGCACAGTGAGTGGATTCAGGTATGATGATTCTAACTGAAGTAAGTCACACAGAAAAAGAAACATCATAAGATATCAGTAATACACGGAATGAAACTTGGCTACACAGGAACTGAATTCCAAAACAGAACAGGGTCTCAAATTTAGAAAACCAACTTATGCTTGCTTAAGGGGAAAGGTGAGTTGGGGTGCTGCATAAAACCAGAGATTGAAATGAGCACAGATAAAGTTCCTTAAGCCAAATATGGAATAGACAAGAGCTACTCCTTGCTCAACGAAATGGACTCAACACCCCATATTAAATGCCTAAGAATGTACCTGACTAGTAAGTATCTTAAAACCTATGGATTGCTATGTCTCCGAAAGAGAATCAAGCGTGTGTACAGGGGCATAAACGCAGCAGTGATAGGATTGGAGAGGTTCGGTGAGCAAATGAAGACCCTTTGAAGTCATATTGCATGGTACCCATTCCACGGGTTTCAACTACTCAGGTTTAAGGTATTCTTCCTTCAGCTAATACATGCATGTGGAACCTAGAGTATGATCAACCATGTGATCGGGAGACGTGTTCAAATATGTCTCAGTTTTCATACCCTGGTACTCGTGTGCAACATTCCAGACGCTTTACTAACACTCTCCCCACTTGGAGAGTCAGTCCCTTTAACCTCCTGTTTGGCCCAGTTTGCAATTTCTGCGGAAGATGAACAGGAATAGCGAGAACCAATGAGAGACTAGCTGGAGGTGTCTGGACGGGCAAATTTAACTCTCATTTCCCACCAGGAAGAGGAATTAACCAAAGGCTCAGCGTGCCGTGCCGGAACCAGATTAGGGCCTGAAGCCATCCTGCGGTGTTGCGGCCAGCTCACAAGAAAGCGAGTTGAAGAAAGGAGCTCAGGGGCACTGTAATGCACAAACCTGCAGAGTTACAAATGACAGCTATCGTCCAAAAATATACTGAAGTAAGGCTGCCAAGAGGACTTGAAAGCGGGGCAGAATTGCAGGAAACCGATTTCAGGAGGTAGACTGGAATTGCATTGAAAGCATAGGAAAAGAGGCAGAACGTCCACAATGATGCACTTGGCCAAAAAGGGCGTATGCGTTTTTTCCTGAATATATTCAGGAAAAAACGCATACACCCTTTTTGGCCAACCAAGCAAGCTTGCAAAGGAAATCTGCACTACAATGAAGTCTCACTTCCCCCCGATCAAAAGGGCCATCTGAAAAAAGTGTAAAATCCAGAAAGGCAGGACAGGCCATGGAGAACTGGGAGCCTTGTTATGCTGATGGGCGGGATGTAAATTGTCAACAGACACTCGGGAGAAGTGTATGGTGTTTACTGAAACATCTAAAAAACAAAGCAACAGAGCCTAGGGCACTTCCACTTATGGCCCTATAGCTTAGGGAAATTAAAATCAAAAAGACACAGCCACCCCAAAGTTTGGAACGCCTCTGTTTACAAGAACCTCGTTTACAGTACAAGTTCAACATCGCAGAAAGTGAAAAATGGATAAAGAAGTTGTGGTATTTACTTACAAAGCAATATCACTCAGCAATGAAATCTATGTCATCAGGCCCTTAGCAGCACAATGAGTGGATTCAGGTATGATGATTGTAACTGAAATAAGTAACACAGAAAAAGAAACATCATAAGATATCAGTAATACACGGAATGTAAACTTGGCTACACAGGAACTGAATTCCAAAACAGAACAGGGTCTCAAATTTAGAAAAGCAACTTATGCTTGCTTAAGGGTAAAGGTGAGTTGGGGTGCTGCATAAAACCAGAGATTGAAATGAGCACAGATAAAGTTCCTTAAGCCAAATATGGAATAGACAAGAGGTACTCCTTGCTCAATGAAATGGACTCAACACCGCATATTAAACGCCTAAGAATGTACCTGACTAGTAAGTATCTTAAAACCTATGGATTGCTATGTCTCCGAAAGAGAATCAAGCGTGTGTACAGGGGCATAAATGCAGCAGTGATATGATTGGAGAGATTCGGTGAGCAAATGAAGACCCTTTGGAGTCATATTGCATGGTACCCATTCCACGGGTTTCAACTACTCAGGTTTAAGGTATTCTTCCTTCAGGTAATACATGCATGTGGAACCTAGAGTATGATCAACCATGTGATCGGGAGACGTGTTCAAATATGTCTCAGTTTTCATATCCTGGTACTCGTGTGCAATATTCCAGACGCTTTACTAACACTCTCCCGACTTGGAGAGTCAGCGCCTTTAACCTCCTGTTTGGCCCAGTTTGCAATTTCTGCGGAAGATGAACAGGAATAGCGAGAACCAATGAGAGACCAGCTGGAGGTGTCTGGACGGGCAAATTTAACTCTCATTTCCCACCAGGAAGAGGAATTAACCAAAGGCTCAGCGTGCCGTGCCGGAACCAGATTAGGGCCTGAAGCCATCCTGCGGTGTTGCGGCCAGCTCACAAGAAAGCGAGTTGAAGAAAGGAGCTCAGGGGCACTGTAATGCACAAACCTGCAGAGTTACAAATGACAGCTATCGTCCAAAAATATACTGAAGTAAGGCTGCCAAGAGGACTTGAAAGCAGGGCAGAATTGCAGGAAACCGATTTCAGGTGGTAGACTGGAATTGCATTGAAAGCATAGGAAAAGAGGCAGAACGTCCACAATGATGCACTTGGCCAAAAAGGGCGTATGCGTTTTTTCCTGAATATATTCAGGAAAAAACGCATACGCCCTTTTTGGCCAACCAAGCAAGCTTGCAAAGGAAATCTGCACTACAATGAAGTCTCACTTCCCCCCGTCAAAAGGGCCATCTGAAAAAAGTGTAAAATCCAGAAAGGCAGCACAGGCCATGGAGAACTGGAAGCCTTGTTATGCTGATGGGCGGGATGTAAATTGCCAACAGACACTCGGGAGAAGTGTATGGTGTTTCCTGAAACATCTAAAAAACAAAGCAACAGAGCCTAGGGCACTTCCACTTAAGGTCCTATAGTTTAGGGAAATTAAAATCAAAAAGACACAGCCACCCCAATGTTTGGAACGGCTCTGTTTACAAGAACCTCGTTTACAGTACAAGTTCAACATCGCAGAAAGTGAAAAATGGATAAAGAAGTTGTGGTATTTACTTACAAAGCAATATCACTCAGCAATGAAATCTATGTCATCAGGCCCTTAGCAGCACAATGAGTGGATTCAGCTATGATGATTCTAACTGAAATAAGTCACAAAGAAAAAGAAACATCATAATATATCAGTAATATACGGAATGTAAACTTGGCTACACAGGAAGTGAATTACAGAACAGAACAGGGTCTCAAATTTAGAAAACCAACTTATGCTTGCTTAAGGGGAAAGGTGAGTTGGGGTGCTGCATAAAACCAGAGATTGAAATGAGCACAGATAAAGTTCCTTAAGCCAAATATGGAATAGACAAGAGCTACTCCTTGCTCAACGAAATGGACTCAACACCCCATATTAAACGCCTAAGAATGTACCTGACTAGTAAGTATCTTAAAACCTATGGATTGCTATGTCTCCAAAAGAGAATCAAGCATGTGTACAGGGGCATAAACACAGCAGTGACAGGATTGGAGAGGTTCGGTGAGCAAATGAAGACCCTTTGAAATCATATTGCATGGTACCCATTCCACGGGTTTCAACTAGCAGGTTTAAGGTATTCTTCCTTCAGCTAAAACATGCATGTGGAACCTAGAGTATGATGAACCGTGTGATCGGGAGACGTGTTCAAATATGTCTCAGTTTTCGTACCCTGGTACTCGTGTGCAACATTCTAGACGATTTACTAACACTCTCCCGATTTGGAGAGTCAGTCCCTTTAACCTCCTGTTTGGCCCAGTTTGCAATTTCTGCGGAAGATGAACAGGAATAGCGAGAACCAATGAGAGACTAGCTGGAGGTGTCTGGACGGGCAAATTTAACTCTCATTTCCCACCAGGAAGAGGAAATAACCAAAGGCTCAGCGTGCCATGCCGGAACCAGATTAGGGCCTGAAGCCATCCTGCGGTGTTGCAGCCAGGTCACAAGAAAGCGAGTTGAAGAAAGGAGCTCAGGGTCACTGTAATTCACAAACCTGCAGAGTTATAAATGACAGCTATCGTCCAAAAATATACTGAAGTAAGGCTGCCAAGAGGACTTGAAAGCGGGGCAGAATTGCAGGAAACCAATTTCAGGAGGTAGACTGGAATTGCATTGAAAGCATAGGAAAAGAGGCAGAACGTCCACAATGATGCACTTGGCCAAAAAGGGCGTATGCGTTTTTTCCTGAATATATTCAGGAAAAAACGCATTCGCCCTTTTTGGCCAACCAAGCAAACTTGCAAAGGAAATCTGCACTACAATGAAGTCTCACTTCCCGCCGGTCAAAAGGGCCATCTGAAAAAAGTGTAAAATCCAGAAAGGCAGGACAGACCATGGAGAACTGGGAGCCTTGTTATGCTGATGGGCGGGATGTAAATTGCCAACAGACACTCCGGAGAAGTGTATGGTGTTTCCTGAAACATCTAAAAAACAAAGCAACAGAGCCTAGGGCACTTCCACTTATGGTCCTATAGCTTAGGGAAATTAAAATCAAAAAGACACAGCCACCCCAAAGTTTGGGACGCCTCTGTTTACAAGAACCTCGTTTACAGTACAAGTTCAACATCGCAGAAAGTGAAAAATGGATAAAGAAGTTGTGGTATTTACTTACAAAGCAATATCACTCAGCAATGAAATATATGTCATCAGGCCCGTAGCAGCATAATGAGTGGATTCAGGTATGATGATTCTAACTGAAGTAAGTCACACAGAAAATGAAACATCATAAGATATCACTAATACACGGAATGTAAACTTGGCTACACAGGAACTGAATTCCAAAACAGAACAGGGTCTCAAATTTAGAAAACCAACTTATGCTTGCTTAAGGGGAAAGGTGAGTTGGGGTGCTGCATAAAACCAGAGATTGAAATGAGCACAGATAAAGTTCCTTAAGCCAAATATGGAATAGACAAGAGCTACTCCTTGCTCAACGAAATGGACTCAACACCCCATATTAAACGCCTAAGAATGTACCTGAATAGTAAGTATCTTAAAACCTATGCATTGCTATGTCTCCAAAAGAGAATCAAGCATGTGTACAGGGGCATAAACGCAGCAGTGATAGGATTGGAGAGGTTCGGTAAGCAAATGAAGACCCTTTGAAGTCATATTGCATGGTACCCATTCCACGGGTCTCAACTACCCAGGTTTAAGGTATTCTTCCTTCAGCTAAAACATGCATGCGGAACCTAGAGTATGATCAACCATGTGATCGGGAGACGTGTTCAAATATGCCTCAGTTTTCGTACCCTGGTACTCGGGTGCAACATTCCAGACGCTTCACTAACACTCTCCCGACTTGGAGAGTCAGTCCCTTTAACCTCATGTTTGGCCCAGTTTGCAATTTCTGCGGAAGATGAACAGGAATAGCGAGAACCAATGAGAGACTAGCTGGAGGTGTCTGGACGGGCAAATTTAACTCTCATTTCCCACCAGGAAGAGGAATTAACCAAAAGCTCAGCGTGCCGTGCCGGAACCAGATTAGGGCCTGAAGCCATCCTGCGGTGTTGCGGCAGGCTCAAAAGATAGCGAGTTGAAGAAAGGAGCTCAGGGGCACCGAAATTCACAAACCTGCAGAGTTATAAATGACAGCTATCGTCCAAAAATATACTGAAGTAAGGCTGCCAAGAGGACTTGAATGCGGGGCAGAATTGCAGGAAACCGATTTCAGGAGGTAGACTGGAATTGCATTGAAAGCATAGGAAAAGAGGCAGAACGTCCACAATGATGCACTTGGCCAAAAAGGGCGTATGCGTTTTTTCCTGAATATATTCAGGAAAAAGCGCATACGCCCTTTTTGGCCAACCAAGCAAGCTTGCAAAGGAAATCTGCACTACAATGAAGTCTCACTTCCCCCCGGTCAAAAGGGCGATCTGAAAAAAGTGTAAAATCCAGAAAGGAAGGACAGGCCATGGAGAACTGGGAGCCTTGTTATGCTGATGGGCGGGATGTAAATTGTCAACAGACACTCGGGAGAAGTGTATGGTGTTTCCTGAAACATCTAAAAAACAAAGAAACAGAGCCTAGGGCACTTCCACTTATGGCCCTATAGCTTAGGGAAATTAAAATCAAAAAGACACAGCCACCCCAAACTTTGGAACGCCTCTGTTTACAAGAACCTCGTTTACAGTACAAGATCAACATCGCAGAAAGTGAAAAATGGATAAAGAAGTTGTGGTATTTACTTACAAAGCAATATCACTCAGCAATGAAATCTATGTCATCAGGCCCTTAGCAGCACAATGAGTGGATTCAGGTATGATGATTCTAACTGAAGTAAGTCACACAGAAAAACAAACATCATAAGATATCAGTAATACATGGAATGTAAACTTGGCTACACAGGAACTGAATTACAGAACAGAACAGGGTCTCAAATTTAGAAAAGCAACTTATGCTTGCTTAAGGGTAAAGGTGAGTTGGGGTGCTGCATAAAACCAGAGATTGAAATGAGCACAGATAAAGTTCCTTAAGCCAAATATGGAATAGACAAGAGCTACTCCTTGCTCAACGAAATGGACTCAACACCGCATATTAAACGCCTAAGAATGTACCTGACTAGTAAGTATCTTAAAACCTATGGATTGCTATGTCTCCGAAAGAGAATCAAGCGTGTGTACAGGGGCATAAATGCAGCAGTGATATGATTGGAGAGATTCGGTGAGCAAATGAAGACCCTTTGGAGTCATATTGCATGGTACCCATTCCACGGGTTTCAACTACTCAGGTTTAAGGTATTCTTCCTTCAGCTAATACATGCATGTGGAACCTAGAGTATGATCAACCATGTGATCGGGAGACGTGTTCAAATATGTCTCAGTTTTCATACCCTGGTATTCGTGTGCAACATTCCAGACGCTGTACTAACACTCTCCCCACTTGGAGAGTCAGCGCCTTTAACCTCCTGTTTGGCCCAGTTTGCAATTTCTGCGGAAGATGAACAGGAATAGCGAGAACCAATGAGAGACTAGCTGGAGGTGTCTGGACGGGCAAATTTAACTCTCATTTCCCACCAGGAAGAGGAATTAACCAAAGGCTCAGTGTGCCGTGCCGGAACCAGATTAGGGCCTGAAGCCATCCTGCGGTGTTGCGGCCAGCTCACAAGAAAGCGAGTTGAAGAAAGGAGCTCAGGGGCACTGTAATGCACAAACCTGCAGAGTTATAAATGACAGCTATCGTCCAAAAATATACTGAAGTAAGGCTGCCAAGAGGACTTGAAAGCGGGGCAGAATTGCAGGAAACCGATTTCAGGAGGTAGACTGGAATTGCATTGAAAGCATAGGAAAAGAGGCAGAACGTCCACAATGATGCACTTGGCCAAAAAGGGCGTATGCGTTTTTTCCTGAATATATTCAGGAAAAAACGCATACGCCCTTTTTGGCCAACCAAGCAAGCTTGCAAAGGAAATCTGCACTACAATGAAGTCTCACTTCCCCCCGGTCAAAAGGGCCATCTGAAAAAAGTGTAAAATCCAGAAAGGCAGGACAGGCCATGGAGAACTGGGAGCCTTGTTATGCTGATGGGCGGGATGTAAATTGTCAACAGACACTTGGGAGAAGTGTATGGTGTTTCGTGAAACATCTAAAAAACAAAGCAACAGAGCCTAGGGCACTTCCACTTATGGCCCTATAGCTTAGGGAAATTAAAATCAAAAAGACACAGCCACCCCAAAGTTTGGGACGCCTCTGTTTACAAGAACCTCGTTTACAGTACAAGATCAACATCGCAGAAAGTGAAAAATGGATAAAGAAGTTGTGGTATTTACTTACAAAGCAATATCACTCAGCAATGAAATCTATGTCATCAGGCACTTAGCAGCACAATGAGTGGATTCAGGTATGATGATTCTAACTGAAGTAAGTCACACAGAAAAATAAACATCATAAGATATCAGTAATACACGGAATGAAACTTGGCTACACAGGAACTGAATTCCAAAAGAGAACAGGGTCTCATATTTAGAAAACCAACTTATGCTTGCTTAAGGGGAAAGGTGAGTTGGGGTGCTGCATAAAACCAGAGATTGAAATGAGCACAGATAAAGTTCCTTAAGCCAAATATGGAATAGACAAGAGCTACTCCTTGCTCAACGAAATGGACTCAACACCCCATATTAAACGCCTAAGAATGTACCTGACTAGTAAGTATCTTAAAACCTATGCATTGCTATGTCTCCGAAAGAGAATCAAGCATGTGTACAGGGGCATAAACGCAGCAGTGATAGGATTGGAGAGGTTCGGTAAGCAAATGAAGACCCTTTGAAGTCATATTGCATGGTACCCATTCCACGGGTCTCAACTACCCAGGTTTAAGGTATTCTTCCTTCAGCTAAAACATGCATGCGGAACCTAGAGTATGATCAACCATGTGATCGGGAGATGTGTTCAAATATGTCTCAGTTTTCGTACCCTGGTACTCGGGTGCAACATTCCAGACGCTTCACTAACACTCTCCCGACTTGGAGAGTCAGTCCCTTTAACCTCCTTTTTGGCCCAGTTTGCAATTTCTGCGGAAGATGAACAGGAATAGCGAGAACCAATGAGAGACTAGCTGGAGGTGTCTGGACGGGCAAATTTAACTCTCATTTCCCACCAGGAAGAGGAATTAACCAAAGGCTCAGCGTGCCGTGCCGGAACCAGATTAGGGCCTGAAGCCATCCTGCGGTGTTGCGGCCAGCTCAAAAGAAAGCGAGTTGAAGAAAGGAGCTCAGGGGCACTGTAATTCACAAACCTGCAGAGTTATAAATGACAGCTATCGTCCAAAAATAGACTGAAGTAAGGCTGCCAAGAGGACTTGAATGCGGGGCAGAATTGCAGGAAACCGATTTCAGGAGGTACACTGGAATTGCATTGAAAGCATAGGAAAAGAGGCAGAACGTCCACAATGATGCACTTGGCCAAAAAGGGCGTATGCGTTTTTTCCTGAATATATTCAGGAAAAAACGCATACGCACTTTTTGGCCAACCAAGCAAGCTTGCAAAGGAAATCTGCACTACAATGAAGTCTCACTTCCCCCCGGTCAAAAGGGCCATCTGAAAAAAGTGTAAAATCCAGAAAGGCAGGACAGGCCATGGAGAACTGGGAGCCTTGTTATGCTGATGGGCGGGATGTAAATTGTCAACAGACACTCGGGAGAACTGTATGGTGTTTCCTGAAACATCTAAGAAACAAAGCAACAGAGCCTAGGGCACTTCCACTTATGGCCCTATAGCTTAGGGAAATTAAAATCAAAAAGACACAGCCACCCCAAAGTTTGGAACGCCTCTGTTTACAAGAACCTCGTTTACAGTACAAGATCAACATCGCAGAAAGTGAAAAATGGATAAAGAAGTTGTGGTATTTACTTACAAAGCAATATCACTCAGCAATGAAATCTATGTCATCAGGCCCTTAGCAGCACAATGAGTGGATTCAGGTATGATGATTCTAACTGAAGTAAGTCACACAGAAAAAGAAACATCATAAGATATCAGTAATACATGGAATGTAAACTTGGCTACACAGGAACTGAATTACAGAACAGAACAGGGTCTCAAATTTAGAAAAGCAACTTATGCTTGCTTAAGGGTAAAGGTGAGTTGGGGTGCTGCATAAAACCAGAGATTGAAATGAGCACAGATAAAGTTCCTTAAGCCAAATATGGAATAGACAAGAGCTACTCCTTGCTCAACGAAATGGACTCAACACCGCATATTAAACGCCTAAGAATGTACCTGACTAGTAAGTATCTTAAAACCTATGGATTGCTATGTCTCCGAAAGAGAATCAAGCGTGTGTACAGGGGCATAAATGCAGCAGTGATATGATTGGAGAGATTCGGTGAGCAAATGAAGACCCTTTGGAGTCATATTGCATGGTACCCATTCCACGGGTTTCAACTAGTCAGGTTTAAGGTATTCTTCCTTTAGCTAATACATGCATGTGGAACCTAGAGTATGATCAACCATGTGATCGGGAGACGTGTTCAAATATGTCTCAGTTTTCATACGCTGGTACTCGTGTGCAACATTCCAGACGCTTTACTAACACTCTCCCGACTTGGAGAGTCAGCGCCTTTAACCTCCTGTTTGGCCCAGTTTGCAATTTCTGCGGAAGATGAACAGGAATAGCGAGAACCAATGAGAGACTAGCTGGAGGTGTCTGGACGGGCAAATTTAACTCTCATTTCCCACCAGGAAGAGGAATTAACCAAAGGCTCAGCATGCCGGGCCGGAACCAGATTAGGGCCTGAAGCCATCCTGCGGTGTTGCGGCCAGCTCACAAGAAAGCGAGTTGAAGAAAGGAGCTCAGGGGCACTGTAATGCACAAACCTGCAGAGTTATAAATGACAGCTATCGTCCAAAAATAGACTGAAGTAAGGCTGCCAAGAGGACTTGAAAGCGGGGCAGAATTGCAGGAAACCGATTTCAGGAGGTAGACTGGAATTGCATTGAAAGCATAGGAAAAGAGGCAGAACGTCCACAATGATGCACTTGGCCAAAAAGGGCGTATGCGTTTTTTCCTGAATATATTCAGGAAAAAACGCATACGCCCTTTTTGGCCAACCAAGCAAGCTTGCAAAGGAAATCTGCACTACAATGAGTCTCAATTCCCCCCGGTCAAACAGGCCATCTGAAAAAAGTGTAAAATCCAGAAAGGCAGGACAGGCCATGGAGAACTGGGAGCCTTGTTATGCTGATGGGCGGGATGTAAATTGCCAACAGACACTCCGGAGAAGTGTATGGTGTTTCCTGAAACATCTAAAAAACAAAGCAACAGAGCCTAGGTCACTTCCACTTATGGTCCTATAGCTTAGGGAAAATAAAATCAAAAAGACACAGCCACCCCAAGGTTTGGGACGCCTCTGTTTACAAGAACCTCGTTTACAGTACAAGTTCAACATTGCAGAAAGTGAAAAATGGGTAAAGAAGTTATGGTATTTACTTACAAAGCAATATCACTCAGCAATGAAATCTATGTCATCAGGCCCTTAGCCGCACAATGAGTGGATTCAGGTATGATGATTCTAACTGAAATAAGTCACACAGAAAAAGAAACATCATAAGATATCAGTAATAAACGGAATGAAAACTTGGCTACACAGGAACTGAATTCCAAAACAGAACAGGGTCTCAAATTTAGAAAACCAACTTATGCTTGCTTAAGGGGAAAGGTGAGTTGGGGTGCTGCATAAAACCAGAGATTGAAATGAGCACAGATAAAGTTCCTTAAGCCAAATATGGAATAGACAAGAGCTACTCCTTGCTCAACGAAATGGACTCAACACCGCATATTAAACGCCTAAGAATGTACCTGACTAGTAAGTATCTTAAAACCTATGGATTGCTATGTCTCCGAAAGAGAATCAAGCGAGTCTACAGGGGCATAAACGCAGCAGTGATAGGATTGGAGAGGTTCGGTGAGCAAATGAAGACCCTTTGAAGTCATATTGCATGGTACCCATTCCACGGGTCTCAACTCTCCAGGTTTAAGGTATTCTTCCTTCAGCTAAAACATGCATGTGGAACCCAGAGTATGATCAACCATGTGATCGGGAGACGTGTTCAAATATGTCTCAGTTTTCGTACCCTGGTACTCGGGTGCAACATTCCAGACGCTTTACTAACACTCTCCCGACTTGGAAAGTCCATCCCTTTAACCTCTTGTTGGGCCCAGTTTGCAATTTCTGCGGAAGATGAACAGGAATAGCGAGAACCAATGAGAGACTAGCTGGAGGTGTCTGGACGGGCAAATTTAACTCTCATTTCCCACCAGGAAGAGGAAATAACCAAAGGCTCAGCGTGCCATGCCGGAACAAGATTAGGGCCTGAAGCCATCCTGCGGTGTTGCGGCCAGCTCACAAGAAAGCAAGTTGAAGAAAGGAGCTCAGGGGCACTGTAATTCACAAACCTGCAGAGTTATAAATGACAGCTATCGTCCAAAAATATACTGAAGTAAGGCTGCCAAGAGGACTTGAAAGTGGGGCAGAATTGCAGGAAACCGATTTCAGGAGGTAGACTGGAATTGCATTGAAAGCATAGGAAAAGAGGCAGAACGTCCACAATGATGCACTTTGCCAAAAAGGGCGTATGCGTTTTTTCCTGAATATATTCAGGAAAAAACGCATATGCCCTTTTTGGCCAACCAAGCAAGCTTGCAAAGGAAATCTGCACTACAATGAAGTCTCACTTCCCCCCGGTCAAAAGGGCCATCTGAAAAAAGTGTAACATCCAGAAACGCAGGACAGGCCATGGAGAACTGGGAGCCTTGTTATGCTGATGGGCGGGATGTAAATTGCCAACAGAACCTCGGGAGAAGTGTATGGTGTTTCCTGAAACATCTAAAAAACAAAGCAACAGAGTCTAGGGCACTTCCACTTATGGTCCTATAGCTTAGAGAAATTAAAATCAAAAAGACACAGCCACCCCAAAGTTTGGGATGCCTCTGTTTACAAGAACCTCGTTTACCGTACAAGTTCAGTATCATAGAAAGTGAACAATGGATAAAGAACTTGTGGTACTTACGTACAATGCAGTATCACTCAGCAATGAAATCTATGTCATCAGGCCCGTAGCAGCATAATGAGTGGATTCAGGTACGATGATTCTAACTGAAATAAGTCACACAGAAAAAGAAACATCATAAGATATCAGTAATACACGGAATGTAAACTTGGCTACACAGGAAGTGAATTACAGAACACAACAGGGTCTCAAATTTAGAAAACCAACTTATGCTTGCTTAAGGGGAAAGGTGAGTTGGGGTGCTGCATAAAACCAGAGATTGAAATGAGCACAGATAAAGTTCCTTAAGCCAAATATGGAATAGACAAGAGCTACTCCTTGCTCAACGAAATGGACTCAACACCCCATATTAAACGCCTAAGAATGTACCTGACTAGTAAGTATCTTAAAACCTATGGATTGCTATGTCTCCGAAAGAGATACAAGCGTGTGTACAGGGGCATAAACGCAGCAGTGATAGGATTGGAGAGGTTCGGTGAGCAAATGAAGACCCTTTGAAGTCATATTGCATGGTACCCATTCCACGGGTCTCAACTCTCCAGGTTTAAGGTATTCTTCCTTCAGCTAAAACATGCATGTGGAACCTAGAGTATGATCAACCATGTGATCGGGAGACGTGTTCAAATATGTCTCAGTTTTCGTACCCTGGTACTCGGGTGCAACATTCCAGACCCTTTACTAACACTCTCCCAACTTGGAAGTCAGCGCCTTTAACCTCCACTTTGGCGCAGTTTGCAATTTCTGCGGAAGATGAACAGGAATAGGGAGAACCAATGAGAGACTAGCTGGAGGTGTCTGGACGGGCAAATTTAACTCTCATTTCCCACCAGGAAGAGGAAATAACCAAAGGCTCAGCGTGCCATGCCGGAACCAGATTATGGCCTGAAGCCATCCTGCGGTGTTGCGGCCATCTCACAAGAAAGCAAGTTGAAGAAAGGAGCTCAGGGGCACTGTAATTCACAAAACTGCAGAGTTATAAATGACAGCTATCGTCCAAAAATATACTGAAGTAAGGCTGCCAAGAGGACTTGAAAGCGGGTCAGAATTGCAGGAAACCGATTTCAGGAGGAAGACTGGAATTGCATTGAAAGCATAGGAAAAGAGGCAGAACGTCCACAATGATGCACTTGGCCAAAAAGGGCGTATGCGTTTTTTCCTGAATATATTCAGGAGAAAACGCATACGCCCTTTTTGGCCAACCAAGCAAACTTGCAAAGGAAATCTGCACTACAATGAAGTCTCACTTCCCCCCGGTCAAAAGGTCCATCTGATAAAAGTGTAAAATCCAGAAAGGCAGGACAGGCCATGGAGAACTGGGAGCCTTGTTATGCTGATGGGCGGGATGTAAATTGCCAACAGACACTCGGGAGAAGTGTATGGTGTTTCCTGAAACATCTAAAAAACAAAACAACAGAGCCTAGGGCACTTCCACTTATGGTCCTATAGCTTAGGGAAATTAAAATCAAAAAGACACAGCCACCCCAAAGTTTGGAACGGCTCTGTTTACAAGAACCTCGTTTAAAGTAGAAGTTCAACATCGCAGAAAGTGAAAAATGGATAAAGTACTTGTGGTATTTACTTACAAAGCAATATCACTCAGCAATGAAATCTATGTCATCAGGCCCTTAGCAGCACAATGAGTGGATTCAGGTATGATGATTCTAACTGAAATAAGTCACACAGAAAAAGAAACATCATAAGATATCAGTAATACACGGAATGTAAACTTGGCTACACAGGAAGTGAATTACAGAACAGAACAGGGTCTCAAATTTAGAAAACCAACTTATGCTTGCTTAAGGGGAAAGGTGAGTTGGGGTGCTGCATAAAACCAGAGATTGAAATGAGCACAGATAAAGTTCCTTAAGCCAAATATGGAATAGACAAGAGCTACTCCTTGCTCAACGAAATGGACTCAACACCCCATATTAAACGCCTAAGAATGTACCTGACTAGTAAGTATCTTAAAACCTATGGATTGCTATGTCTCCGAAAGAGAATCAAGCATGTGTACAGGGGCATAAATGTAGCAGTGATAGGATTGGAGAGGTTCGGTGAGCAAATGAAGAGCCTTTGAAGTCATATTGCATGGTACCCATTCCACGGGTCTCAACTCTCCAGGTTTAAGGTATTCTTCCTTCAGCTAAAACATGCATGTGGAACCCAGAGTATGATCAACCGTGTGAACGGGAGACGTGTTCCAATATGTCTCAGGTTTCCTCCCCTGGTACTCGGGTACAACATTCCAGACGCTTTACTAACACTCTCCCCACTTGGAGAGTCAGTCCCTTTAACCTCCTGTTTGGCCCAGTTTGCAATTTCTGCGGAAGATGAACAGGAATAGGGAGAACCAATGAGAGACTAGCTGGAGGTGTCTGGACGGGCAAATTTAACTCTCATTTCCCACCAGGAAGAGGAAATAATCAAAGGCTCAGCGTGCCGTGCCGGAACCAGATTAGGGCCTGAAGCCATCCTGCGGTGTTGCGGCCAGCTCACAAGAAAGCGAGTTGAAGAAAGGAGCTCAGGGGCACTGTAATTCAGAAACCTGCAGAGTTATAAATGACAGCTATCGTCCAAAAATATACTGAAGTAAGGCTGCCAAGAGGACTTGAAAGCGGGGCAGAATTGCAGGAAACCGATTTCAGGAGGTAGACTGGAATTGCATTGAAAGCATACGAAAAGAGGCAGAGCGTCCACAATGATGCACTTGGCCAAAAAGGGCGTATGCGTTTTTTCCTGAATATATACAGGAAAAAACACATACGCTCTTTTTGGCCAACCAAGCAAATTTGCAAAGGAAATCTGCACTACAATGAAGTCTCACTTCCCCCTGGTCAAAAGGGCCATCTGAAAAAAGTGTAAAATCCAGAAAGGCAGGACAGGCCATGGAGAACTGGGAGCCTTGTTATGCTGATGGGCGGGATGTAAATTGCCAACAGACACTCGGGAGAAGTGTATGGTGTTTCCTGAAACATCTAAAAAACAAAGCAACAGAGCCTAGGGCACTTCCACTTATGGTCCTGTAGTTTAGGGAAATTAAAATCAAAAAGACACAGCGACCCCAAAGTTTGGGACGCCTCTGTTTACAAGAACCTCGTTTACAGTACAAGTTCAATATCGCAGAAAGTGAAAAATGGATAACGAAGTGTTGCTATTTACGTATAATGCAATATCACTCAGCAATGAAATCTATGTCATCAGGCCCATAGCAGCACAATGAGTGGATTCAGGTACCGTGATTCTAACTGAAATAAGTCACACAGAAAAAGAAACATCATAAGATATCAGTAATACACGGAATGTGAACTTGGCTACACATGAACTGAATTACAGAGCAGAACAGGGTCTCAAGTTTAGAAAACCAACTTCTGCTTGATTAAGGGGAAAGGTGAGTTGGGGTGCTGCATAAAACCAGAGATTGAAATGAGCACAGATAAAGTTCCTTAAGCCAAATATGGAATAGACAAGAGCTACTCCTTGCTCAACGATATGGACTCAACACCAAATATTAAACGCCTAAGAATGTACCTGACTAGTAAGTATCTTAAAACCTATGGATTGCTATGTCTCCAAAAGAGAATCAAGCGTGTGTACAGGGGCATAAACGCAGCAGTGATAGGATTGGAGAGGTTCGGTGAGCAAATGAAGACCCTTTGAAGTCATATTGCATGGTACCCATTCCACGGGACTCAACTCTCCAGGTTTAAGGTATTCTTCCTTCAGCTAAAACATGCATGTGGAACCTAGAGTATGATCAACCGTATGAACGGGAACCGTGTTCAAATATGTTTCAGTTTTCCTCCCCTGGTACTCGGGTGCAACATTCCAGACACTTTACTTACACTCTCCCGACTTGGAGAGTCTGTTCCTTTAACCTCCTGTTTGCCCCAGATTGCAATTTCTGCGGAAGATGAACAGGAAGAGCGAGAACCAATGAGAGACTAGCTGGAGGTGTCTAGACGGGCAAATTTAACTCTCATTTCCCACCAGGAAGAGGAATTAACCAAAGGCTCAGCGTGCCGTGCCGGAACCAGATTAGGGCCTGAAGCCATCCTGCGGTGTTGCGGCCAGGTGACAGGAAAGCGAGTTGAAGAAAGGAGCTCAGGGGCACTGTAATTCACAAACCTGCAGAGTTATAAATGACAGCTATCGTCCAAAAATATACTGAAGTAAGGCTGCCAAGAGGACTTGAAAGCGGGGCAGAATTGCAGGAAACCGATTTCAGGAGGTAGACTGGAATTGCATTGAAAGCATAGGAAAAGAGGCAGAACGTCCACAATGATGCACTTGGCCAAAAAGGGCGTATGCGTTTTTTCCTGAATATATTCAGGAAAAAACGCATACGCCCTTTTTGGCCAACCAAGCAAGCTTGCAAAGGAAATCTGCACTACAATGAAGTCTCACTTCCCCCTGGTCAAAAGGGACATCTGAAAAAGTGTAAAATCCAGAAAGGCAGGACAGGCCATGGAGAACTGGGAGCCTTGTAATGCTGATGGGCGGGATGTAAATTGCCAACAGACACTCGGGAGAAGTGTATGGTGTTTCCTGAAACATCTAAAAAACAAAGCAACAGAGCCTAGGGCACTTCCACTTATGGTCCTATAGCTTAGGGAAATTAAAATCAAAAAGACACAGCCACCCCAAAGTTTGGGACGCCTCTGTTTACAAGAACCTCGTTTACCGTACAAGTTCAATATCACAGAAAGTGAAAAATGGATAAAGAACTTGTGGTATTTACTTAAAAAGCAATATCACTCAGCAATGAAATCTATGTCATCAGGCCCTTAGCAGCACAATGAGTGGATTCAGCTATGATGATTCTAACTGAAATAAGTCACAAAGAAAAAGAAACATCATAAGATATCAGTAATACACGGAATGTAAACTTGGCTACACAGGAACTGCATTAGAGAACAGAACAGGGTCTCAAATTTAGAAAACCAACTTATGCTTGCTTAAGGGGAAAGGTGAGTTGGGGTGCTGCATAAAACCAGAGATTGAAATGAGCACAGATAAAGTTCCTTAAGCCAAATATGGAATAGACAAGAGCTACTCCTTGCTCAACGAAATGGACTCAACACCCCATATTAAACGCCTAAGAATGTACCTGACTAGTAAGTATCTTAAAACCTATGGATTGCTATGTCTCCGAAAGAGAATCAAGCGTGTGTACAGGGGCATAAACGCAGCAGTGATAGGATTGGAGAGGTTCGGTGAGCAAATGAAGAGCCTTTGAGGTCATATTGCATGGTACCCATTACATGGGTCTCAACTCTCCAGCTTTAAGGTATTCTTCCTTCAGCTAAAACATACATGTGGAAACCAGAGTATGATCAACCGTGTGAACGGGAGACGTGTTCAAATATGTCTCAGTTTTCCTCCCCTGGTACTCGGGTGCAACATTCCAGATGCTTTACTAACACTCTCCCCACTTGGAGAGTCAGCGCCTTTAACCTCCTGTTTGGCCCAGTTTGCAATTTCTGCGGAAGATGAACAGGAATAGGGAGAACCAATGAGAGACTAGCTGGAGGTGTCTGGACGGGCAAATTTAACTCTCATTTCCCATCAGGAAGAGGAAATAACCAAAGGCTCAGCGTACCGTGCCGGAACCAGATTAGGGCCTGAAGCCATCTTGCGGTGTTGCGGCCAGCTCAAAAGAAAGGGAGTTGAAGAAAGGAGCTCAGGGGCACTGTAATTCACAAACCTGCAGAGTTATAAATGACAGCTATCGTCCAAAAATATACTGAAGTAAGGCTGCCAAGAGGACTTGAAAGCGGGGCAGAATTGCAGGAAACCAATTTCAGGAGGTAGACTGGAATTGCATTGAAAGCATAGGAAAAGAGGCAGAACGTCCACAATGATGCACTTGGCCAAAAAGGGCGTATGCGTTTTTTCCTGAATATATTCAGGAAAAAACGCATACGCCCTTTTTGGCCAACCAAGCAAGCTTGCAAAGGAAATCTGCACTACAATGAAGTCTCACTTCCCCCCGGTCAAAAGGGCCATCTGAAAAAAGTGTAAAATCCAGAAAGGCAGGACAGGCCATGGAGAACTGGGAGCCTTGTTATGCTGATGGGCGGGATGTAAATTGCCAACAGACACTCGGGAGAAGTGTATGGTGTTTCCTGAAACATCTAAAAAACAAAGCAACAGAGCCTAGGGCACTTCCACTTATGGTCCTATAGCTTAGGGAAATTAAAATCGAAAAGACACAGCCAGCCCAAAGTTTGGGACGCCTCTGTTTACAAGAACCTCGTTTACAGTACAAGTTCAACATCGTAGAAAGTGAAAAATGGATAAAGAACTTGTGGTACTTACGTACAATGCAGTATCACTCAGCAATGAAATCTATGTCATCAGGCCCGTAGCAGCATAATGAGTGGATTCAGGTACGATGATTCTAACGGAAATAAGTCACACAGAAAAAGAAACATCATAAGATATCACTAATACACGGAATGTAAACTTGGCTACACAGGAACTGAATTCCAAAACAGAACAGGGTCTCAAATTTAGAAAACCAACTTATGCTTGCTTAAGGGGAAAGGTGAGTTGGGGTGCTGCATAAAACCAGAGATTGAAATGAGCACAGATAAAGTTCCTTAAGCCAAATAGACAAGAGCTACTCCTTGCTCAACGAAATGGACTCAACACCGCATATTAAACGCCTAAGAATGTACCTGACTAGTAAGTATCTTAAAACCTATGGATTGCTATGTCTCCGAAAGAGAATCAAGCATGTGTACAGGGGCATAAACGCAGCAGTGATAGGATTGGAGAGGTTCGGTGAGCAAATGAAGACCCTTTGAAGCCATATTGCATGGTACCCATTCCACGGGTTTCAACTACCCAGGTTTAAGGTATTCTTCCTTCAGCTAAAACATGCATGTGAAACCCAGAGTATGATCAACCATGTGATCGGGAGACGTGTTCTAATATGTCTCAGTTTTCGTACCCTGGTACTCGGGTGCAACATTCCAGACGCTTTACTAACACTCTCCCGACTTGGAGAGTCAGTCCCTTTAACCTCCTGTTTGGCCCAGTTTCCAATTTCTGCGGAAGATGAACAGGAATAGTGAGAACCAATGAGAGACTAGCTGGAGGTGTCTGGACGGGCAAATTTAACTCTCATTTCCCACCACGAAGAGGAAATAACCAAAGGCTCAGCGTGCCGTGCCGGAACCAGATTAGGGCCTGAAGCCATCCTGCGGTGTTGCGGCCAGCTCACAAGAAAGCGAGTTGAAGAAAGGACCTCAGGGGCACTGTAATTCACAAACCTGCAGAGTTATAAATGACAGTTATCGTCCAAAAATATACTGAAGTAAGGCTGCCAAGAGGACTTGAAAGCGGGGCAGAATTGCAGGAAACCGATTTCAGGAGGTAGACTGGAATTGCATTGAAAGCATAGGAAAAGAGGCAGAACGTCCACAATGATGCACTTGGCCAAAAAGGGCGTATGCGTTTTTTCCTGAATATATTCAGGAAAAAACGCATACGCCCTTTTTGGCCAACAAAGCAAGCTTGCAAAGGAAATCTGCACTACAATGAAGTCTCACTTCCCCCCGGTCAAAAGGGCCATCTGAAAAAAGTGTAAAATCCAGAAAGGCAGGACAGGCCATGGAGAACTGGGAGCCTTGTTATGCTGATGGGCGGGATGTAAATTGCCAACAGACACTCAGGAGAAGTGTATGGTGTTTCCTGAAACATCTAAAAAACAAAGCAACAGAGCCTAGGGCACTTCCACTTATGGTCCTATAGCTTAGGGAAATTAAATTCAAAAAGACACAGCAACCCCAAAGTTTGGGACGCCTCTGTTTACAAGAACCTCGTTTACCGTACAAGTTCAATATCACAGAAAGTGAAAAATGGATAAAGAACTTGTGGTACTTACGTACAATGCAGTATCACTCAGCAATGAAATCTATGTCATCAGGCCCGTAGCAGCATAATGAATGGATTCAGGTACGATGATTCTAACTAAAATAAGTCACACAGAAAAAGAAACATCATAAGATATCACTAATACACGGAATGTAAACTTGGCTACACAGGAACTGAATTCCAAAACAGAACAGGGTCTCAAATTTAGAAAACCAACTTATGCTACCTTAAGGGGAAAGGTGAGTTGGGGTGCTGCATAAAACCAGAGATTGAAATGAGCACAGATAAAGTTCCTTAAGCCAAATATGGAATAGACAAGAGCTACTCCTTGCTCAACGAAATGGACTCAACACCGCATATTAAACGCCTAAGAATGTACCTGACTAGTAAGTATCTTAAAACCTATGGATTGCTATGTGTCCGAAAGAGAATCAAGCATGTGTACAGGGTCATAAATGCAACAGTGATAGGATTGGAGAGGTTGGGTGAGCAAATGAAGACCCCTTGAAGTCATATTGCATGGTACCCATTCCAGGGGTTTCAACTACCCAGGTTTAAGGTATTCTTCCTTCAGCTAAAACATGCATGTGGAACCTAGAGTATGATCAACCATGGGATCGGGAGACGCGTTCAAATATGTCTCAGTTTTCCTCCCCTGGTACTCGGGTGCAACATTCCAGATGCTTTACTAACACTCTCCCCACTTGGAGAGTCAGCGCCTTTAACCTCCTGTTTGGCCCAGTTTGCAATTTCTGCGGAAGATGAACAGGAATAGGGATAACCAATGAGAGACTAGCTGGAGGTGTCTGGACGGGCAAATTTAACTCTCATTTCCCACCACGAAGAGGAAATAACCAAAGGCTCAGCGTGCCATGCCGGAACCAGATTAGGGCCTGAAGCCATCCTGCGGTGTTGCGGCCAGGTCACAAGAAAGCGAGTTGAAGAAAGGAGCTCAGGGGCACTGTAATTCACAAACCTGCAAAGTTATAAATGACAGCTATCGTCCAAAAATATACTGAAGTAAGTCTGCCAAGGGGACTTGAAAGCGGGGCAGAATTGCAGGAAACTGATTTCAGGAGGTAGACTGGAATTGCATTGAAAGCATAGGAAAAGAGGCAGAACGTCCACAATGATGCACTTGGCCAAAAAGGGCGTATGCGTTTTTTCCTGAATATATTCAGGAAAAAACGAATACGCCCTTTTTGGCCAACCAAGCAAGCTTGCAAAGGAAATCTGCACTACAATGAAGTCTCACTTCCCCCCGGTCAAAAGGGCCATGTGAAAAACGTGTAAAATCCAGAAAGGCAGGACAGGCCATGGAGAACTGGGAGCCTTGTTATGCTGATGGGCGGGATGTAAATTGCCAACAGACACTCGGGAGAAGTGTATGGTGTTTCCTGAAACATCTAAAAAACAAAGCAACAGAGCCAAGGGCACTTCCACTTATGGTCCTATAGCTTAGGGAAATTAAAATCAAAAAGACACAGCCACCCCAAAGTTTGGAATGGCGCTGTTTAAAAGAACCTCATTTACAGTACAAGTTCAACATCGCAGAAAGTGAAAAATGGATAAAGAAGTTGTGGTATTTACTTACAAAGCAATATCACTCAGCAATGAAATCTATGTCATCAGGCACTTAGCAGCACAATGAGTAGATTCAGGTATGATGATTCTAACTGAAATAAGTCACACAGAAAAAGAAACATCATAAGATATCACTAATACACGGAATGTAACCTTGGCTACACAGGAACTGAATTACAGAACAGAACAGCGTCTGAAATTTAGAAAACCAACTTATGCTTGCTTAAGGGGAAAGGTGAGTTGGGGTGCTGCATAAAACCAGAGATTGAAATGAGCACAGATAAAGTTCCTTAAGCCAAATATGGAATAGACAAGAGCTACTCCTTCCTCAACGAAATGGACTCAACACCCCATATTAAACGCCTAAGAATGTACCTGACTAGTAAGTATCTTAAAACCTATGGATTGCTATGTCTCCGAAAGAGAATCAAGCGTGTGTACAGGGGCATAAACGCAGCAGTGATAGGATTGGAGAGGTTCGGTGAGCAAATGAAGACCCTTTGAAGTCATATTGCATGGTACCCATTACACGGGTCTCAACTCTCCACGTTTAAGGTATTCTTCCTTCAGCTAAAACATGCATGTGGAACCCAGAGTATGATCAACCATGTGATCGGGAGACGTGTTCAAATATGTCTCAGTTTTCGTACCCTGTTACTCGGGTGCAACATTCCAGACGCTTTACTAACACTCTCCCCACTTGGAGAGTCAGTGCCTTTAACCTCCTGTTTGGCCCAGTTTGCAATTTCTGCGGAAGATGAACAGGAATAGCGAGAACCAATGAGAGACTAGCTGGAGGTGTCTGGACGGGCAAATTTAACTCTCATTTCCCACCAGGAAGAGGAAATAACCAAAGCCTCAGCGTGCCGTGCCGGAACCAGATTAGGGCCTGAAGCCATCCTGCGGTGTTGCGGCCAGCTCACAAGAAAGCGAGTTCAAGAAAGGAGCTCAGGGACACTGTAATTCACAAACCTGCAGAGTTATAAATGACAGCTATCGTCCAAAAATATACTGAAGTAAGGCTGCCAAGAGGACTTGAAAGCGGGGCAGAATTGCAGGAAACCGATTTCAGGTGGTAGACAGGAATTGCATTGAAAGCATAGGAAAAGAGGCAGAACGTCCACAATGATGCACTTGGCCAAAAAGGACGTATGCGTTTTTTCCTGAATATATTCAGGAAAAAACGCATACGCCCTTTTTGGCCAACCAAGCAAGCTTGCAAAGGAAATCTGCACTACAATGAAGTCTCACTTCCCCCCGGTCAAAAGGGCCATCTGAAAAAAGTGTAAAATCCAGAAAGGCAGGACAGGCCATGGAGAACTGGGAGCCTTGTTATGCTGATGGGCGGGATGTAAATTGCCAACAGACACTCGGGAGAAGTGTATGGTGTTTCCTGAAACATCTAAAAAACAAAGCAACAGAGCCTAGGGCACTTCCACTTATGGTCCTATAGCATACGGAAATTAAAATCAAAAAGACACAGCCACCCCAAAGTTTGGGACACCTCTGTTTACAAGAACCTCGTTTACCGTACAAGTTCAATATCACAGAAAGTGAAAAATGGATAAAGAAGTTGTGGTACTTACGTACAATGCAGTATCACTCAGCAATGAAATCTATGACTTCAGGCCCATAGCAGCATAATGAGTGGATTCAGGTACGATGATTCTAACTGAAATAAGTCACACAGAAAAAGAAACATCATAAGATATCACTAATACACGGAATGTAAACTTGGCTACACAGGAACTGAATTCCAAAACAGAACAGGGTCTCAAATTGAGAAAACCAACTTATGCTTGCTTAAGGGTAAAGGTGAGTTGGGGTGCTGCATAAAACCAGAGATTGAAATGAGCACAGATAAAGTTCCTTAAGCCAAATATGGAATAGACAAGAGCTACTCCTTGCTCAACGAAATGGACTCAACACCCCATATTAAACGCCTAAGAATGTACCTGACTAGTAAGTATCTTAAAACCTATGGATTGCTATGTCTCCAAAAGAGAATCAAGCGTGTGTACAGGGGCATAAATGCAGCAGTGATAGGATTGGAGAGGTTCGGTGAGCAAATGAAGACCCTTTGAAGTCATATTGCATGGTACCCATTCCACGGGTTTCAAATACCCAGGTTTAAGGTATTCTTCCTTCAGCTAAAACATGCATGTGGAACCCAGAGTATGATCAACCATGTGATCGGGAGACGTGTTCAAATATGTCTCAGTTTTCATACCCTGGGACTCGGGTGCAACATTCCAGACGCTTTACTAACACTCTCCCGACATGGAGAGTCAGTCCCTTTAACCTCCTGTTCGGCCCAGTTTGCAATTTCTGCGGAAGATGAACAGGAATAGCGAGAACCAATGAGAGACTAGCTGGAGGTGTCTGGACGGGCAAATTTAACTCTCATTTCCCACCAGGAAGAGGAAATAACCAAAGGCTCAGCCTGCCGTGCCGGAACCAGATTAGGGCCTGAAGCCATCCTGCGGTCTTGCGGCCAGCTCACAAGAAAGCAAGTTGAAGAAAGGAGCTCAGGGGCACTGTAATTCACAAACCTGCAGAGTTATAAATGACAGCTATCGTCCAAAAATATACTGAAGTAGGCTGCCAACAAGACTTGAAAGCGGGGCAGAATTGCAGGAAACCGATTTCAGGAGGTAGACTGGAATTGCATTGAAAGCATAGGAAAAGAGGCAGAACGTCCACAATGATGCACTTGGCCAAAAAGGGCGTATGCGTTTTTTCCTGAATATATTCAGGAAAAAACGCATACGCCCTTTTTGGCCAACCAAGCAAGCTTGCAAAGGAAATCTGCACTACAATGAAGTCTCACTTCCCCCGGTCAAAAAGGCCATCTGAAAAAAGTGTAAAATCCAGAAAGGCAGGACAGGCCATGGACAACTGGGAGCCTTGTTATGCTGATGGGCGGGATGTAAATTGCCAACAGACACTCCGGAGAAGTGTATGGTGTTTCCTGAAACATCTAAAAAACAAAGCAACAGAGCCTAGGGCACTTCCACTTATGGTCCTATAGCTTAGGGAAATTAAAATCAAAAACACACAGCCACCCCAAAGTTTGGGACGCCTCTGTTTACAAGAACCTCGTTTACAGGACAAGTTCAACATCGCAGAAAGTGAAAAATGGATAAAGAAGTTGTGGTATTTACTTACAAAGCAATATCACTCAGCAATGAAATCTATGTCATCAGGCCCTTAATAGCACAATGAGTGGATTCAGGTATGATGATTCTAACTGAAATAAGTCACACAGAAAAAGAAACATCATAAGATATCAGTAATACACGGAATGTAAACTTGGCTACACAGGAACTGAATTACAGAACAGAACAGGGTCTCAAATTTAGAAAACCAACTTATGCTTGCTTAAGGGGAAAGGTGAGTTGGGGTGCTACATAAAACCAGAGATTGAAATGAGCACAGATAAAGTTCCTTAAGCCAAATATGGAATAGACAAGAGCTACTCCTTGCTCAACGAAATGGACTCAACACCCCATATTAAACGCCTAAGAATGTACCTGACTAGTAAGTATCTTAAAACCTATGGATTGCTAGGTCTCCAAAAGAGAATCAAGCATGTGTACAGGGGCATAAACGCAGCAGTGATAGGATTGGAGAGTTTCGGTGAGCAAATGAAGACCCTTTGAAGTCATATTGCATGGTACCCATTACACGGGTCTCAACTCTCCACGTTTAAGGTATTCTTCCTTCAGCTAAAACATGCATGTGGAACCCAGAGTATGATCAACCATGTGATCGGGAGACGTGTTCAAATATGTCTCAGTTTTCGTACCCTGGTACTCGGGGGCAACATTCCAGACGCTTTACTAACACTCTCCCCACTTGGAGAGTCAGCGCCTTTAACCTCCTGTTTGGCCCAGTTTGCAATTTCTGCGGAAGATGAACAGGAATAGCGAGAACCAATGAGAGACTAGCTGGAGGTGTCTGGACGGGCAAATTTAACTCTCATTTCCCACCAGGAAGAGGAAATAACCAAAGCCTCAGCGTGCCGTGCCGGAACCAGATTAGGGCCTGAAGCCATCCTGCGGTGTTGCGGCCAGCTCACAAGAAAGCGAGTTCAAGAAAGGAGCTCAGGGACACTGTAATTCACAAACCTGCAGAGTTATAAATGACAGCTATCGTCCAAAAATATACTGAAGTAAGGCTGCCAAGAGGACTTGAAAGCGGGGCAGAATTGCAGGAAACCGATTTCAGGTGGTAGACTGGAATTGCATTAAAAGCATAGGAAAAGAGGCAGAACGTCCACAATGATGCACTTGGCCAAAAAGGGCGTATGCGTTTTTTCCTGAATATATTCAGGAAAAAACGCATACGCCCTTTTTGGCCAACCAAGCAAGCTTGCAAAGGAAATCTGCACTACAATGAAGTCTCACTTCCCCCCGGTCAAAAGGGCCATCTGAAAAAAGTGTAAAATCCAGAAAGGCAGGACAGGCCATGGAGAACTGGGAGCCTTGTTATGCTGATGGGCGGGATGTAAATTGCCAACAGACACTCGGGAGAAGTGTATGGTGTTTCCTGAAACATCTAAAAAACAAAGCAACAGAGCCTAGGGCACTTCCACTTATGGTCCTATAGCATAGGGAAATTAAAATCAAAAAGACACAGCCACCCCAAAGTTTGGGACACCTCTGTTTACAAGAACCTCGTTTACCGTACAAGTTCAATATCACAGAAAGTGAAAAATGGATAAAGAAGTTGTGGTACTTACGTACAATGCAGTATCACTCAGCAATGAAATCTATGACTTCAGGCCCATAGCAGCATAATGAGTGGATTCAGGTACGATGATTCTAACTGAAATAAGTCACACAGAAAAAGAAACATCATAAGATATCACTAATACACGGAATGTAAACTTGGCTACACAGGAACTGAATTCCAAAACAGAACAGGGTCTCAAATTTAGAAAACCAACTTATGCTTGCTTAAGGGGAAAGGTGAGTTGGGGTGCTGCATAAAACCAGAGATTGAAATGAGCACAGATAAAGTTCCTTAAGCCAAATATGGAATAGACAAGAGCTAC
This sequence comes from Stenella coeruleoalba, assembly GCF_951394435.1. NCBI lineage: Eukaryota > Metazoa > Chordata > Mammalia > Artiodactyla > Delphinidae > Stenella > Stenella coeruleoalba. The sequence goes on from NW_027646069.1 coordinate 343,719, forward strand.
TCCTTGCTCAACGAAATGGTCTCAACACCCCATATTAAACGCCTAAGAATGTACCTGACTAGTAAGTATCTTAAAACCTATGGATTGCTATGTCTCCAAAAGAGAATCAAGCGTGTGTACAGGGGCATAAACGCAGCAGTGATAGGATTGGAGAGTTTCGGTGAGCAAAGGAAGACCCTTTGAAGTCATATTGCATAGTACCCATTCTACGGGTTTCAACTCTCCAGGTTTAAGGTATTCTTCCTTCAGCTAAAAAATGCATGTGGAACCTAGAGTATGATCAACCATGTGATCGGGAGACGTGTTCAAATATGTCTCAGTTTTCGTACCCTGGTACTCGGGTGCAACATTCCAGACGCTTTACTAACACTCTCCCGACTTGGAGAGTCAGTCCCTTTAACCTCCTGTTTGGCCCAGTTTGCAATTTCTGCGGAAGATGAACAGGAAGAGCGAGAACCAATGAGAGACTAGCTGGAGGTGTCTGGACGGGCAAATTTAACTCTCATTTCCCACCAGGAAGAGGAAATAACCAAAGGCTCAGCCTGCCGTGCCGGAACCAGATTAGGGCCTGAAGCCATTCTGCGTCTTGCGGCCAGCTCACAAGAAAGCAAGTTGAAGAAAGGAGCTCAGGGGCACTGTAATTCACAAACCTGCAGAGTTATAAATGACAGCTATCGTCCAAAAATATACTGAAGTAGGCTGCCAAGAGGACTTGAAAGCGGGGCAGAATTGCAGGAAACCGATTTCAGGAGGTAGACTGGAATTGCATTGAAAGCATAGGAAAAGAGGCAGAACGTCCACAATGATGCACTTGGCCAAAAAGGGCGTATGCGTTTTTTCCTGAATATATTCAGGAAAAAACGCATACGCCCTTTTTGGCCAACCAAGCAAGCTTGCAAAGGAAATCTGCACTACAATGAAGTCTCACTTCCCCCCGGTCAAAAGGGCCATCTGAAAAAAGTGTAAAATCCAGAAAGGCAGGACAGGCCATGGAGAACTGGGAGCCTTGTTATGCTGATGGGCGGGATGTAAATTGCCAACAGACACTCGGGAGAAGTGTATGGTGTTTCCTGAAACATCTAAAAAACAAAGCAACAGAGCCTAGGGCACTTCCACTTATGGTCCTATAGCTTAGGGAAATTAAAATCAAAAACACACAGCCACCCCAAAGTTTGGGACGCCTCTGTTTACAAGAACCTCGTTTACAGGACAAGTTCAACATCGCAGAAAGTGAAAAATGGATAAAGAAGTTGTGGTATTCACTTACAAAGCAATATCACTCAGCAATGAAATCTATGTCATCAGGCCCTTAATAGCACAATGAGTGGATTCAGGTATGATGATTCTAACTGAAATAAGTCACACAGAAAAAGAAACATCATAAGATATCAGTAATACACGGAATGTAAACTTGGCTACACAGGAACTGAATTACAGAACAGAACAGGGTCTCAAATTTAGAAAACCAACTTATGCTTGCTTAAGGGGAAAGGTGAGTTGGGGTGCTACATAAAACCAGAGATTGAAATGAGCACAGATAAAGTTCCTTAAGCCAAATATGGAATAGACAAGAGCTACTCCTTGCTCAACGAAATGGACTCAACACCCCATATTAAACGCCTAAGAATGTACCTGACTAGTAAGTATCTTAAAACCTATGGATTGCTAGGTCTCCAAAAGAGAATCAAGCATGTGTACAGGGGCATAAACGCAGCAGTGATAGGATTGGAGAGTTTCGGTGAGCAAATGAAGACCCTTTGAAGTCATATTGCATGGTACCCATTACACGGGTCTCAACTCTCCACGTTTAAGGTATTCTTCCTTCAGCTAAAACATGCATGTGGAACCCAGAGTATGATCAACCATGTGATCGGGAGACGTGTTCAAATATGTCTCAGTTTTCGTACCCTGGTACTCGGGGGCAACATTCCAGACGCTTTACTAACACTCTCCCCACTTGGAGAGTCAGCGCCTTTAACCTCCTGTTTGGCCCAGTTTGCAATTTCTGCGGAAGATGAACAGGAATAGCGAGAACCAATGAGAGACTAGCTGGAGGTGTCTGGACGGGCAAATTTAACTCTCATTTCCCACCAGGAAGAGGAAATAACCAAAGCCTCAGCCTGCCGTGCCGGAACCAGATTAGGGCCTGAAGCCATCCTGCGTCTTGCGGCCAGCTCACAAGAAAGCAAGTTGAAGAAAGGAGCTCAGGGGCACTGTAATTCACAAACCTGCAGAGTTATAAATGACAGCTATCGTCCAAAAATATACTGAAGTAGGCTGCCAAGAGGACTTGAAAGCGGGGCAGAATTGCAGGAAACCGATTTCAGGAGGTAGACTGGAATTGCATTGAAAGCATAGGAAAAGAGGCAGAACGTCCACAATGATGCACTTGGCCAAAAAGGGCGTATGCGTTTTTTCCTGAATATATTCAGGAAAAAACGCATACGCCCTTTTTGGCCAACCAAGCAAGCTTGCAAAGGAAATCTGCACTACAATGAAGTCTCACTTCCCCCCGGTCAAAAGGGCCATCTGAAAAAAGTGTAAAATCCAGAAAGGCAGGACAGGCCATGGAGAACTGGGAGCCTTGTTATGCTGATGGGCGGGATGTAAATTGCCAACAGACACTCGGGAGAAGTGTATGGTGTTTCCTGAAACATCTAAAAAACAAAGCAACAGAGCCTAGGGCACTTCCACTTATGGTCCTATAGCTTAGGGAAATTAAAATCAAAAACACACAGCCACCCCAAAGTTTGGGACGCCTCTGTTTACAAGAACCTCGTTTACAGGACAAGTTCAACATCGCAGAAAGTGAAAAATGGATAAAGAAGTTGTGGTATTCACTTACAAAGCAATATCACTCAGCAATGAAATCTATGTCATCAGGCCCTTAATAGCACAATGAGTGGATTCAGGTATGATGATTCTAACTGAAATAAGTCACACAGAAAAAGAAACATCATAAGATATCAGTAATACACGGAATGTAAACTTGGCTACACAGGAACTGAATTACAGAACAGAACAGGGTCTCAAATTTAGAAAACCAACTTATGCTTGCTTAAGGGGAAAGGTGAGTTGGGGTGCTACATAAAACCAGAGATTGAAATGAGCACAGATAAAGTTCCTTAAGCCAAATATGGAATAGACAAGAGCTACTCCTTGCTCAACAAAATGGACTCAACACCCCATATTAAACGCCTAAGAATGTACCTGACTAGTAAGTATCTTAAAACCTATGGATTGCTAGGTCTCCAAAAGAGAATCAAGCGTGTGTACAGGGGCATAAACGCAGCAGTGATAGGATTGGAGAGTTTCGGTGAGCAAATGAAGACCCTTTGAAGTCATATTGCATGGTACCCATTCCACGGGTCTCAACTCTCCACGTTTAAGGTATTCTTCCTTCAGCTAAAACATGCATGTGGAACCCAGAGTATGATCAACCATGTGATCGGGAGACGTGTTCAAATATGTCTCAGTTTTCGTACCCTGGTACTCGGGGGCAACATTCCAGACGCTTTACTAACACTCTCCCCACTTGGAGAGTCAGCGCCTTTAACCTCCTGTTTGGCCCAGTTTGCAATTTCTGCGGAAGATGAACAGGAATAGCGAGAACCAATGAGAGACTAGCTGGAGGTGTCTGGACGGGCAAATTTAACTCTCATTTCCCACCAGGAAGAGGAAATAACCAAAGCCTCAGCGTGCCGTGCCGGAACCAGATTAGGGCCTGAAGCCATCCTGCGGTGTTGCGGCCAGCTCACAAGAAAGCGAGTTCAAGAAAGGAGCTCAGGGACACTGTAATTCACAAACCTGCAGAGTTATAAATGACAGCTATCGTCCAAAAATATACTGAAGTAAGGCTGCCAAGAGGACTTGAAAGCGGGGCAGAATTGCAGGAAACCGATTTCAGGAGGTAGACTGGAATTGCATTGAAAGCATAGGAAAAGAGGCAGAACGCCCACAATGATGCACTTGGCCAAAAAGGGCGTATGCGTTTTTTCCTGAATATATTCAGGAAAAAACGCATACACCCTTTTTGGCCAACCAAGCAAGCTTGCAAAGGAAATCTGAACTACAATGAAGTCTCACTTCCCCCCGGTCAAAAGGGCCATCTGAAAAAAGTGTAAAATCCAGAAAGGCAGGACAGGCCATGGAGAACTGGGAGCCTTGTTATGCTGATGGGCGGGATGTAAATTGCCAACAGACACTCGGGAGAAGTGTATGGTGTTTCCTGAAACATCTAAAAAACAAAGCAACAGAGCATAGGGCACTTCCACTTATGGTCCTATAACTTAGGGAAATTAAAATCAAAAAGACACAGCCACCCAAAAGTTTGGGACGCCTCTGTTTACAAGAACCTCGTTTACCGTACAAGTTCAATATCACAGAAAGTGAAAAATGGATAAAGAACTTGTGGTACTTACGTACAATGCAGTATCACTCAGCAATGAAATCTATGTCATCAGGCCCGTAGCAGCATAATGAGTGGATTCAGGTACGATGATTCTAACTGAAATAAGTCACACAGAAAAAGAAACATCATAAGATATCACTAATACACGGAATGTAAACTTGGCTACACAGGAACTGAATTCCAAAACAGAACAGGGTCTCAAATTTAGAAAACCAACTTATGCTTGCTTAAGGGGAAAGGTGAGTTGGGGTGCTGCATAAAACCAGAGATTGAAATGAGCACAGATAAAGTTCCTTAAGCCAAATATGGAATAGACAAGAGCTACTCCTTGCTCAACGAAATGGACTCAACACCCCATATTAAACGCCTAAGAATGTACCTGACTAGTAAGTATCTTAAAACCTATGGATTGCTAGGTCTCCAAAAGAGAATCAAGCGTGTGTACAGGGGCATAAACGCAGCAGTGATAGGATTGGAGAGGTTCGGTGAGCAAATGAAGACCCTTTGAAGTCATATTGCATGGTACCCATTCCACGGGTTTCAACTACCCAGGTTTAAGGTATTCTTCCTTCAGCTAAAACATGCGTGTGGAACGTAGAGTATGATTAACCATGTGATCGGGAGACGTGTTCAAATATGTCTCAGTTTTCGTACCCTGGTACTCGGGTGCAACATTCCAGATGCTTTACTAACACTCTCCCGACTTGGAGAGTCAGTCCCTTTAACCTCCTGTTTGACCCAGTTTGCATTTCTGCGGAAGATGAACAGGAATAGCGAGAACCAATGAGAGACTAGCTGGAGGTGTCTGGACGGGCAAATTTAACTCTCATTTCCCACCAGGAAGAGGAAATAACTAAAGGCTCAGCATGCCGTGCCGGAACCAGATTAGGGCCTGAAGCCAGCCTGCGGTGTTGCGGCCAGCTCACAAGAAAGCGAGTTGAAGAAAGGAGCTCAGGGGCACTGTAATTCACAAACCTGCAGAGTTATAAATGACAGCTATCGTCCAAAAATATACTGAAGTAAGGCTGCCAAGAGGACTTGAAAGCGGAGCAGAATTGCAGGAAACCGATTTCAGGAGGTAGACTGGAATTGCATTCAAAGCATAGGAAAAGAGGCAGAATGTCCACAATGATGCACTTGGCCAAAAAGGGCGTATGCGTTTTTTCGCATACGCCCTTTTTGGCCAACCAAGCAAGCTTGCAAAGGAAATCTGCACTACAATGAAGTCTCACTTCCCCCCGGTCAAAAGGGCCATCTGAAAAAAGTGTAAAATCCAGAAAGGCAGGACAGGCCATGGAGAACTGGGAGCCTTGTTATGCTGATGGGCGGGATGTAAATTGCCAACAGACACTCGGGAGAAGTGTATGGTGTTTCCTGAAACATCTAAAAAACAAAGCAACAGAGCATAGGGCACTTCCACTTATGGTCCTATAACTTAGGGAAATTAAAATCAAAAAGACACAGCCACCCAAAAGTTTGGGACGCCTCTGTTTACAAGAACCTCGTTTACCGTACTAGTTCAATATCACAGAAAGTGAAAAATGGATAAAGAACTTGTGGTACTTACGTACAATGCAGTATCACTCAGCAATGAAATCTATGTCATCAGGCCCATAGCAGCATAATGAGTGGATTCAGGTACGATGATTCTAACTGAAATAAGTCACACAGAAAAAGAAACATCATAAGATATCAGTAATACACGGAATGTAAACTTGGCTACACAGGAACTGAATTCCAAAACAGAACAGGGTCTCAAATTTAGAAAACCAACTTATGCTTGCTTAAGGGGAAAGGTGAGTTGGGGTGCTGCAAAAAACCAGAGATTGAAATGAGCACAGATAAAGTTCCTTAAGCCAAATATGGAATAGACAAGAGCTACTCCTTGCTCAACGAAATGGACTCAACACCCCATATTAAACGCCTAAGAATGTACCTGAATAGTAAGTATCTTAAAACCTATGGATTGCTATGTCTCCGAAAGAGAATCAAGCATGTGTACAGGGGCATAAACGCAGCAGTGATAGGATTGGAGAGGTTCGGTGAGCAAATGAAGACCCTTTGAAGTCATATTGCATGGTACCCATTCCACGGGTTTCAACTACCCAGGTTTAAGGTATTCTTCCTTCAGCTAAAACATGCGTGTGGAACGTAGAGTATGATTAACCATGTGATCGGGAGACGTGTTCAAATATGTCTCAGTTTTCGTACCCTGGTACTCAGGTGCAACATTCCAGATGCTTTACTAACACTCTCCCGACTTGGAGAGTCAGTCCCTTTAACCTCCTGTTTGACCCAGTTTGCATTTCTGCGGAAGATGAACAGTAATAGCGAGAACCAATGAGAGACTAGCTGGAGGTGTCTGGACGGGCAAATTTAACTCTCATTTCCCACCAGGAAGAGGAAATAACTAAAGGCTCAGCATGCCGTGCCGGAACCAGATTAGGGCCTGAAGCCATCTTGCAGTGTTGCGGCCAGCTCACAAGAAAGCGAGTTGAAGAAAGGAGCTCAGGGGCACTGTAATTCACAAACCTGCAGAGTTATAAATGACAGCTATGGTCCAAAAATATACTGAAGTAAGGCTGCCAAGAGGACTTGAAAGCGGAGCAGAATTGCAGGAAACCGATTTCAGGAGGTAGACTGGAATTGCATTGAAAGCATAGGAAAAGAGGCAGAATGTCCACAATGATGCACTTGGCCAAAAAGGGCGTATGCGTTTTTTCCTGAATATATTCAGAAAAAACGCATACGCCCTTTTTGGCCAACCAAGCAAGCTTGCAAAGGAAATCTGCACTACAATGAAGTCTCACTTCCGCCCGGTCAAAAGGGCCATCTGAAAAAAGTGTAAAATCCAGAAAGGCAGGACAGGATATGGAGAACTGGGAGCCTTGTTATGCTGATGGGCAGGATGTAAATTGCCAACAGACACTCGGGAGAAGTGTATGGTGTTTCCTGAAACATCTAAGAAACAAAGCAACAGAGCCTAGGGCACTTCCACTTATGGTCCTATAACTTAGGGAAATTAAAATCAAAAAGACACAGCCACCCAAAGTTTGGGACGCCTCTGTTTACAAGAACCTCGTTTACCGTACAAGTTCAATATCACAGAAAGTGAAAAATGGATAAAGAACTTGTGGTACTTACGTACAATGCAGTATCACTCAGCAATGAAATCTATGTCATCAGGCCCGTAGCAGCATAATGAGTGGATTCAGGTACGATGATTCTAACTGAAATAAGTCACACAGAAAAAGAAACATCATAAGATATCACTAATACACGGAATGTAAACTTGGCTACACAGGAACTGAATTCCAAATCAGAACAGGGTCTCAAATTTAGAAAACCAACTTATGCTTGCTTAAGGGGAAAGGTGAGTTGGGGTGCTGCAAAAAACCAGAGATTGAAATGAGCACAGATAAAGTTCCTTAAGCCAAATATGGAATAGACAAGAGCTACTCCTTGCTCAACGAAATGGACTCAACACCCCATATTAAACGCCTAAGAATGTACCTGACTAGTAAGTATCTTAAAACCTATGGATTGCTATGTCTCTGAAAGAGAATCAAGCATGTGTACAGGGGCATAAACGCAGCAGTGATAGGATTGGAGAGGTTGGGTGAGCAAATGAAGACCCTTTAAATTCATATTGGATGGTACCCATTCCACGGGTTTCAACTACCCAGGTTTACGGTATTCTTCCTTCAGCTAAAACATGCGTGTGGAACGTAGAGTATGATTAACCATGTGATCGGGAGACGTGTTCAAATATGTCTCAGTTTTCGTACCCTGTTACTCGGGTGCAACATTCCAGACGCTTTACTAACACTCTCCCGACTTGGAGAGTCAGTCCCTTTAACCTCCTGTTTGACCCAGTTTGCATTTCTGCGGAAGATGAACAGGAATAGCGAGAACCAATGAGAGACTAGCTGGAGGTGTCTGGACGGGCAAATTTAACTCTCATTTCCCACCAGGAAGGGGAAATAACTAAAGGCTCAGCATGCCGTGCCGGAACCAGATTAGGGCCTGAAGCCATCCTGCGGTGTTGCGGCCAGCTCACAAGAAAGCGAGTTGAAGAAAGGAGCTCAGGGGCACTGTAATTCACAAACCTGCAGAGTTATAAATGACAGCTATGGTCCAAAAATAGACTGAAGTAAGGCTGCCAAGAGGACTTGAAAGCGGGGCAGAATTGCAGGAAACCGATTTCAGGAGGTAGACTGGAATTGCATTGAAAGCATAGGAAAAGAGGCAGAATGTCCACAATGATGCACTTGGCCAAAAAGGGCGTATGCGTTTTTTCCTGAATATATTCAGGAAAAAACGCATACGCCCTTTTTGGCCAACCAAGCAAGCTTGCAAAGGAAATCTGCACTACAATAAAGTCTCACTTCCCCCCGGTCAAAAGGGCCATCTGAAAAAAGTGTAAAATCCAGAAAGGCAGGACAGGCCATGGAGAACTGGGAGCCTTGTTATGCTGAAGGGCGGGATATAAATTGCCAGCAGACACTCGGGAGACGTGTATGGTGTTTCCTGAAACATCTAAAAAACAAAGCAACAGAGCCTAGGGCACTTCCACTTATGGTCCTATAGCTTAGGGAAATTAAAATCAAAAAGACACAGCCACCCCAAAGTTTGGGATGCCTCTGTTTACAAGAACCTCGTTTACCGTACAAGTTCAATATCACAGAAAGTGAAAAATGGATAAAGAACTTGTGGTACTTACGTACAATGCAGTATCACTCAGCAATGAAATCTATGTCATCAGGTCCGTAGCAGCATAATGAGTGGATTCAGGTACGATGATTCTAACTGAAATAAGTCACACAGAAAAAGAAACATCATAAGATATCACTAAGACACGGAATGTAAACTTGTCTACACAGGAACTGAATTCCAAAACAGAACAGGGTCTCAAATTTAGAAAACCAACTTATGCTTGCTTAAGGGGAAAGGTGAGTTGGGGTGCTGCAAAAAACCACAGATTGAAATGAGCACAGATAAAGTTCCTTAAGCCAAATATGGAATAGACAAGAGCTACTCCTTGCTCAACGAAATGGACTCAACACCCCATATTAAACGCCTAAGAATGTACCTGACTAGTAAGTATCTTAAAACCTATGGATTGCTATGTCTCCAAAAGAGAATCAAGCGTGTGTACAGGGGCATAAACGCAGCAGTGATAGGATTAGAGAGGTTCGGTGAGCAAATGAAGACCCTTTGAAGTCATATTGCATGGTACCCATTCCAGGGGTCTCAACTGTCCAGGTTTAAGGTATTCTTCCTTCAGCTAAAACATGCATGTGGAACCCAGAGTATGATCAACCGTGTGAACGGGAGATGTGTTCAAATATGTCTCAGTTTTCCTCCCCTGGTACTCGGGTGCAACATTCCAGACGCTTTACTAACATTCTCCCCACTTGGAGAGTCAGCGCCTTTAACCTCCTGTTTGGCCCAGTTTGCAATTTCTGCGGAAGATGAACAGGAATAGGGAGAACCAATGAGAGACTAGCTGGAGGTGTCTGGACGGGCAAATTTAACTCTCATTTCCCACCAGGAAGAGGAAATAACCAAAGGCTCAGCGTGCCGTGCCGGAACCAGATTAGGGCCTGAAGCCATCTTGCGGTGTTGCGGCCAGCTCAAAAGAAAGCGAGTTGAAGAATGGAGCTCAGGGGCACTGTAATTCTAAACCTGCAGAGTTATAAATGACAGCTATCGTCCAAAAACATACTGAAGTAAGGCTGCCAAGAGGACTTGAAAGCGGGGCAGAATTGCAGGAAACCGATTTCAGGAGGTAGACTGGAATTGCATTGAAAGCATAGGAAAAGAGGCAGAACGTCCACAATGATGCACTTGGCCAAAAAGGGCGTATGCGATTTTTCCTGAATATATTCAGGAAAAAACGCATACGCACTTTTTGGCCAACCAAGCAACTTGCAAAGGAAATCTGCACTACAATGAAGTCTCACTTCCCCCCGGTCAAAAGGGCCATCTGAATAAAGTGTAAAATCCAGAAAGGCAGGACAGGCCATGGAGAACTGGGAGCCTTGTTATGCTGATGGGCGGGATGTAAACTGCCAACAGACACTGGGGAGAAGTGTATGGTGTTTCCTGAAACATCTAAAAAACAAAGCAACAGAGCCTAGGGAACTTCCACTTATGGTCCTATAGCTTAGGGAAATTAAAATCAAACAGACACAGCCACCCCAAAGTTTGGAACGACTCTGCTTACAAGAACCTCGTTTACAGTACAAGTTCAACATCGCAGAAAGTGAAAAATGGATAAAGAAGTTGTGGTATTTACTTACAAAGCAATATCACTCAGCAATGAAATCTATGTCATCAGTCCCTTAGCAGCACAATGAGTGGATTCAGGTATGATGATTCTAACTGAAATAAGTCACACAGAAAAAGAAACATCATAAGATATCAGTAATACACGGAATGTAAACTTGGCTACACAGGAACTGAATTACAGAACAGAACAGGGTCTCAAATTTAGAAAACCAACTTATGCTTGCTTAAGGGGAAAGGTGAGTTGGGGTGCTGCATAAAACCAGAGATTGAAATGAGCACAGATAAAGTTCCTTAAGCCAAATATGGAATAGACAAGAGCTACTCCTTGCTCAACGAAATGGACTCAACACCACATATTAAACGCCTAAGAATGTACCTGACTAGTAAGTATCTTAAAACCTATGGATTGCTATGTCTCCGAAAGAGAATCAAGCATGTGTACAGGGGCATAAACGCAGCAGTGATAGGATTGGAGAGGTTCGGTGAGCAAATGAAGACCCTTTGAAGTCATATTGCATGGTACCCATTCCACGGGTTTCAACTACCGAGGTTTAAGGTATTCTTCCTTCAGCTAAAACATTCATGTGGAACCTAGAATATGATCAACCATGTGATCGGGAGACGTGTTCAAATATGTCTCACTTTTCGTACCCTGGTAGTCGGGTGCAACATTCCAGACGCTTTACTAACACTCTCCCCACTTGGAGAGTCAGTCCCTTTAACCTCCTGTTTGGCCCAGTTTGCAATTTCTGCGGAAGATGAACAGGAATAGCGAGAACCAATGAGAGACTATCTGGAGGTGTCTGGACGGGCAAACTAAACTCTCATTTCCCAGCAGGAAGAGGAAATAACCAAACGCTCAGCGTGCCGTGCCGGAACCAGATTAGGGCCTGAAGCCATCCTGCAGTGTTGCGGCCAGGTCACAAGAAAGCCAGTTGAAGAAAGGAGCTCAGGGGCACTGTAATTCCCAAACCTGCAGAGTTATAAATGACAGCTATCGTCCAAAAATAGACTGAAGTAAGGCTGCCAAGAGGACTTGAAAGCGGGGCAGAATTGCAGGAAACCGATTTCAGGAGGTAGACTGGAATTGCATTGAAAGCATAGGAAAAGAGGCAGAACGTCCACAATGATGCACTTGGCCAAAAAGGGCGTATGCGTTTTTTCCTGAATATATTCAGGAAAAAACGCATACGCCCTTTTTGGCCAACCAAGCAAGCTTGCAAAGGAAATCTGCACTACAATGAAGTCTCACTTCCCCCGGTCAAAAGGGCCATCTGAAAAAAGTGTAAAATGCAGAAAGGCGGGACAGGCCATGGAGAACTGGGAGCCTTGTTATGCTGATGGGCGGGATGTAAATTGCCAACAGACACTCGGGAGAAGTGTATGGTGTTTCCTGAAACATCTAAAAAACAAGGCAAGAGAGCCTAGGGCACTTCCACTTATGGTCCTATAGTTTAGGGAAATTAAAATCAAAAAGACACAGCCACCACAAAGTTTGGGACGCCTCTGTTTACAAGAACCTCATTTACCGTACAAGTTCAATATCACAGAAAGTGAAAAATGGATAAAGAACTTGTGGTACTTACGTACAATGCAGTATCACTCAGCAATGAAATCTATGTAATCAGGCCCGTAGCAGCATAATGAGTGGATTCAGGTACGATGATTCTAACTGAAATAAGTCACACAGAAAAAGAAACATCATAAGATATCAGTAATACACGGAATGGAAACTTGGCTACACAGGAACTGAATTCCAAAACAGAACAGGGTCTCAAATTTAGAAAACCAACTTATGCTTGCTTGAAGGTAAAGGTGAGTTGGGGTGCTGCATAAAACCAGAGATTGAAATGAGCACAGATAAAGTTCCTAAAGCCAAATATAGAATAGACAAGAGCTACTCCTTGCTCTACGAAATGGACTCAACACCCCATATTAAACGCCTAAGAATGTACCTGACTAGTAAGTATCTTAAAACCTATGGATTGCTATGTCTCCGAAAGAGAATCAACGATGTTTAAAGGAGCATAAACGCAGCAGTGATAGGATTGGAGAGGTTCGGTGAGCAAATGAAGACCCTTTGAAGTCATATTGCATGGTACCCATTCCACGGGTCTCAACTCTCCAGGTTTAAGGTATTCTTACTTCAGCTAAAACATGCATGTGGAACCCAGAGTATGATCAACCGTGTGAACGGGAGACGTGTTCGAATATGTCTCAGTTTTCCTCCCCTGGTACTCGGGTGCAACATTCCAGACGCTTTACTAACACTCTCCCCACTTGGAGAGTCAGTCCCTTTAACCTCCTGTTTGGCCCAGTTTGCAATTTCTGCGGAAGATGAACAGGAATAGGGAGAACCAATGAGAGACTAGCTGGAGGTGTCTGGACGGGCAAATTGAACTCTCATTTCCCACCAGGAAGAGGAATTAACCAAAGGCTCAGCGTGCCGTGCCGGAACCAGATTAGGGCCTGAAGCCATCCTGCAGTGTTGCGGCCAGGTCACAAGAAAGCCAGTTGAAGAAAGGAGCTCAGGGACACTGTAATTCCCAAACCTGCAGAGGTATAAATGACAGCTATCGTCCAAAAATATACTGAAGTAAGGCTGCCAAGAGGACTTGAAAGCGGGGCAGAATTGCAGGAAACCGAGTCAGGAGGTAGACTGGAATTGTATTGAAAGCATACGAAAAGAGGCAGAACGTCCACAATGATGCACTTGGTCAAAAAGGACGTATGCATTTTTTCCTGAATGTATTCAGGAAAAAACGTATACGCCCTTTTTGGCCAACCAAGCAAGCTTGCAGAGGAAATCTGCACTACAATGAAGTCTCACTTCCCCCGGTCAAAAGGGCCATCTGAAAAAAGTGTAAAATGCAGAAAGGCGGGACAGGCCATGGAGAACTGGGAGCCTTGTTATGCTGATGGGCGGGATGTAAATTGCCAACAGACACTCGGGAGAAGTGTATGGTGTTTCCTGAAACATCTAAAAAACAAGGCAAGAGAGCCTAGGGCACTTCCACTTATGGTCCTATAGTTTAGGGAAATTAAAATCAAAAAGACACAGCCACCCCAAAGTTTGGGACGCCTCTGTTTACAAGAACCTCATTTACCGTACAAGTTCAATATCACAGAAAGTGAAAAATGGATAAAGAACTTGTGGTACTTACGTACAATGCAGTATCACTCAGCAATGAAATCTATGTAATCAGGCCCGTAGCAGCATAATGAGTGGATTCAGGTACGATGATTCTAACTGAAATAAGTCACACAGAAAAAGAAACATCATAAGATATCAGTAATACACGGAATGTAAACTTGGCTACACAGGAACTGAATTCCAAAACAGAACAGGGTCTCAAATTTAGAAAACCAACTTATGCTTGCTTGAAGGTAAAGGTGAGTTGGGGTGCTGCATAAAACCAGAGATTGAAATGAGCACAGATAAAGTTCCTAAAGCCAAATATAGAATAGACAAGAGCTACTCCTTGCTCAATGAAATGGACTCAACACCCCATATTAAACGCCTAAGAATATACCTGACTAGTAAGTATCTTAAAACCTATGGATTGCTATGTCTCCGAAAGAGAATCAACGATGTTTAAAGGAGCATAAACGCAGCAGTGATAGGATTGGAGAGGTTCGGTGAGCAAATGAAGACCCTTTGAAGTCATATTGCATGGTACCCATTCCACGGGTTTCAACTCTCCAGGTTTAAGGTATTCTTCCTTCAGCTAAAACATGCATGTGGAACCCAGAGTATGAGCCACCGTGTGAACGGGAGACGTGTTCGAATATGTCTCAGTTTTCGTACCCTGGTACTCGGGTGCAACATTCCAGACGCTTTACTAACACTCTCCCCACTTGGAGAGTCAGTCCCTTTAACCTCCTGTTTGGCCCAGTTTGCAATTTCTGCGGAAGATGAACAGGAATAGCGAGAACCAATGAGAGACTATCTGGAGGTGTCTGGACGGGCAAATTAAACTCTCATTTCCCAGCAGGAAGAGGAAATAACCAAACGCTCAGCGTGCCGTGCCGGAACCAGATTAGGGCCTGAAGCCATCCTGCGGTGTTGCGGCCAGCTCACAAGAAAGCGAGTTGAAGAAAGGAGCTCAGGGGCACTGTAATTCACAAACCTGCAGAGTTATAAATGACAGCTATCGTCCAAAAATATACTGAAGTAAGGCTGCCAAGAGGACTTGAAAGCGGGGCAGAATTGCAGGAAACCGATTTCAGGAGGTAGACAGGAATGGCATTGAAAGCATAGGAAAAGAGGCAGAACGTCCACAATGATGCACTTGGCCAAAAAGGGCGTACGCGGTTTTTCCTGAATATATTCAGGAAAAAACGCATACGCCCTTTTTGGCCAACCAAGCAAGCTTGCAAAGGAAATCTGCACTACAATGAAGTCTCACTTCCCCCCGGTCAAAAGGGCCATCTGAAAAAAGTGTAAAATCCAGAAAGGCAGGACAGGCCATGGAGAACTGGGAGCCTTGTTATGCTGATGGGCGGGATGTAAATTGCCAACAGACACTCGGGAGAAGTGTATGGTGTTTCCTGAAACATCTAAATAACAAAGCAACAGAGCCTAGGGCACTTCCACTTATGGTCCTATAGCTTAGGGAAATTAAAATCAAAAACACACAGCCACCCCAAAGTTTGGAACGGCTCTGTTTACAAGAACCTCGTTTACAGTACAAGTTCAACATCGCAGAAAGTGAAAAATGGATAAAGAACTTGTGGTATTTACTTACAAAGCAATATCACTCAGCAATGAAATCTATGTCATCAGGCCCTTAGCAGCACAATGAGTGGATTCAGGTATGATGATTCTAACTGAAATAAGTCACACAGAAAAAGAAACATCATAAGATATCAGTAACACACGGAATGTAAACTTGGCTACACAGGAACTGAATTACAGAACAGAACAGGGTCTCAAATTTAGAAAACCAACTTATGCTTGCTTAAGGGGAAAGGTGAGTTGGGGTGCTGCATAAAACCAGAGATCGAAATGAGCACAGATAAAGTTCCTAAAGCCAAATATGGAATAGACAAGAGCTACTCCTTGCTCAACGAAATCGACTCAACACCCCATATTAAACGCCTAAGAATGTACCTGACTAGTAAGTATCTTAAAACCTATGGATTGCTATGTCTCCAAAAGAGAATCAAGCGTGTGTACAGGGGCATAAACGCAGCAGTGATAGGATTGGAGTGGTTCGGTGAGCAAATGAAGACCCTTTGAAGTCATATTGCATGGTACCTATTACACGGGTCTCAACTCTCCAGGTTTAAGGTATTCTTCCTTCAGCTAAAACATGCATGTGGAACCCAGAGTATGATCAACCGTGTGAACGGGAGATATGTTCAAATATGTCTCAGTTTTCCTCCCCTGATACTCGGGTGCAACATTCCAGACGCTTTCCTAACACTCTCCCCACTTGGAGAGTCAGCGCCTTTAACCTCCTGTTTGGCCCACTTTGCAATTTCTGCGGAAGATGAACAGGAATAGCGAGAACCAATGAGAGACTAGCTGGAGGTGTCTGGACGGGCAAATTGAACTCTCATTTCCCACCAGGAAGAGGAATTAACCAAAGGCTCAGCGTGCCGTGCCGGAACCAGATTAGGGCCTGAAGCCATCCTGCAGTGTTGCGGCCAGGTCACAAGAAAGCCAGTTGAAGAAAGGAGCTCAGGGGCACTGTAATTCCCAAACCTGCAGAGTTATAAATGACAGCTATCGTCCAAAAATAGACTGAAGTAAGGCTGCCAAGAGGACTTGAAAGCGGGGCAGAATTGCAGGAAACCGATTTCAGGAGGTAGACTGGAATTGCATTGAAAGCATAGGAAAAGAGGCAGAACGTCCACAATGATGCACTTGGCCAAAAAGGGCGTATGCGTTTTTTCCTGAATATATTCAGGAAAAAACGCATACGCCCTTTTTGGCCAACCAAGCAAGCTTGCAAAGGAAATCTGCACTACAATGAAGTCTCACTTCCCCCGGTCAAAAGGGCCATCTGAAAAAAGTGTAAAATGCAGAAAGGCGGGACAGGCCATGGAGAACTGGGAGCCTTGTTATGCTGATGGGCGGGATGTAAATTGCCAACAGACACTCGGGAGAAGTGTATGGTGTTTCCTGAAACATCTAAAAAACAAGGCAAGAGAGCCTAGGGCACTTCCACTTATGGTCCTATAGTTTAGGGAAATTAAAATCAAAAAGACACAGCCACCACAAAGTTTGGGACGCCTCTGTTTACAAGAACCTCATTTACCGTACAAGTTCAATATCACAGAAAGTGAAAAATGGATAAAGAACTTGTGGTACTTACGTACAATGCAGTATCACTCAGCAATGAAATCTATGTAATCAGGCCCGTAGCAGCATAATGAGTGGATTCAGGTACGATGATTCTAACTGAAATAAGTCACACAGAAAAAGAAACATCATAAGATATCAGTAATACACGGAATGGAAACTTGGCTACACAGGAACTGAATTCCAAAACAGAACAGGGTCTCAAATTTAGAAAACCAACTTATGCTTGCTTGAAGGTAAAGGTGAGTTGGGGTGCTGCATAAAACCAGAGATTGAAATGAGCACAGATAAAGTTCCTAAAGCCAAATATAGAATAGACAAGAGCTACTCCTTGCTCTACGAAATGGACTCAACACCCCATATTAAACGCCTAAGAATGTACATGACTAGTAAGTATCTTAAAACCTATGGATTGCTATGTCTCCGAAAGAGAATCAACGATGTTTAAAGGAGCATAAACGCAGCAGTGATAGGATTGGAGAGGTTCGGTGAGCAAATGAAGACCCTTTGAAGTCATATTGCATGGTACCCATTCCACGGGTCTCAACTCTCCAGGTTTAAGGTATTCTTACTTCAGCTAAAACATGCATGTGGAACCCAGAGTATGAGCAACCGTGTGAACGGGAGACGTGTTCGAATATGTCTCAGTTTTCCTCCCCTGGTACTCGGGTGCAACATTCCAGACGCTTTACTAACACTCTCCCCACTTGGAGAGTCAGTCCCTTTAACCTCCTGTTTGGCCCAGTTTGCAATTTCTGCGGAAGATGAACAGGAATAGGGAGAACCAATGAGAGACTAGCTGGAGGTGTCTGGACGGGCAAATTGAACTCTCATTTCCCACCAGGAAGAGGAATTAACCAAAGGCTCAGCGTGCCGTGCCGGAACCAGATTAGGGCCTGAAGCCATCCTGCAGTGTTGCGGCCAGGTCACAAGAAAGCCAGTTGAAGAAAGGAGCTCAGGGGCACTGTAATTCCCAAACCTGCAGAGGTATAAATGACAGCTATCGTCCAAAAATATACTGAAGTAAGGCTGCCAAGAGGACTTGAAAGCGGGGCAGAATTGCAGGAAACCGATTTCAGGAGGTAGACTGGAATTGCATTGAAAGCATAGGAAAAGAGGCAGAACGTCCACAATGATGCACTTGGCCAAAAAGGGCGTATGCGTTTTTTCCTGAATATATTCGGGAAAAAACGCATACGCCCTTTTTGGCCAACCAAGCAAGCTTGCAAAGGAAATCTGCACTACAATGAAGTCTCACTTCCCCCGGTCAAAAGGGCCATCTGAAAAAAGTGTAAAATGCAAAAAGGCGGGACAGGCCATGGAGAACTGGGAGCCTTGTTATGCTGATGGGCGGGATGTAAATTGCCAACAGACACTCGGGAGAAGTGTATGGTGTTTCCTGAAACATCTAAAAAACAAGGCAAGAGAGCCTAGGGCACTTCCACTTATGGTCCTATAGTTTAGGGAAATTAAAATCAAAAAGACACAGCCACCCCAAAGTTTGGGACGCCTCTGTTTACAAGAACCTCATTTACCGTACAAGTTCAATATCACAGAAAGTGAAAAATGGATAAAGAACTTGTGGTACTTACGTACAATGCAGTATCACTCAGCAATGAAATCTATGTAATCAGGCCCGTAGCAGCATAATGAGTGGATTCAGGTACGATGATTCTAACTGAAATAAGTCACACAGAAAAAGAAACATCATAAGATATCACTAATACACGGAATGTAAACTTGGCTACACAGGAACTGAATTCCAAAACAGAACAGGGTCTCAAATTTAGAAAACCAACTTATGCTTGCTTGAAGGTAAAGGTGAGTTGGGGTGCTGCATAAAACCAGAGATTGAAATGAGCACAGATAAAGTTCCTAAAGCCAAATATAGAATAGACAAGAGCTACTCCTTGCTCAACGAAATGGACTCAACACCCCATATTAAACGCCTAAGAATGTACCTGACTAGTAAGTATCTTAAAACCTATGGATTGCTATGTCTCCAAAAGAGAATCAACGATGTTTAAAGGAGCATAAACGCAGCAGTGATAGGATTGGAGAGGTTCGGTGAGCAAATGAAGACCCTTTGAAGTCATATTGCATGGTACCCATTCCACGGGTCTCAACTCTCCAGGTTTAAGGTATTCTTCCTTCAGCTAAAACATGCATGTGGAACCCAGAGTATGAGCAACCGTGTGAACGGGAGACGTGTTCGAATATGTCTCAGTTTTCCTCCCCTGGTACTCGGGTGCAACATTCCAGACGCTTTACTAACACTCTCCCCACTTGGAGAGTCAGTCCCTTTAACCTCCTGTTTGGCCCAGTTTGCAATTTCTGCGGAAGATGAACAGGAATAGCGAGAACCAATGAGAGACTAGCTGGAGGTGTCTGGACGGGCAAATTAAACTCTCATTTCCCAGCAGGAAGAGGAAATAACCAAACGCTCAGCGTGCCGTGCCGGAACCAGATTAGGGCCTGAAGACATCCTGCGGTGTTGCGGCCAGGTCACAAGAAAGCGAGTTGAAGAAAGGAGCTCAGGGACACTGTAATTCACAAACCTGCAGAGTTATAAATGACAGCTATCGTCCAAAAATAGACTGAAGTAAGGCTGCCAAGAGGACTTGAAAGCGGGGCAGAATTGCAGGAAACCGATTTCAGGAGGTAGACTGGAATTGCATTGAAAGCATAGGAAAAGAGGCAGAACGTCCACAATGATGCACTTGGCCAAAAAGGGCGTATGCGTTTTTTCCTGAATATATTCAGGAAAAAACGCATACGCCCTTTTTGGCCAACCAAGCAAACATGCAAAGGAAATCTGCACTACAATGAAGTCTCACTTCCCCCCGGTCAAAAGGGCCATCTGAAAAAAGTGTAAAATCCAGAAAGGCAGGACAGGCCATGGAGAACTGGGAGCCTTGTTATGCTGATGGGCGGGATGTAAATTGCCAACAGACACTCGGGAGAAGTGTATGGTGTTTCCTGAAACATCTAAAAAACAAAGCAACAGATCCTAGGGCACTTCCACTTATGGTCCTATAGCTTAGGGAAATTAAAATCAAAAAGACACAGCCACCCCAAAGTTTGGGACGCCTCTGTTTACAAGAACCTCGTTTACAGTACAAGTTCAACATCGCAGAAAGTGAAAAATGGATAAAGAAGTTGTGGTATTTACTTACAAAGCAATATCACTCAGCAATGAAATCTATGTCATCAGGCCCTTAGCAGCACAATGAGTGGATTCAGGTATGATGATTCTAACTGAAATAAGTCACACAGAAAAAGAAACATCATAAGATATCACTAATACACGGAATGTAAACTTGGCTACACAGGAACTGAATTATAGAACAGAACAGGGTCTCAAATTTAGAAAAGCAACTTATGCTTGCTTAAGGGGAAAGGTGAGTTGGGGTGCTGTATAAAACCAGAGATTGAAATGAGCACAGATAAAGTTCCTTAAGCCAAATATGGAATAGACAAGAGCTACTCCTTGCTCAACGAAATGGACTCAACACCACATATTAAAGGCCTAAGAATGTACCTGACTAGTAAGTATCTTAAAACCTATGGATTGCTATGTCTCCGAAAGAGAATCAAGCATGTGTACAGGGGCATAAACGCAGCAGTGACAGGATTGGAGAGGTTTGGTGAACAAATGAAGACCCTTTGAAGTCATATTGCATGGTACCCATTCCACGGGTTTCAACTACCCAGGTTTAAGGTATTCTTCCTTCAGCTAAAACATGCATGTGGAACCCAGAGTATGATCAACCATGTGAACGGGAGACGTGTTCAAATATATCTCAGGTTTCCTCACCTGGTACTCGGGTGCAACATTCCAGACGCTTTACTAACACTCTCCCCACTTGGAGAGTCAGCGCCTTTAACCTCCTGTTTGGCCCAGTTTGCAATTTCTGCGGAAGATGAACAGGAATAGGGAGAACCAATGAGAGACTAGCTGGAGGTGTCTGGACGGGCAAATTTAACTCTCATTTCCCACCAGGAAGAGGAGATAACCAAAGGCTCAGCGTGCCGTGCCGGAACCGGATTAGGGCCTGAAGCCATCCTGCGGTGTTGCGGCCAGCTCAAAAGAAAGCGAGTTGAAGAAAGAAGCTCAGGGGCACTGTAATTCACAAACCTGCAGAGTTATAAATGACAGCTATCGTCCAAAAATATACTGAAGTAATGCTGCCAAGAGGACTTGAAAGCGGGGCAGAATTGCAGGAAACCGATTTCAGGAGGTAGACTGGAATTGCATTGAAAGCATAGGAAAAGAGGCAGAACGTCCACAATGATGCACTTGGCCAAAAAGGGCGTATGCGTTTTTTCCTGAATATATTCAGGAAAAAACGCATACGCCCTTTTTGGCCAACCAAGCAAGCTTGCAAAGGAAATCTGCACTACAATGAAGTCTCACTTCCCCCTGGTCAAAAGAGACATCTGAAAAAAGTGTAAAATCCAGAAAGGCAGGACAGGCCATGGAAAACTGGGAGCCTTGTTATGCTGATGGGCGGGATGTAAATTGCCAACAGACACTCGGGAGAAGTGTATGGTGTTTCCTGAAACATCTAAAAAACAAAGCAACAGAGCCTAGGGCACTTCCACTTATGGTCCTATAGCTTAGGGAAATTAAAATCAAAAAGACACAGCCACCCCAAAGTTTGAGACACCTCTGTTTACAAGAACCTCGTTTACAGTACAAGTTCAACATCGCAGAAATTGAAAAATGGATAAAGAACTTGTGGTATTTACTTACAAAGCAATATCACTCAGCAATGAAATCTATGTCATCAGGCCCTTAGCAGCACAATGAGTGGATTCAGGTATGATGATTCTAACTGAAATAAGTCACACAGAAAAAGAAACATCATAAGATATCAATAATACACAGAAGGTAAACTTGTCTACACAAGAACTGAATTACAGAACAGAAGAGGGTCTCAAATTTAGAAAACCAACTTATGCTTGCTTAAGGGTAAAGGTGAGTTGAGGTGCTGCATAAAACCAGAGATTGAAATGAGCACAGATAAAGTTCCTTAAGCCAAATATGGAATAGACAAGAGCTACTCCTTGCTCAACGAAATGGACTCAACACCCCATATTAAACGCCTAAGAATGTACCTGACTAGTAAGTATCTTAAAACCTATGGATTGCTATGTCTCCAAAAGAGAATCAAGCGTGTGTACAGGGGCATAAACGCAGCAGTGATAGGATTGGAGAGGTTCAGTGAACAAATGAAGACCCTTTGAAGTCATATATCATGGTACCCATTCCACGGGTCTCAACTCTCCAGGTTTAAGGTATTCTTCCTTCAGCTAAAACATGCATGTGGAACCCAGAGTATGATCAACCATGTGATCGGGAGACGTGTTCAAATATGTCTCAGTTTTCGTACCCTGGTACTCGGGTGCAACATTCCAGACGCTTTACTAACACTCTCCCCACTTGGAGAGTCAGCGCCTTTAACCTCCTGTTTGGCCCAGTTTGCAATTTCTGTGGAAGATGAACAGGAATAGGGAGAACCAATGAGAGACTAGCTGGAGGTGTCTGGACGGGCAAATTTAACTCTCATTTCCCACCAGGAAGAGGAAATAACCAAAGGCTCAGCGTGCCGTGACGGAACCAGATTAGGGCCTGAAGCCATCCTGCGATGTTGCGCCCAGCTTAAAAGAAAGCGAGTTGAAGAAAGGAGCTCAGGGGCACTGTAATTCACAAACCTGCAGAGTTATAAATGACAGCTATCGTCCAAAAATAGACTGAAGTAAGGCTGCCAAGAGGACTTGAAAGCGGGGCAGAATTGCAGGAAACCGAGTCAGGAGGTAGACTGGAATTGTATTGAAAGCATACGAAAAGAGGCAGAACGTCCACAATGATGCACTTGGTCAAAAAGGACGTATGCATTTTTTCCTGAATGTATTTAGGAAAAAACGTATACGCCCTTTTTGGCCAACCAAGCAAGCTTGCAAAGGAAATCTGCACTACAATGAAGTCTCACTTCCCCCCAGTCAAAAGGGTCATCTGAAAAAAGTGTAAAATCCAGAAAGGCAGGACAGGCCATGGAGAACTGGGAGCCTTGTTATGCTGATGGGCGGGATGTAAATTGCCAACAGACACTTGGGAGAAGTGTATGGTGTTTCCTGAAACATCTAAAAAACAAAGCAACAGAGCCTAGGTCACTTCCACTTATGGTCCTATAGCTTAGGGAAATTAAAATCAAAAAGACACAGCCACCCCAAAGTTTGGGACGCCTCTGTTTACAAGAACCTTGTTTACCGTACAAGTTCAATATCACAGAAAGTGAAAAATGGATAAAGAACTTGTGGTACTTACGTACAATGCAGTATCACTCAGCAATGAAATCTATGTCATCAGGCCCGAAACAGCATAATGAGTGGATTCAGGCACGATGATTCTAACTGAAGTAAGTCACACAGAAAAAGAAACATCATAAGATATCAGTAATACACGGAATGGAAACTTGGCTACACAGGAACTGAATTACAGAACAGACCAGGGTCTCAAATTTAGAAAACCAACTTATGCTTGCTTAAGGGGAAAAGTGAGTTGGGGTGCTGCATAAAACGAGAGATTGAAATGAGCACAGATAAAGTTCCTTAAACCAAATATGGAATAGACAAGAGCTACTCCTTGCTCAACGAAATGGACTCAACACCCCATATTAAACGCCTAAGAATGTACCTGACTAGTAAGTATCTTAAAACCTATGGATTGCTATGTCTCCAAAAGAGAATCAAGCATGTGTACAGGGGCATAAACGCAGCAGTGATAGGATTGGAGAGGTTCGGTGAGCAAATGAAGACCCTTTGAAGTCATATTGCATGGTACCCATTCCACGGGTTTCAACTACCCAGGTTTAAGGTATTCTTACTTCAGCTAAAACATGCATGTGGAACCTAGAGTATGATCAACCGTGTGATTGGGAGACGTGTTCAAAGATGTCTCAGTTTTCCTCCCCTGGTACTCGGGTGCAACATTCCAGATGCTTTACTAACACTCTCCCGACTTGGAGAGTCAGTCCCTTTAACCTCCTGTTTGGCCCAGTTTACAATTTCTGCGGAAGATGAACAGGAATAGCAAGAACCAATGTGAGACTAGCTGGAGGTGTCTGGATGGGCAAATTTAACTCTCATTTCCCACCAGGAAGAGGAATTAACCAAAGGCTCAGCGTGCCATGCCGGAACCAGATTAGGGCCTGAAGCCATCCG
Organism: Stenella coeruleoalba; assembly: GCF_951394435.1. NCBI lineage: Eukaryota > Metazoa > Chordata > Mammalia > Artiodactyla > Delphinidae > Stenella > Stenella coeruleoalba. Next base: position 367,961 of record NW_027646069.1, read on the forward strand.
GTGGTGTTGCGGCCAGCTCAAAAGAAAGCGAGTTGAAGAAAGGAGCTCAGGGGCACTGTAATTCACAAACCTGCAGAGTTATAAATGACAGCTATCGTCCAAAAATATACTGAAGTAAGGCTGCCAAGAGGACTTGAAAGCGGGGCAGAATTGCAGGAAACCGATTTCAGGAGGTAGACTGGAATTGCATTGAAAGCATAGGAAAAGAGGCAGAACGTCCACAATGATGCACTTGGCCAAAAAGGGCGTATGCGTTTTTTCCTGAATATATTCAGGAAAAAACGCATACGCCCTTTTTGGCCAACCAAGCAAGCTTGCAAAGGAAATCTGCACTACAATGTAGTCTCACTCCCCCCCGGTCAAAAGGGCCATCTGAAAAAAGTGTAAAATCCAGAAAGGCAGGACAGGCCATGGAGAACTGGGAGCCTTGTTATGCTGATGGGCGGGATGTAAATTGCCAACAGACACTCGGGAAAAGTGTATGGTGTTTCCTGAAACATCTAAAAAACAAAGCAACAGAGCCTAGGGCACTTCCACTTATGGTCCTATAGCTTAGGGAAATTAATATCAAAAAGACACAGCCACCCCAAAGTTTGGGACGCCTCTGTTTACAATAATCTCGTTTACCGTACAAGTTCAATATCACAGAAAGTGAAAAATGGATAAAGAACTTGTGGTACTTACGTACAATGCAGTATCACTCAGCAATGAAATCTATGTCATCAGGCCCGTAGCAGCATAATGAGTGGATTCAGGTACGATGATTCTAACTGAAATAAGTCACACAGAAAAAGAAACATCATAAGATATCACTAATACACGGAATGTAAACTTGGCTACAGAGGAACTGAATTCCAAAACAGAACAGGGTCTCAAATTTAGAAAACCAACTTATGCTTGCTTAAGGGGAAAGGTGAGTTGGGGTGCTGCATAAAACCAGAGATTGAAATGAGCACAGATAAAGTTCCTTAAGCCAAATATGGAATAGACAAGAGCTACTCCTTGCTCAACGAAATGGACTCAACACCGCATATTAAACGGCTAAGAATGTACCTGACTAGTAAGTATCTTAAAACCTATGGATTGCTATGTCTCCGAAAGAGAATCAAGCGTGTGTACAGGGGCATAAACGCAGCAGTGATAGGATTGGAGAGGTTCGGTGAGCAAATGAAGACCCTTTGAAGTCATATTGCATGGTACCCATTCCACGGGTCTCAACTCTCCAGGTTTAAGGTATTCTTCCTTCAGCTAAAACATGCATGTGGAACCCAGAGTATGATCAACCATGTGAACGGGAGACGTGTTCAAATATGTCTCAGTTTTCCTCCCCTGGTACTCAGGTGCAACATTCCAGACGCTTTACTAACACTCTCCCCACTTGGAGAGTCAGCGCCTTTAACCTCCTGTTTGGCCCAGTTTGCAATTTCTGCGGAAGATGAACAGGAATAGGGAGAACCAATGAGAGACTAGCTGGAGGTGTCTGGACGGGCAAATTTAACTCTCATTTCCCACCAGGAAGAGGAAATAACCAAAGGCTCAGCGTGCCGTGCCGGAACCAGATTAGGGCCTGAAGCCATCCTGCGGAGTTGCGGCCAGCTCAAAAGAAAGCGAGTTGAAGAAAGGAGCTCAGGGGCACTGAAATGCACAAACCTGCAGAGTTATAAATGACAGCTATCGTCCAAAAATAGACTGAAGTAAGGCTGCCAAGAGGACTTGAAAGCGGGGCAGAATTGCAGGAAACCGATTTCAGGAGGTAGACTGGAATTGCATTGAAAGCATAGGAAAAGAGGCAGAACGTCCACAATGATGCACTTGGCCAAAAAGGGCGTATGCGTTTTTTCCTGAATATATTCAGGAAAAAACGCATACGCCCTTTTTGGCCAACCAAGCAAGCTTGCAAAGGAAATCTGCACTACAATGAAGTCTCACTTCCCCCCGGTCAAAAGGGCCATCTGAAAAAAGTGTAAAATCCAGAAAGGCAGGACAGGCCATGGAGAACTGGGAGCCTTGTTATGCTGATGGGCGGGATGTAAATTGCCAACAGACACTAGGGAGAACTGTATGGTGTTTCCTGAAACATCTAAAAAACAAAGCAACAGAGCCTAGGGCACTTCCACTTATGGTCCTATAGCTTAGGGAAATTAAAATCAAAAAGACACAGCCACCCCAAAGTTTGGGACACCTCTGTTTACAAGAACCTCGTTTACTGTACAAGTTCAATATCACAGAAAGTGAAAAATGGATAAAGAACTTTTGGTACTTACGTACAATGCAGTATCACTCAGCAATGAAATCTATGTCATCAGGCCCGTAGCAGCATAATAAGTGGATTCAGGTACGATGATTCTAACTGAAATAAGTCACACAGAAAAAGAAACATCATAAGATATCACTAATACACGGAATGTAAACTTGGCTACACAGGAACTGAATTCCAAAACAGAACAGGGTCTGAAAGTTAGAAAAGCAACTTATGCTTGCTTAAGGGGAAAGGTGAGTTGGGGTGCTGCATAAAACCAGAGATTGAAATGAGCACAGATAAAGTTCCTTAAGCCAAATATGGAATAGACAAGAGCTAGTCCTTGCTCAATGAAATGGACTCAACACCCCATATTAAACGCCTAAGAATGTACCTGACTAGTAAGTATCTTAAAACCTATGGATTGCTATGTCTCCAAAAGAGAATCAAGCGTGTGTACAGGGGCATAAACGCAGCAGTGATAGGATTGGAGAGGTTCGGTGAGCAAATGAAGACCCTTTGAAGTCATATTGCATGGTACCCATTCCACGGGTCTCAACTCTCCAGGTTTAAGGTATTCTTCCTTCAGCTAAAACATGCATGTGGAACCTAGAGTATGATCAACCATGTGATCGGGAGACGTGTTCAAATATGTCTCAGTTTTTCTACCCTGGTACTCGGGTGCAACATTCCAGATGCTTTACTAACACTCTCCCGACTTGGAGAGTCAGTCCCTTTAACCTCCTGTTTGGCCCAGTTTGCAATTTCTGCGGAAGATGAACAGGAATAGCGAGAACCAATGAGAGACTAGCTGGAGGTGTCTGGACGGGCAAATTTAACTCTCATTTCCCACCAGGAAGAGGAATTAACCAAAGGCTCAGCGTGCCGTGCCGGAACCAGATTAGGGCCTGAAGCCATCCTGCGGTGTTGCGGCCAGGTCACAAGAAAGCGAGTTGAAGAAAGGAGTTCAGGGGCACTGTAATTCACAAACCTGCAGAGTTATAAATGACAGCTATCGTCCAAAAATATACTGAAGTAAGGCTGCCAAGAGGACTTGAAAGCGGGGCAGAATTGCAGGAAACCGATTTCAGGAGGTAGACTGGAATTGCATTGAAAGCATAGGAAAAGAGGCAGAACGTCCACAATGATGCACTTGGCCAAAAAGGGCGTATCCGTTTTTTCCTGAATATATTCAGGTAAAAACGCATACGCCCTTTTTGGCCAACCAAGCAAGCTTGCAAAGGAAATCTGCACTACAATGAAGTCTCACTTCCCCCCGGTCAAAAGGGCCATCTGAAAAAAGTGTAAAATCCAGAAAGGCAGGACAGGTCATGGAGAACTGGGAGCCTTGTTATGCTGATGGGCGGGATGTAAATTGCCAACAGACACTCGGGAGAAGTGTATAGTGTTTCCTGAAACATCTAAAAAACAAAGCAACAGAGCTTAGAGCACTTCCACTTATGGTCCTATAGGTTAGGGAAATTAAAATCAAAAAGACACAGCCACCCCAAAGTTTGGAACGGCTCTGTTTACAAGGACCTATTTTACAGTACAAGTTGAACATCGCCCAAAGTGAAAAATGGATAAAGAAGATGTGGTATTTACTTACAAAGCAATATCACTCAGCAATGAAATCTATGTCATCAGGCCCTTAGCAACACAATGAGTGGATTCAGGTATGATGATTCTAAGTGAAATAAGTCACACAGAAAAAGAAACATCATAAGATATCAGTAATACACGGAATGTAAACTTGGCTACACAGGAACTGAATTACAGAACAGAACAGGGTCTCAAATTT